>NC_092873.1:226541366-227141366 GCF_028372415.1 Notamacropus eugenii | reverse complement strand
CCTTAGGGCAATTGGTCTTTAATTGTCTTTCTCTGTTTTGGCTCTTCCTGGTTTAGGTATCAACCCCACATGTGTGTCAAAAACGAACTTGGTAGGAGTCCTTCACGTATTTTTCCAAATTGCTTATGTAGCATTGTTAATTGTTTTTTAAATGTTTAATATAATTCACTTGTAAATCCATCTGGCCTGAATGTATTTTCTTAGGGAGTTTATTGATTGTTTGTTCAATTTCTTATTTTTATAAAATGGGGTTAAGAATTTTATTTCATCTTCTTTTAATCAGGCAATTCATATTTATATTTTTTAAATATTTTGGCAAATATTCATCACTTGGATTGTCTGATTTATTGGCACAGAGTTGGGTAAAAGAGCAATTAAGTATTGCTTTAATTTCCTCTTCACTGATAGTGAATTTACTCTTTTAATTTTTGATACTGACATTTTGGTTTTCTTCCTTTTTACAATCAAATTACAAAAGGTTTATCTATTTTAATGATTTTTTTTAAATCACCCTAGTTTTATTCATTAGTTCAATAGTTTCCTCACTTTCAATTTTATTAATATCTCCTTTGATTTTCAGAATTTCTAATTTGCTATTTAATAGGAAATTTTTAATTTATTATTTTATTAGGGTTTTTTAGTTATATTCCCCATTCATTGATCTCTTCTTTCTCTGTTTTATTCATGTAAGTATTGAAAGATATAATTTTTCCCTAAAACTGCTTTGACTGCATCCCATAAATTTTGGTATATCATTTCATTATTGTCATTTTCTGTGATAAAATTATTGATGACTTCTATGATTTATTGCTTGACCCACTTACTCTTGAGAACTAGATAATTTAGCTTCCAATTAGTTTTTATCCTATCTTTCCACAGCCATTTATTGCACAGTATTTTTTATTGCATCATTATCTGAAAAGGAAGCATTTAGTATTCCTGTCTTTCTACATTTGAGGGTTTTTATGCCCTAATACATAGTCAACTTTTGTGTTGGTGTCATCTACCACTGAGAAAAAGGTGTATCTCTTTCTATCTCCATTCCATTTTCTTCAGAGGTCTATAAGTAATTTTTCTTAAATTCTATTCATCTCTTTTACTTCTTTTTTGTTTATTTTGTGTTTAGATTTATCTAGTTTTTGAGAAGGGGAGGTTGAGGGTCCCACTATAGTATCATTTTGCTCTTTATTTCTTCTTGTAACTCACTTAAATTCTCCTCTAAGAATTTATATGCTATACCACTTGGTGCCCATATGTTTAATATTCATATTATATCACTGTCCTTTTAGCCAGATGTAGTGTCTTTCCTTTTCTCTTTTAATTAGATCTATTTTTAACCTTGCTTTGAGATCAGGATGGCCACCCCTGATAGATAGATAGATAGATAGATAGATAGATAGATAGATAGATAGATAGATAGATAGATAGATGGTTAGATAGATAGATAGATAGATAGAGATAGATAGGTATACAGATATATATGTATACATATATATGTAGATATATATGTGTATATATCCACACACATTATACATATGTATGTATGTATGTGTATGTATATTTTAACTTCAGCTGAAGCATAATATATTCTGCTATAATCTTTTACCTTTACTTCCTGTGTATCTCTCTGCTTCAAATGTGCTTCTTATAAACAACATAATGTACGATTCTCCTGATTTTTAATCCACTCTTCTATCTACTTCCATTTTATGGAAGAGTTCATCCCATTCACATTCACAGGTTTGATTACTGTTTACTTCCCTACATCTTATTTTTCCTCCTATTTATACTTTTGTTTCTCATTTCACCCTGTGCCTTCTGTATTTTCCTTCTGACCATCAGCTCCCCTCTTCTTTCCCCTTTTCTCTTCTACTTCTACCATCTGACCCCACTTTCACTGTCTTGGCTCCCTCACTCTGTTTCACCTTTCCCTTCCGGCTTCCCTGTAGGGTGAGATAAATTTCTTTACTCAACTGAGTGTATATGTTATTCCTTCTCTGAGCCAAATCCATGACAGTGAGTTTCAAATAATGCTTACCACCTCCCTTCTTTACCTTTTTTGAACCTCATGTGATGCAATTTACCCTATTCTGCTTCCCTCTTTGTACTTCATTCAGTACAATCTTTTTTCTCACTCAATTTTTTTTTTTTAATATCATCACATCAAGGTCAACTTACAGCCATGCCCGCTGTCTATGTATTGTTCTAATTTGTTTATGTGTTGTTCTAATTTCCCTGATTGAGATACAGTTCTCAAGAGTTATAAGCATTATCTTCCTGTGTAGGGATAAAAACAATTTAATCTTATTGAATAATGTTTCTTTTTTCTTTCCTATTTACATATTTTATGCTTCTCTTGAGTTTTATCTTTGAAGATCAAACTTTCTGTTCACCTCTGGTCTTTTCATCAGGAAAGTCTCCTACTTCATTGAATATCCATTTTTCTCCTGAAATAGTCTCTCAATTTTCCTGGTAGTTAATTCTTGGTTGTAATCCAAGCCCCGTTGCCTTCTGGAATACTGTATTGAAACCCTCTGATCCTTTAATGTAGAAGCTGCTAAGTCCTGCATAATCTTGACTGCAGTTCCATGATATTTGAATTGTTTCTTTCTAACTACTAGTATTTTCTCCTTGACCTGATAATTCTGGAATTTGGCTACAATGTTCCTCAAAGTTTTCATTTCAGGATCTCTTTCAGGGGGTGATCAGTGAATTGTTTCGATCACTATTTTACTCTCTGGATATCAGAGCAGTTTTCCTCAAAAATTTCTTGAAAAGTATTGTCCAGGCTCTTGATCTGATGATAGTTTTCAGGTAGTTCTGAAATTCTTAAATTATTTCTCCCAGAACTATTTTCCAGGTCATTTGCTTTTCCAAAGATATTTTTACATTTTCTTCTATTTTTTTTCTTTTATTTGTGTTTGACTGACTCTTTATGTCTCAGAGAGTCATCAGCTTCCACTTCCTCAATTCTAACATTTTAGACTTATTTTAGTTAGCTTTTTTACCTCCTTTTCCATTTGGACAATTTTACTTTTAACAGAGTTGTTTTTCTCAATTTTTTTTTCCATTTCTCCAATTCTATTTTTTAGAGGGTTATCTTCCTCAGTTAATTTTTGTGCTTCTTTTTCCAATCTTGACACTTTTTCTTTATAATTCTCATGCATATCTCTCATTTCTTTTCCCAGTTTTTCTTCTACTTTTCCTACTTGATTTTAAAATCCTTTGTGAACTCTTCCAAGAAGACTTTTGGGATTTGAGACCAATTCATATTCCCCTTGAGGCTTCACATGTAGGCATTTTGACACTGTTGTTCTCTTCAGAGTTTCTGTTTTGATCTTACCTGTTACCATAATAGATTTCAAGGTTCTTTTTGGGTTTTTGCTTATTTTTTTAAAGGTGAACTCTGCTTCTGGAGCACAGGGATCCCTGTCTCAAGGTTCTTCTGCAAGGAGCAGGAGCTTGGTAACTGACTTTTTGCAAATGGTACTCAGGTGCTGGCTATTTGCCAACTGTGCTGGGGTTTCCTTACCCAGTCACATCTGCCGTTGCCTAGTTCCAGAGCTGGCAATTTGCCTTCTGTGCCAGAGACAGGAGGCCTCAAAGCTAACCAGCTGTACCACTGGCCTGCTGAGCCAAGACTGAGGGACCTGGGTTGCTGATCTATGCTGTGTCCAAGAGCCTCCCACTAGTTTTCCCAGACATTCTATATGCTGAGCTCCACTCCCTTTTTACCCAAGTGAGACAGACCTTTACTGAATTCCTTCTAAGTTGTCTTAAGCTGGGAAAATGTTTCGCTCTCTCTTTTTACAGGTTCTGTCATTCCAGAATCCATTTAGAGACTTGATTTAGATTTTTTTTTTCCTGAGGGAAGCTAGGGAGAACTAAGACAATTTTCAGACTTCTCTCTGCCATCTTGGCTCTACCACTACCCCCACATCCATCCTCAGCTGACTTTTGACCTAGAAAGACTGTAGATCAAGTATCCCATCTGACACATACTAGTATGGCCTGGGATAAGTCACTTAATCTCTTGGTGCTCTAGGCAACAGACAAAGAATATAGGTTTTAGAAAAGCTGCCATTCTGAATTGGTAGAAGGAGGTTCTTCTGGGAGGAAACAGTAATGAAATCATAGGTCTAATCCGTATCTGATAAATTGCGGTTCACATCGTAGATGTTGATTTTATTATCATCATTATTTTAATCTTGTTCTCATCTTTTTTAATGAACTTCAAATAGAAATCATCCTAGAAAAGTTACTGTCTTACAATTAATCTTTTATAATAAATGTTCTTTGGACTATTACAAAGGTAGTTTCAGTAACTGCTTTTATAAAATAAAATATACATTGATAGGAAAAGTGATCTGAGAAATAGACTGAAAGAATTTCCAAGAAAATTCCAATAGCAAACAGGATGATGGTGATATTATGTACCTCATTTTGATCTTACATAGTTTTGATTTTGTCTGTTAAAATGCATATTTTCAGAAAGTCTTTGCTGCTACTGAGTATTTGGCATAGCAATATCTATTGAGAACCTTCTTAAATGTATATACTTAAATTTATATGTTTCCTTTATAAAGCTGTACTCAAATGTTCTGTCTTTAATGATGTTCAAATTCCAGTATGTTTTATCTCTTGACTATTCAATAATATTTGGGGGATTATATTTGTATTATGATGGCTATCATGCTAGTTTATAAAGGATAGATATAAAAGACAACTCTGATGTACAAGTTCAGCCTTCTCAGGGATAAAATACCTTCTGCAATTTCTGGCTTCAATTACCTGTTCCTGAATTAGCATCAGAAAACCAACTGCTTCTATAAATACAGTAATATGACTAATATCTTGTTCATCAATTTTCTTTCAATAGAATGTTGGTTTAGTTTGTATCGATGTGACCAGTGGACTTTTTGGGTTCTACTCTGGTTTCCATTTCTTAGACTAGAAATAAAACGCTTTAGCTTACAATAAGAAAATAAAATAATACATATTTGTTCTCCGCTTTTGTTATTATAGAACTAAATAGTGTAACATGTTTTCCATTAATGTGGTATAATTACTGTTAGCTCACTTTGAAAATCTATTATGGTTCATTTTGAAGTTCTAAATGTGTATATTAAGACTTGAATAAATTTCAGTTGCTTTAAACTCATTTTTCTCTTGAGTTTTGATTTCAGAGTGCTAGTGAGTTTTCTGAAATAAACTGCCCTAACTTTCTGGTTGATAATTTTATGCTTTATTGGTGTTTCTTTCTGTAGATAAAACAAAGGTATGTCTAAATGCATTGGTTGAATTTGTTTCAAGCTTGCACCTTCATTTTCAATCATAACTTCATATTCATTAAACATGTTATAGAGCCCAGGTGATATTTTAATTAAATAAATTTTATATATTGGAGAAATATTATGTTGAACAGTTTTGAGGACCCAGTTTAGCTTAGGATAATCTAATGATTTAGGCCTTGTTATTGTAATGCTGGCACAATGAGTCACACATAGATCATAAAATAAAATTTAAGAATCATATATAATGGATGCCTGCCCCCTTTGTCCTCTCTTCTCTCTCTTTTTCCCATGGAAGAGCTTATTCATTCATTCTTATATCCAAACTACTGGGTTAGAGATTCCCAAGAAGTTGGTACCTAATATAATTAATTTTCCCTGGATTATAAGGAAATACTCTTATGGATGATGATATATCTAATACTGTACGTTTCCAGTTTTGAGTCACCACCAATGCACTTTCTTTTGAGCAAATCTTCTAGATAATTTTATTAGTTCAATTAAAATGTTTAGTAAACAGAAGGCCCAGCAAGAATAAGTATAGCATAATTTTTAATTTGGGTACAAACATTGTATCCATTGGGGAGTGCGGAGAATGGACAAAGTCAAACACTTAAAGTAGCACAGTAGTGGGGCACATGTGTGGAGAACATATATGTCCAAGGGAACTCAAAAATTTTAAATTGAGGGCCTTGATAAAATTTCTTCAGGGTCAGTCTACACAAAAAATTTGTTGATGTGTATAATATCAGTTTTAAACAGTTACCTCCATTCATAATTTCAGCTGATTCAAGGCTGAATTATTCCATTGTTAAAGTCAGGCTACTCTTGAGGTTTTTGTCACTCTTCTTGTCAGGGACACTTTTCTCTTGACTGTTCCACTCTTCTGCAAAGTTGTAGCATTCCTCTTTGCTGCTAAAGCAGAGCTCTACTCTTTAGGAAAAAGCAGAAAACCTTAGCCTGAAATATGCATAGCTTTCCTAGTTCAACTCCTTTGGATAAGATCAGAGGATAAGATCCATGTGCTAGTCAACAATTCACAGTATAGTAATATAGCTAGATCAATCAACTGTTCCAGTAGCAGATGGCAATGAAGTGAAAGGTAAAGCCTTTTCTCTACCTGTCTCTCAGGTCTTTTGTTAGATCTCCTTTCTCACCTACTCAGTTCGCATTTGTAAATATCCCACTTATAGCTTTAGGTGATTAACAAAGTCCTCAATTCTGCCCACTAAATCATAATAAAGCAAAATACATTTGCTCAAAAAATCACAAAGCAGTCCTGGGAATTAGGATTTCCTAGCAATCACATTTAAAGTTTTACTGTTTTCATATACAGATTAGGCTATTTATATTGAAGCATTTTCAGTAGAAGTAATGGTATTTTTGAACAGTTGTGATATATCTTGCCTTCTTATAGTACCAAGACACAAAGAAACATCACTTGCTCTCTATCCTCTGCGTTACAATGGCTTTGAATGGGACAGCCTCAATCTGTACTCCATCCTACTTATATTTTGGTTATTAGGAGCATTATACTGACTGGTATGGTAACTTAGTTCATAATTATTATTTCTATTTTTGTTATTATAGATATAGTTTCACAGACTACATTCACATCTTCTTGATAATAATTAGGATCTTTGTAAAGCTACCATTGATTCTTCTCAGTTATTATCTACAAATTTACCTAAAAGATTATTTTATGGAGAACTCATACAAGGCAAGTCCTCATATGGTAATCAGAAAAGGTGGTAAAAATGACACTTCCAAAGTTTTTCTCATGAACTTTGATATCAATTGTGAGACATGGAAGATCCTAGAACAGGACCATCTAGCATGGAGCACAGCATCAAAGAAGGGGCTCTGCTATGTTAAAAGCAGAATTGCAGAAGCTCAAAAAAAAAAAAAATGTGAGCTGTGGAAATTTAGAGACAACTCCATCTCAAATGTTAATACAGACTATTTGTGCCCAAAGTGCGATAGAGCCTTCAGAACTGATATTGGAATGCTTAGCCAGAGCCAAATATATTGTAACCTCACCCCAACATGGTGATATCATTGGTTCTCTTTGAGGATGAAGGATGAATAAAATCAAAAACAAAATGTTTAGTATTTGTGCCCTGCCTTCTTCCAAAAGAATTTAAGGCAGATTGAAAAAGTCAAACTCTTAAAAATAAGATAATTATTTTTAAAATAACACTGATCATATTTTAAGAGGATTATTTTAAAGTTGGAATCTATAGATCCCTTGGCCAGATTTGGGATCCATGGACCCCTTTGACAGATTTCAAGCAATCTATGAAATAAGATGGGAAAAATGTTTTATTTTCACTAACTGCTAACAAATAACATTCACTTCAATTATGTATTATATTCAATGTATGTTATTATATGTATGTATATATAACACTATATGTGTGTATATATATATATGTGTATATATATATATATATATATATATATATATATATATACATACATAAACAATATAGGTTGCCCCAAAGAGTACACAACACACACACACACACACACATGAACATGCACATATACACACCGAAATTTAAAAAGTGCTAATGTAAAAGGAGCAGGTGAAGCAGGCACTATCAAATTTCTATGATAAGCTATTCCTATAGTTAGCAATAAATTGACTGAATTTTAGTTACCTGGCAGCTAAAAAAAAAAAAAAAAAAAGGAGGGAGAAGAGAAGAGCAAAAGAGAGACATTTTTTTTAAGATCATAACAGCAGATTAGTTACTGTTCTGGTGTACTAAAAGTTTCCTGTTAATGGGGATCACATTAAATGTTATTTAGTATAATTAATTTATTAAAAGAATGTTTATTATTGCCTTTCGTTTTTGTTATGCACTTCCTTCTACTCCACATAGAAACCCCTTGACAAACCAAGTTCTTGAAAACATTACAAATACAATAAACTCATGTGAATAACAAGGAAAACTAGTTAAGCATAAACACACACAGTGTGATGGTAATTTAAATGGGGAGATCTTTCAGGTCATGTAGCCTACCTGAGTCACATGAGTCTGAGTCACATGGAGCCTGTGGTGGGAAGAGTTTGCTGAATGGGTAGAACAGGAAGAAGTGGAGCTAGAGCAGAGCTCAGAGGAAGTTAGTTTTAAGAGCAGTCAGTGGTAGGGAGGATGCACATAGCTGGCTAGCATGAGTGAAAGAGCCTGCTTGTGATTTGTTTAATGGAGCTGGTTTGTGGGAAGCTTAGCAGGAGGAAGGCTGGTGGATGGTGTTGTCTTTGCATTGTTATTGGGTATAGATGTCTTTGTTACTATGATGGATTTGGCTTTCTGGTGTCTGAATAAATATTTTGGTTCTGCTTTCCATGTGGAGAGTCTGTGATATTTCACCATTCAGAATTGCTCCAGGATATTCATGACCACCACAAGTGTGAATATCACATTGGTGCTACACACAGCAATATCAACCATGTTCAAATGAAACATTCCATCTCTTAATATTCCCAACTCTCTAGTGAAAAAAGGAAAGCATATTTCATCATCAGTTCTGTAAGGCCAAGACTAATTATTCTAATTACTCAGAATTCAGGTCTCTATTACTTATTCTTACTTTCATATTATCACAGTCATTTCTCTTGAATTATATTATCACAGTATATTCTCTCACTTTTACTTCCCTCTATAACATTTCACATAACTTTCACCATTTCTCTGAATTTTCTGCATTCACTGTGCCCTTGAATTCACACAGCACAGTTTGTTCACTCAGTATTTAATCAATGATCATACACACACTTATGTGTATGTATGTATATATGAACATATATATCTACATATATATACACAAAAACACACATGCATATGTGTGTACATATATATACATTGCATGTTCACATCTATTGCAATTGTTGCTATTAATACGTTGGTAATTCAGAGTCTTTCTATCTTTTTAACCTTGGAGTTTATACTTCTCATTAGCAATCACTTTGTCTAAGAGAATGCATGGATTAGTGACTTTTGGGGGGCACAATTCCAAATTTTTCCAGAATGTTAGATCAGTAAAAATCCACAAAAAATTATGTTAGTGCTCATTATATTTTATAATTCAAAGTGACATTTGACATTATTTTGGCCAGCCTTTATTGTACAAAAGAGGAAAATAACACCTAGAAAGATAAGGTTGTTTATCCTAACTTACAGAGATATTCAAAATAACAGAGACAGGATTAGAACCCAGGTCTCCAAACTCCTCAGCAAGTGCTCCGCCATATCACATTTTCTCAACTGTGATAAATTATAGACATCTCATTCATCTCTCTCTTTGGAGAGAGAGTAACAAGGAATCCCTTCATCCATTGAACCAATATAGAACAAGAATCCTTTACCACCAACATAAAATGTTAGAGGATGACTGACATAAGACGAGAGTCAACAAAAAGAAGACTTGGAGATTCATCTGTGGACTCAAGAACATTCTCCACAATTTTCAGGAAATGAATATATCTATCTTTGGTCTATTCAAAGTTCCCATTCTGTTGCCTCAAATGACAGGTATTGCTTTTTATATACATCTTAGTTAATTTCCTTCTCATTACTTTTCTATTTTCTATTTGCATACATTGTTGGATTTATTGCTTGTTAGTTTACATTTCCTTTCTGTAATATTTAATGACTCCTCATTTTTCTTTCTGTGTCATATTGGCCTTGGTGTTTTCATATTCATTTGTAAATTGAATCACAAAAACAGAAAGACCAGGACTATGAGTTTTTCTATAGTTTATGGTCATTGGCTAGCTTTTAATAAAGGATATAGTATAGTTTCAATAAACAACTTGCCCAATATTGCCTGGGCAAGTAATGATTTCCCTGGACTGTAGTTTCCTTATCTGTAAAATGAAAAATTTGGACTAGATGGCCTCTGGGTTCCCTTCTATTTCTAGATTTATTATCCTGTGAGCTTTAGACCATGGTGGGGGAGGGAGAAGAGTGGAACAAAGGCACATGAGAGAGTCCCCAGATAGAGTCTTTGAGTGGCATCATGCTAGTGAAGTTAGGATAAGTAATCTACCATCCAGTTTAATCTATTGGCTGGAGCAATTACCTCACTTGATCACTGTAAGACTCAAAAGAGTTAATGTATGTAAATTGCTTTTCAAATTTTAAAGAACTCTATAAGTGTCAGTTGGTACTATTATTATTCCCCTAAGCCATCAGTAAGCAGAGGACATAAAACACTCAGAGTAAAAAGGAATTGCACTGCCAATGTAGTGGGAATAGAATGCTACAGTCTATGAGTATAACTCCCAGGAGCAGCCCAACCTGAGAAAATGTCTCTTCTGTTTTTCTCATCATCCACTAATAAAAAACCTGGGTGGAAATGGGAGTTAGGGAGGTTGTTCTCTCTTTTATCCCTAAGGAGAGCTCATCACAATGGTTAACATTTATATAACATCAAACTTGAAGAGAGTTTTCCTCAAACAACTGTGTGAGGTATAAGTCATGCCTAGAATGGGCTCTGCCTCTTGGAATTCCCATCCACTTTCAAGGCTTCATCCTAGCACCAAAGCTTTTCTTAATCCTCTTAGGCATTATGGCCCTCAAACATTTTTAGGGGGTGTCAGAACTTTGATTATATTATAACAAAAAAATTCCAGTGAAAAAATTTCTTCTATCAAGTTTTCACTTGCACTGCAATTTATAGTATTGGAGAGCTTCCTGGAGAAGGGAGAAGTTACATGATTTGCTTAGAGTGCCAGAGGGGCAGCTAGGTGGTACAGTATATAAAGTGCAGGAAGACTCAAAGACTCACAGTCCAGAGTTCAAATTCAATCTCAGATACTTTCTAGGTGTGTGACCCTGGGCAAGTCATTTAACCTTGTTTGCCTCAGTTTCATCAACTGTGAACCGAGCTAGAGAAAGAAATAGCAAACCTCTCCAGTTCTATGCCAAGAAAACCCCAAATGGTATCATGAAGTTTCTCAAACAGCAGCTAGAGTCAGTTGACAAACATGTGTCAGAAACAGAAACTGAAGTGATATCTTCCTGATTGTGCAACTATACTTTTCCAACTGAAATTATTTTGTCTGTGTAGTCTTCATTTATCTCAATATGTGTTGTTTTGAGCAGGGATTTTCTTTCACTTTTATTATTTATTGTGTTTATATCCAAAAGACCTGGCATAACCCCTTGTGTATAGGAAATATTTAATCTATGCTTGTTAAATTGAATTGGATAAGCATTATTGGCTCATGTTACAGATGAAAAAACTGAAAAACAGAGAAGTTAAATTGATATGCATAGTCCGCAAATGGCAGAACTTGGAATCTGAAATTATGTGTTATGAATCTAAACACAGTGGTATTTTCTACCACATCATTCCCAGTCTCCCAAACTTTGCAACCTAGATGTCATCCTTTACTCCTCCCTATCTCTTACCTACCATAGTCAATCTGTTGCTTAGACCTGTTGATTTCACCTTTGTAACATCTTTCGAATATAGTCTCTTCTCTCCTGTGATCCTGGCACCCTGCCAGGGCAGGCCATCATCACATTATGCTTGGTTCATTAGAATAGGTCCATTAGTCTATCATGAATTCAGACACCAAAGTGGTTTTCCTAAAATAAAGGTCTAATTATGTTACTTCCCCCATCTTCTTCTCAATAAATTCTTATGGTTTTCCATAACCCCTCCAGGATTGAATATGAAATTTCCTGTTTTGTGTTCAAAGTTTTTCATAGCCTAGCACCCTGCCCCCAATCTGTCCTGTCTTTTTATACTTTACATTCTCTGGTGGCCTCTTCTATTAGGGAATTCATCTCCTTCTAATTTCATAGATAAGACTCTGGGCATTTTAACCGGCTATTCTCCAAATCTTGAATTGCTTCCCTTCCTTGCTGTGACTGTCACAGAGTGAAAGGTGGATAGGATGCAAAGAAAGGAAGGCAGTGGCAAGGTAGCTGATAAGGACATTGTCAAGGAGCAAGTGAAACAAAGCTGGGGAACTTGGTTGGCCTGACATTATGATAATTACAATTATAGCTAACATTTGTATAGCACTTACTATGTGTCAAGCATTGTGCTAAGCACTTAAAAAGTATTTCATTTGATCCTCATAACAGCGCTAGGAGGTAGGCTATTATTATAACCATTTTTGCAGATGAGGAAAGTGAAGCAAACAGGTTAGTGACTTGCTCATGGTCAAACAGCTAGCTAGTGTCTGAGACTAGATTTGAACTCAGGTCTTCCTGACTCTGAGCCCAGCATGTTTTCTTTCCACTGTGCCACCTACCTGTCCCCAGATATAGTGGACAATGTGAGGTAATAAGTCACCAAATAAAGCAGAGAGCAAAGGGTATGAGCAATTATTGGCAGAATTAGAACACTGGCTCTATTTCCAGTTCAATGCTTTGTCCATTATAACACATTGGTAAACAGAGCACAATGTGCTTTCAGGGAAAAATGTATTCCCTCTTATCACATGTATACTTATATTAGCCTTTCTGAAACCAATCACTCTGTGAATATACAACCTGGAAACTAAATTTAAAAAAAAAAAAGGTGATCTATTTATTCTTCTGGACATCTTGTTCCCTGTATAAATTGTTCTTTAGAAAATAAGTTTTAAAAATATGTTTTTATTGTTGAAGAAAGAAGAGAAGAAAGGAGAGAAGGGAAAGAGAAAGGGAAAGGGAAGGAAAAGAGAAGGGGAAGGGGAAAGGGAAAGAAGAAAGGAAGGGGAAGGGAAGGTAAAGGGAGAAGGGAAGGAGGAAAGGAAAGGAGAAGGGAAGGGAAGGGAGAGGGAAAGGAAATAAAAAAGTAAAGAGAGAAAAGTAAAAACAGAAACCTTTACACATGTAGTTTTGACAAGTATTATTTCATTCCAGTTCCTTATTCAATCTCTTGAATGAGACACTTAAATAACACTTGTCGAAATTATATAGCCAAAGGATTTTTTTCATTGATTCTTTTGTACATACTAACAGGTTCAATCGTTATAATAGATAGACTTGGAGTTCATCAACTAAAGAGGAACATCATCATGGGTGACAGGAAGAAATAATCAGTTTACTCATCTGTCTTGGATTGATCTGACCTACCTATCTTTGGATGTCACAAAATTAGAGTAGTAAGAGGTCAAGGGTTGTGATGCATTCCTGTAGTTCCTGCTACTGAGAAAACTAAAGCTGGCACTTGAATTCTGGAGTTCTGAGCTGCAATATCGCTAAAACTTAACAGCTCTCTCACAAATTGACACTGATACGATGAGCACCTGGAAGTAGGAGGCCATTAGGCTGCCTAAGAAGAGGCAAACTGGCCTAGGTCAAAAATGGAGTAGATCAAAGCTGCTTTTCTAATCAATAATGGGATTGGGCCCATGAGGAATGCCACTGCACTTCTAGGTTGAGAGGTGGTAAACTCAGCTGATAAAAAAGTAGCAATGTCCCCCTTCCATTTGTAGGAAATAAACTAGGTAGTCCTATATTTACCCCCCAAGACTTCAGATCATTTCTAAAGCCTACTAGAGCTGTGTTATATGTGTGATTTGGCCTTTGTTGTCAAAGACGACCATGACATCAGGTAGATGATGATGTGACTTGCAATTGAATTTGATTTGAGTGAGGGAAGGCTGTGCAAAGTCACCAGGTTCCTCCAGAACCATCTGAATCCAGTGGCCAGATATCCATCAGGACTGGAGATTGCCTAGGATGCAGTGGGAGACATTGACCCTTTTATGTTAAGGTCTTTTCAATTTCCACTTTGAGTGAGGTAAAACCCATTCAGGAAATAGGCCTCTTTATGAAGTGAGTCAAGGGATGGCCTCTTTAATTAAAAAAAATCAAACTGGGAGGGGAAGACTCCCAGGGTTGCTGGCCAAAGGAGAAACAGTTAGTATTTACATTTTCTCTGAGCCAGAAGAACCCAAAAAGTAATCATTAAATGGTGCTTGGGCAGGGACCTATTAGGTAGATCATGACTGCATGTTTGATCATGGGTTAAATCATGTCATTTGAAACATAGCAACATATAAATGATATAACCCCTAAGGTATTAACCCTAGTCTATAATATCAACATGTAATCAGGCTCAGCTGTACCAAAAATAAATGGAAAGCATACCAGAACACCATTTTAAAACCATTTAAATGAGTTAAAAATATGCTCCATGACCAGACTAGAAAAAAAAAGCCCTCATGGGGAAACGTGAATAATGCAACAGGGTAAATCTGAGACCTCTGGAAGTTTGTCTTTTGGGGAAGTTTTGCCCATTGTTTTCCAATAGAGATGGAAAATGTGAGACATATATACCTGGAGATGAAGCCAGCTAGTATTTTATTAGAGTTTTATATTAAATAGCATAGGACCTAAATGAGTTAGGAATCTGGAACTTATCTTTAATGTGGGAGAAACAACAGATGGTTTTCTTTCTTTCTTTTTGTTTATTTTTGTTTTTGTTTTGGAAAAAGAACATTTTTCCAAATCTATAGTAATCATAATAGAATGTTAAAATGGCGGTGTTGACTTAGAGCAGATCATTTGGTGACTAGAGGTCAAAGGGCCAGCATAGAGTCTATCCTTGACAGAAAAATTAAAGAAGTACTTGTGTGCCTCCCAAATGTTAATTTAATATTGAAATATTCTCTATGTCTTTGACTAAACCTCTTAACTCTATGTATATCCTTGTCTTCCTTCAAAGCCTGACTTTTGGACCACTGATTTCATGATGTCATCTATTATTTCCCCCAAATGAATGTACTCTATCCTCAAAATTTTCTTAAAGAAATTCATCCTTGCCCTTCCTTTGCCCTTCTCACATTCCCCCTTTCATAACATTTAGGTACCTACATGTCTTATCCTCACTTGTCAGGTTATAAACTCCTTGAGTATTTATTTTTCCTTTACATCTCTAATCCCTTGTTTCAAATTCATTCATATGAATTGCATTTGTAGCCTAATTAAACGGATACATGAAGGTGAACATGTAGCCCATCCAACAAAGCACCTCAAATACTTATCAGAATAAGACAACACAACAAACCCACTAGTGCCTTTTGGCTCTATTTAACCTGGAATATTAAAAATTGATACCTCTCCATGTGTATACCATATATTCTGAGTTTTCTCACAAATGACTATTGTTATGTGCCTAGTAACAGAATACATAAGCTATTACTTAATTAGAACTTGAGGCTGAAATATTTGGCTAGCAGCTCTTAAATTAGTTCTTTAACACATTAGTCCTAGAACATTAAATACTGCTACAGCATTGTCATGTATATAGACAATATAAAGTTTTATAGAATATAGCAATGTTCTTTTTAAGTGCTCTACATATCCTACAAAAGCAAAGATATTTTCTGAGAAATTGTGAAATATATAAGAATAGTTACAGGATGGCAGAAGCCCAGAATGAGCTGAGGCTTGCAAAAGAAAAAAGAACTAAGCTAAAGATAACAAAAAAGGCTTTTTTTAACTAGGTAGATCCAGATGAACAAGGAAGGGATATGCCCACTGCTTGGGGCAGATGATGTAATGTCAACAGATGACAGAGAGAAAGCAGAATAACTCAACTTATTTCTTTTCTTCTGTCTTCTTTTCGAGACCTTAGACAGGAGAACTTAGAATGAACCAGGCCTGCACAACCTGTGGCTTGTGGACCTCTTGCAGCTCGTGGGCTGCTTGTGGCACACCAAAAGGTTTCCTCTATGTACAAAGGATGTTTTCCTCTCCATTCTTCATGGCCTGCCAGAAAGTCTTTGGTGGGCCACAGGTTGTGAAGACCTGGAACAAACCATGGTTAGGTAGGACTTGAAGTCCAAGATATGTGAAAATATAGTAAGGGAGAATTTCTTCATTTTTCATGAGTTAAACTTCCTAAGATCAAATGAATTTTACATTAGGATAAATTAATTGATCAAAGAGCATTTATTAAGTACCTATTACATGCCAGAGGAATAAAAAAGTGAGAAAGTACTTACCCTCAAGAGGCTTATAATTTAGCAGAATAGGCATAACATACTCTGAAATAAGTAAATATAGATCATATATAAAATACATAAAAAGAGTTTTTCAGAGGGAAAGGAGTGCTAATAACTAAGGAAAATTAGCAAAGGCCTCTTGAAAGATGTTGCAATTGATCTGAGCCTTGAAGGGAGCTAGGAATTCCAAAAAGTGGAAAGAAAGAGGGAAATATAGATACAGAGATGGGAGACTGAATATTGTGTGTGGAAAACAACCAGTAGATCAATATGGTTGGAGTGCTTGAGGTGAGTAAAATGTAATAAATCAGCCTAGAAGGATAGACTTGAAGCAGATAGTGAAGGGCTTTTGAATGCCAAATAGGGGAGTGTGCATTTTATCCTGGAGACAATGGGGAACCACTGAAGCAGGAGAGTAACATGTTCAGACCTGTGCTTTAGGAATGCCAATGTGGCAATTATGTGGAAGATGAAGGAGATGAGATTCAGGGAGACTAATTTTCAAAGCTTTTAGATATATGAAAGGTGAGGAGGACCTGTTCTAGGGGGCTATAATATGTTCTGAGAGAAGAGGATAAAAGTGAGAGATTCAAACTCCAATCTATACTACATCACAGCAATCTCAGAGGGGATAATTAAGCTAGTTTGTTCCATGGATTACTACGTTTATTTCTAAGCTAAACTTGAATTAAACTTAGAAAGGAAGATAGAAATCACTACAAGCCAATGGAACTAGTCATATCAAGTTGACTATATTCTATATTTGATAGTGTCATTGGACTGGTATATTAAGGGAATATTCATGTAGAAAAGATATACTGGAAGATGTCCATGAATCTCTGGTTTCATAGATGAGTGTGTTGCCTCCAATGGTACAAATGTCAATCCTTTGATTTTTCCTCATTCTGTCCATGCCTTCCCATAAATCATGTTTAAAAGATCTACCTAATATCTTAGAGCTCCTTTTTACTGTAAAACTTACCTTTAACTTTTTTTATCTCAGTCTTACTGCATGATTAGCCAAATATTTCCTCCAAATAATACTTCTTACTGTTATCTTTTACTATACTTATTCCTTTCAAATATGCTCCAACCTATTAAAATCTACAGCTTTATAACCAAAGGCAGCTAGATGGCTCAGTGGACTGAATGCTGGGCTTGTCATCAGGAGAAACCGAGATCAAATCTGACATTCACTAGTCATGTGACCCTGGACAAGTCATTTAACTTCTGTCTGCCTTGGTTCTTTTAATTACAAAATGCAGATGATAATAATAATGCCTTTTTCCCATGGTTGTTGGGGAGATCAAGTGAGATATTTATAAAGTGCTTAGCGCAGTGCTTAGCCCATGGTAAGTGATTCATAAATACTTATCTCCTTCCTTCCTTTTTTGGGCCATTTGAAGTCATGCAACATATAACATTACCAGTAGACCGCTAAAATGAATCAATGATCTCATCAACTTGGAAATTGTTTCCATGCCTACACACTGAAATATACTTGCTATGTCTTCCCAAAAATTCATCACAAGAGATTTGCCTAATATACTGTAGGCTGTGTTCATGGCCAAACCATCTTTTCTTTCAATCATAGTTTTCCTTGTAAACAGCCTTTTTCCTGTTCATCTTCAAGATTCCTTTTTGGCTATATATTTCAACTTACATATCTACTGCTTATCTCTCTATTTTTCTTGCAATTCATTTAAAATTATTGAGGTCCTATTGTGTTCCATATCTCATTGACATATAGCAACATTAATAGTATGATAATATTTTTTAAAATGGCCTTTATTTTCACAAGTTTGGACGTAGACAAAGGGAATCTTATCCACTTTCTTTCTATTCAACTTTGGGCTCGACTTATCACCCATCTGTATCACATATGGATAGTGATGGACAAGTTATGTACTTTCATGTCACACTTGTGTGTTATAACCTAGACAATAGTTCTTGATCCATTTGGTCTTTTCTATGTGGATAGTCAAGTCAAACTATTTTCACTGTTTTAAAGTTCTTCCAGGAAACTTTGAGAAGTTGCAGGATTTAATGGAATCAGGATGATGTCACCTATAAAATCTGGCAGAATATTAGTGTTAAAAAGATGAATTTTTATGTCAGAGAACATCTTGGAATTTTTGACACTGAAGAAATGGAAAAGGGCATAGAACTTTCAATATTTTGAAAGCTCAGGAAAATCTAATATTGTGAAATAGTTACCCAAATTGTATAGAGAAACCAGGGTCATTAGTAGATAGACTGTCTACTCTAAATCAAAGAAGACAGTCCCTTTGTACTTTGTGCTTGTCAGGAGACATTTGAGCGATTCCTCCAGGTGTAAAGAGGGAGAGGTGGAGGAATTCACAGCAGAGTAGCCAGGAGCCTGATATTTATCCTGGGGAGGAACAACAGTAACCTATTTTCTTGCTTTTTTTCATTTGTTTTATAGATGGAGAATATTCTTGATGCATGTGCAGGCTTTTGTTATAACAAATTTGTAAATGTCAGAAAATAAGTAGATAGGTTAGTAATTACTAGAATATCCTTTGTGGACCTTTCTTCAAATATTATATTGATATTCATTCTTTTGTAACCTTCCCTTCTTTAAGACATCTAGCAAATTGATTACAGAGTAACTTAAAATGATGTAATGTCTAACACAGGTTTCTTCTTTATTATTGATGAGGTCTAAGCACTCCTTGAAATATCTTCTGAAGAGTAATATGCTAACTATTACTACATCAGCTTTTTTTCTTTGGTGCCAGTTGGAAGGGAATCTAAATGTGGTGATTCTACTGGTATTACCAATGAGAATAAAACACTTTAGGAGCACTATATGTTCCATTCTATTATCATATGTTTTCTTTCAGTTTCATCCAGTCATGTCGTTGGGATGCATGGGCTTGGTTGGATTTCACTGTCAGTACTTTTCTTTTGACCAGAAAAAGTAGAACAAAATGGCCAACAAGGAATTAGAGCCAAGAAGTTAGTAAGGGAACACAACATTTTTTAGTGAAATCAACTGTTTAGGTCCCAATGACTTACAACTTAGAACACTCCAAAAATTTGGCCTTCATTGCCATATCTCTCTACTTGGCAACAATATCAAGTGAGGGGGTTTTGGAGTTATTTGTGACAAATGTTTTGCATTATTTAAATTTTCATAAGAAATGATGATAGTGCCAATGTCTTTACTTTTACCTATTTCCCATTGTTTTGGAGCTGACAACTTACTTAAACAAGTCAGGTAAGAGCTGATATAATCACATGCAATAACTTCTCATCTTTATCCTTTCTTCTAATTTGACATTTTCTTTTACCTTTGTTGTAAGTAGTCTATGATCTGACTACACAAAGATTGCTAACTGAAATAACTGCTACACTTGTAAGTTCCCATTCTGCTGTCTAAGACAATCATTTTCATTTTATTAGGTATTTGTCATTTCCAGCACCTTTACTCAAGAAGAAAATATTCATGAAGTATGGATTATTCAGTCTACCAGTCTCTGGTCTCTTTCATTTCTTGATCCTAAATGATATTTTCCAATGTGATTTTTGTTATCCTCTAAAGAAAATAGCTGTCATTCTTATAGTATTTTAATGTTTGAAAAATCTTTTAATCTTATTGACCTTCATGGCAACCTGTTGAGCTATTTATGATGTATATTATGATCCACATTTTTCTGGAAAGAGAAACAGATTCAGAGACTTTATGTGATTTGGCCAGTAGCACAGCTATTATCCCAGGAATGGGCTTCAGACTCTGATATCTTGTGATTCCAAGTCTAGCACTCTTTCTGTTAAACAACAAAAAGCTTTGATTTTAAATAACTGACTATTCAAGAATATGTTGTGTAATTTTGCAAACTTATTCCAAGTCTTCATAGAACTTGACATTGAAACACAAGGTACAATTATCATTATAAGGTTTTCCTCATTTGCCTTCATTGAGCATGCCACAAATTGAGATCAGAAAATCAACAAAATATTATTGACCTTACTGTGTCAGGTACTAGACCCAAAAGGTAAAAAAAAAATAGTACCTGCCATCAAGGAGCTTACAATCCAATAAGGGGACAACATATAAATAACTAAGCACATACAAGATAAAGAGAGAGTAGATGGAAAGTAACCGTACAAGGGAGGGCTCTAACAACTTGGATCAGGAATAGGGCTGAAAATTCATTTATATTGTCACCAATACTACATTTTTTTTAAGAAAAATAATTAAAGGATCTCATTCAGCAAGCTGAGATGGACTGCAAACAGTATTTAATTCATTCTAGCTCTAACAATGTTAATTCTGACCACAGGGTTGCACTGGATAACCTCTTACGTGATACACTTCTTGAGTGGGCACTAGGTTTGGCAAGTACCCAAATCACAAGAGTATCAGTAGCATTGCATAGCTCTACAAAGCCAGCCTAGACCAGGAGGGAATCTCACTTATCAGTATTATCATAAGCAGTTGGTACTTTGGAAGGTAGAGCCAAGATGGTGGGGTAGAATCAGGGACCTGCCTGAACTCTCCCCCTAAACCCCCCAAAAAACCTGTAAAATTTGATTCTGAACAAATTCTAGAATAGTAGAAGCCACAAAATGATAGACTGAAGAAAATTTCCAGCCCAAGACAACTTGGAAGGTAGACAGGATGGGTCTATCACATCATGCTGGATGATGAGTCCAGTTTGGTGTGGGCTGTGCTGATGTGGATGAAGCTAGAGCAGGCCTTAGGGGACTGACTCACTGGTGGTTATGGCAATTTCCAGACTCTCAACCCACAAACACTAAAGATAGTTTAGTAGGTCAGTGGAAAGGGTCTCTCACCTGGCTGGGAGAGGAGTGTGGTCCAGCCCCAGCCCCAGCGCCCAGACCCAAAGTAATGGCAGCAACTGCCAAATTTGCAGCTGCCTCCTGGAACCTTCCACTTAACAAAGAGCTCAAAAGTCGAGTAATTGGCTGGGTGACTGCTTCTGGATCTTTCTGCTTAACAAAGAGCTCAAAAGTTGAGTCATTATCTGGGAAAATGTGCAACAGCAGGGAGGAGGGGGAACAGAATATAGATTCTTACTTCCTCTGTGAAAAGATATTTTCTTACATCACTGGTGACAAGGAAGATCAAAACATACAACTAGAAGAAGACAACCAAGTCAAAGCTCCTGCATTCAAAGCCTCCAAGAAAGATATTAATTGATCTTAAGGCATGGAAGGGCTAAAAAAGGATTTTGAAAATCAAGTAAGAGAAGTAGAGGGACAAATGGAAAGAAAAATGAGAGTAATGTGAGAAAATCATAAAAAATAAGTCAATAGCTCGTGAAAGGAGACCCCCTCCCAAATATTAAGAAAATAACACCTTAAGAAATATACTAACCCAAATGGCAAAAGAGTTATGAAAGGCCAATGAGGAGAAGAATACCTTAAAAAGCAGACTGGACCAAATAGAAAGAGGCACAAAAGCTCATGGAGAAAATAATTCCTTTAAAATCAGAATAGAGCAAATGGAAGCTAAAGACTTTATGAGAAATCAAGAAATTATAAAACAAAACCAAAAGAATGAAAAAAAGGTAGAAGATAATGTGAAGTATTTCATTCAAAAAGCAACTGACTTGGAAAATAGATCCAGGAGAGATAATTTAAAATTTGTTGAGCTACCTGAAAGCCATGATCAAACAAAGAACCTAGACATCACCTTTCAAGAAATTATCAAGGAAAACTGCCCTGATATTCTAGAACCAGAGGATAAAATAGAAATTGAAAGCATCTACCGATCATCTCCTAAAAGAGATTTCAAAAGGAATATATATACATATATACACATACACACATATATATATGTATGTGTGTATATATGTATGTATATGTGTGTATGTATTAGACACAGTGTCCAGGGTGAGTTGAATATGAAGGGATGATATCTAAAAAG
This sequence comes from Notamacropus eugenii, assembly GCF_028372415.1. Classification (NCBI taxonomy): domain Eukaryota; kingdom Metazoa; phylum Chordata; class Mammalia; order Diprotodontia; family Macropodidae; genus Notamacropus; species Notamacropus eugenii. The sequence goes on along the minus strand of NC_092873.1, from coordinate 227,119,192 downwards.
ATAAAATTAAGGGGTGAGAGAGGAATATATTGAGAGAAGGAGAAAGGGAGAAATAGAATGAGGTAAATTATTTCTCATATAAGAGATGCAAGGAAAAAACTATTTCAGTATAGGGGAAGACTGGGGAGATGAGAGGGAAAGAGTGAACCTCATTGGATTTGGCTTAAGGAGGGGATAACATGAACATTCAATTTGATATTAAAATCTATCTTACACTACTGGAAAGTAGGAAGGAAGGGGATAAGCAGGGATTGGGGAAAAGGTAGTGGAGGTGATGATAGAATTGAGGTCAAATGGGAGAAGTGAGTAATTAGAAGTAAACTCTTTTGGGGTGGGACAGGGTCAAAAGAGAGACTAGAATAAATGGGGGGCAGGGTAGGAAGAAGTGAAATATAATCTTTCATAACATGATAGTTATGGAATGTTTTGCATGACTACATATGTGTCACCTATATTGAATCACTTGCTTTCTCAATGGAGGTGGGTGGGGAGAGAAGAAGGGGGAGAAGTTGGAAATCAAAGTTGTAAAAGTGAATATAAAAAAATTGTTTTCAATGGGGTATAGAAATCTATATTGTGTAAAAGTAAGAAGAGGGGAGGGGATAAGAGAAAGGAGGGGTGTGATAGAAGGGACAGCAGATTGGGGGGAGGGGTAATCAGAATGTATGCTGTCTTGGGGTAGGGGAGAAATGAGGAGAAAATTTGGAACTTAAAATCTTGTGGAAGTGAATATTGAAAACTAAAAATTAATCAATTATAAATAAAGAATACCTGAAACAGTGCTTTAAAAGTGCTTGTCCCCTTCCCCTCTTTTCAGTGGCTCTCTTTAGGGATTGATAATTGCCATAGAATAAGTGAATCAGAATATGAATATTATGAGCAGTCTTTTTTATTTATGGCTTTTATAGCATGAAATTTTTTTCTGAATGAAAGATAAGTAAAGAAAATGTTCACTCTCTCTTATTTAATTCAGGAAATGCTTCTTTGATTACTTAAGATATTAGGTCTTTTTCTGTTATGAGTTCTGTGTCTACTCCAGGAATAATAAAGTTGTTGAAATTCCTGTGAGAAAATCAGATAAGGAAGGAACAAAATCATTTCAAGGTCAGAGCTCACAGAAAGAGAAAGAACTAAACCAATGGAGCCTAGTATGGGAATATGTGCAAAACCTGTTCTTTTTTATGCCAAAATAATTAGAGAGTTGTGAAGTTTAAAATAATAGGAAAATGGACTTTGCAAGCTAGAAGGAAAGGACAGAGGGAAAATTATCTAGTCTAATATTTTGATTTTGCAAATTAGAAATCTGAATCCCAGACTACATAGTGCTTTACCCCAGGTCACACTGTAAGTTAGTGGAAGAATCTGGACTTGGGCCAAGTTTTCTGATTCACAGTCCAGGATTCTGTTTTGATGGACAAGGATGGCATCTCTAACATGGAAACAAGGATGACGTTTTCGGTGCAGCATATGAAACTTATTACAAAGAAGTGTTCTTGGAAAGTTAGCTATACTAATTCTGCACTTGGTTTTTGTGTTACATTGTTTTAAATTTTTTCTGGTTTTGTTTTTGCATCTTCATTTTTTCTATGTATATCTTTCCTCCCTTTGGAAAAAGTAGAACCTCATTATAGCAAAGAAAAGCTATTAAGTATAAGCAACTTACACTGTGAATATTTCTGTAAATGCGTACAAATCATCTCACACAGTTCCCCAGGGTTCCACTGAGAAAAGGGAGATGGTTCTTCATCTTTCTGCCAAGTCAAGTTTAGTCATTACAATTAGTTAGCATTCAACTTTCTTTTAGTGTTCGATACATTGTTACAGTCATTATATTCTCTGTAAATTGTTCTTCATCAGTTCAGACAAGTCATCTCATGTTTCTCTGATTTTCTTACATTGATTTGTTGACATGGTGCAATAACATTCCATTATCCTTATATTTGACAATTTGTCATCCATTTCTCAAAAAAAAAAAAAATGAACACCTAATTTGTTTTCAGTTAAATGTGCTTCTATGAATATTTTGGTAAAGTATTGGATCTCCTTGGGGAAAGAAAGTGTTTTCTTTGGGTCAAAGTATATGAATATATCAGCAATTACTCCATAAGACAATCTAAGCATGGCTTAGAAAATAGTTGTGAAGGAGAAATGAATGGTACCAATCATTACAATTAAGATTTTCCATGAAGGGACAACATTAGGATATGGCCTACAAATAGAGCATAAAGAACATTTTATAATTCTAAAAGACTCTGAAGTTTCTTGTTTGGAGTTTTGAGGGGGGAAAAAATGGGAGCTTTGTTTAAGCCGTAATGAGCATGAGATGTTGAGATGTCCAATTTGACATGTCATGTAAGCAGTGAGATTCAGGATTAGGTTGAAGGGGGAAGGTCAAAGGTGAACAGGTGCATCAAGCTACCATCTGCAATAGATGACAGCCAGAGCTGTGTTCTGCATATCTGTCTTTGACAAGGAGAATATATAAAATCCTGAGGCTATTTGAGTGAACCATATTATGTAGAGTTCAAGTGTTCTTTGTTCATCACATAAAACTTGTATGAAGGAAATATTTTCAGTGATTATTCTAAAATGTCTTAAATGGCTTTAAATATAGTAAGATATATATGTATAATACATGTAGTATTATAGTTCATAATTCAAATGAATAAAATACAGTAACTTGTGAGCTCAATCCAGAAAGAAAAAAAATTCCCTGAAAGTTCATTCTGTAGAAAAAGTCAAGTCACATTTAATGTTGAAGAAAGCAGGATGTTTGGTGATATTTTTAAATATCCAACCACTATAATCTGAGTTTAAGGAAGAGACAAATACCACTTACATCATTCTCATGGTTTTTCCAAACCATCCAAAGGCAAACAGGAACAACTGTGGGAAGAACATTTGGTTTCTCACTTGACAGTTAAATTGCTCCACTGGAAATATTCACCTAATTCATCTTTTGTTGTTGCTATTGTTTGGTCTAGACATGTGGTTCAGGGAACTCTTGGTATGGAAACTTCCTCCACTGACAAAAATTGGGCAACTTAAAGTCTTAGAAAGTTGTGTGGAGCACTGAAAGACTAAGTAATGTCTCTAGGATCACAAAGTCCAGATAGACCAAAGACAAGACTTGAAGCTATATCTTCCTGACTCTAAGGTCAACTCTCTACCTCCTACTCCATATTGCCTCTCACCTTCAAGACTAGCTGGTTATAAACAGAATGCTATTGTTCCATCTTTGAACTGTGCCTTTTTTCCTATTTGTAATCTATGAAACAAACTAAAGTGTATATTAAAATTCTTCTACACCAGATTTCTATTTGCAAAAGTATATAAATTAGCACAATGGTATATAGGAACTGGACAGGTCAGATAGCAATAACTTTTCATTGCTTTTTTTTTTTTAATAACTATAACTCAGATCAAGATGGTGTCAATGGAGGGGACTTTTAAATTCGTTAGACACCTAGATTCAGGCCGTTTGAAAACAATAAAGCCATTGTAATCAATATGGCCTTCTGGTGAATACAGTGAGTTAACTTATCAAGATTTAAGTTACTATGCCTAACTAAAAGAGCAATGTTCTATTTACCTTAGATCTGGTATTTGTTTCTGTTTGTTTGCTTGTCCTTAGTTCCGTAGTATGCCCAGTTCATTACAAATGTTGTTTGTGATTCCACAGTCAATGAAGCACACTTACACATTCTATCTGGGATCAGTTAATAAATATTACTAATATCTTGTTATTTCTATGGATTCCAGAAGTGGGACAGGAGTAAGATTTCCATAGCAATCTATTGCCTGGCTTAAGGAAGTACACTGTAGAAGGAACCAAAACCATAGCTAAGGCTATATTTAGAATGAAGAACCAAGTAATGTATTTCTGGACTAAATGACTATTAATGAATTAAAGAAAACAAATTCTGGACCAGAAAATTGTGAAATTGACTAAATTTCATATTTTTAATTCATTTCAAAAATTCTGATTTATAACTTTCTCTTTTTATTTCTTTTTTTAAACAATGTGGATAGTTGCTATGAAAAAAAGTCAGATGATGAATAACCCTTTCCATTTAAAAAAAATGTCTTTACAGATATTAACTAATTAGCTTTCCCTCTAAACTCAGCAACATTGTTATCACTTTCCCATTTTGAAGCACAGTCAAATGAAGCAGCTAAAGTCTCCAGCCTGCAGTCCTGGGGCAATATTCCTATTGATCTTTACTGCCACTTTGTTCTTACTAGACAGAGAGTGCAGAGACCAACCATTTATGCAGTAAAGACTCTGAAATGGTTCTTAGGTGGCTTACAAAAAAAAAAGAAAAAGAACAATAGGAAAAGAACTGACAGAGAGGGGAATGAGATGTCGAACTTTGGAATTTGTTCTTAGATCATAATCCATCAATATTTAATGAATGCCCAAGATGAACTAGACCTCATAGTAAATATTAAAAGTACAAAAATTCATGGTCAATAGCCTCAAGGAGCTTGCAATATCAATGAAGCTGGGTTCTATGTAGAAATTATTGAATTTTTGAAACATCACTTTTGGCTAAAGTGAATTCCACTCTTTCCCAGAGTGCTTATGTAAATACAGGTATTTAAATAAAAATAATGTGATATTCTTTTAATCCCTGTAATACATGTATAATTGTAAAATGTAATCAGTGGTTAATTTGTTGCTGTCTGAAAGGACTAGCCTGCCAGTATTCTCTAGAAACAAATTTTAATTTTAAAAGCTGGGTTTGTTTTCATATGATGCAAAAGTCAGCATATGGAGACTTTACGTTTTAAAGCAACAACCAAATGACCAATTTGTTGTACATTGTGCTTTTTGTAGCACTTTCATAGTAAAGGTTTTTTTTTTTTTTTTAATAGATTTATTTATTTGGTCTTAAACACACACATACACACACACAGACCCTGTGAGATGGAATGTTCTCTGGACAAATTACTATCAGAATCATAGGCAACAGGTGTTTGATTCAAAAAGCCTTATAACTGAGTTTTAAACCATGCAATAGGGAAGAAGGAAGTAAACAGCGGGGTCTCAGAAAGCTAAAGGAAAGAATTTATAAGAGGGGTAGTCAAAGCCTCCTGGGGATGGGGGTGAATTAAGTATCTATTAGCCACTTTGCCTGACCACACAAGGAGATTAGAAACAAGTTATTTATATAGAGAGATTTACATAACCCTGTAACCAGGGGAAGTATGGAGAACTGAAAGTCAGGGATTCATTCATCTTCCTAAACCTCTCTGAGGCCAAATTGACAACAGCTGAAAACTGAACTGATCTAGGGAAGACGGCCAGTTTCTTGTATGTGCACCCTTTTGGCAAAAGCCAAGATGCAGAGTGTCTAGAGAGGAAGTGTATTTTCTGACCTGAAGTTAATCTATACTACCATTATTTAAAATAAACATTCATATATTATCAAAATACCTGCATGTCCCTTTGCAAATGGCATGCAGATATTTCACTCCAAATTCTGTCAAGACCCCCTTGTTGCCATTGGTCATCGAGGGTGGTTGCCTGTTAAGTGAATACATTATTGGGAATTTAGATTCCAGTCCAATAGAGGAATATGTGGTCTCCAATCCAGACTAGCTGAATACAGCTTCCTACTGTAAGTAGTTTATGAAAACCAGCTTGAAATCTAGAATCACGACTGCTTAGCCTTTGATTGGTTGGCTGATTTGTTTTGGTTGTGCAGGAATGACCCAAGGATGTCAGGAAATGGCAATAGCAGGCCATGAAAGTTTGAATGCCATTAATGAGTCAGTGAACGTTTACTGAGTTTGCTGAGAGTAGGCTGTATGAATCACATCTGGACCACATATTCTATTGTTACTACAGACAGTGTTTCTCCACATATATATGAGGGAAAGATTGTTCCTGTAAAAATAACAGGATATTTTGTCCAGATGTGGCATACACATATACAAACAAACATATACATATACACATAATTAACAGACATGAACACACAGACACACACAACCAAGCGGGTATAATGATTTTCTATCAGTATTCTAGGATAAATAAAGAGAGAGGGAGAGGGGATTTTAAAACCAAAATATTTAGAGTTGGGTCAAGGATTGTGGAAGTTGGTATTCCATTTTAACTTTCCCATTTAGTAACAATGTTTCTATGGCTCTATAGCTTACTAAGTGTTTTCCTCTTATAATACTTTTCCAGGTAGTTAGTTTTTTGTGTTTTTTTTAAGTCTGGTTTCTACATGACTCACCTGCAGATCTCACAGCACATTCCAGTTGGTAATAAGCTATTTATATTGCCTGCCTAGAGTTTTTGACAGTCCTACTCATTCATTCAATTATTTACCTCTTTCTCCTATTTATCTGTGTACTCACTGTTTCCTTCATATAGAAGGTCAGCTCTTTGAGGGCAGAGACTGTTTTATGCACTGCGTCCACATAGGAGCAAGAAGCACAGTTCCTAGCACTTAGGAGGTATTTCTTTTTTTAATTTCTTGAATTCAACAGATATGTTATTATTAATAAAAAACAGAATAACAGAATCTTGGAGTTGGAAGAGACCACAGTGGCCATCTACTGAAAACCTACCAGATTAAAAATCACTCTTAAACAGCATCCCTAACAAGAAATTACCCAGACTCCAATTAGAAAATTCCAGTGGTCTCTCCTTTTCACTATTCAAATTTGCATAACCCCTTTATAATCCCTAGCACTTCCTATAGCCAACTGAACATGAAGTGTTTTACTTTCACAATACCTTTCCCATTTGTCCATTCCATTCCTCTCACATGCTGACTACTCTGGTTCAGGCCCTTATCACCTCTCATCTGAACCTTCACAAGAGACTCCTAGTTAATTTTCTTCACCAGTTCTCTCTTCTTCTCTAATCAATCCTTCATAAAGTAGTGATTTTCCTAAAGTATTCCTACCAAAGTTACTTCTCTGGCCACTTAAACTCCTCAAAAATCAAATACAAATCTCACTGTTTGGCATTAATAATAATGATAATAATATATCAGTTACTATGTGTTAAGCTATTATCTCATTTGATCTGCATAACAACCCTGTGACGTAGATGATGTTGTTATGCCCATTTCACAGATGAGGAAACTTAGACAAACAGGGAATAAATGACTTGCTGAGGGTCACACAGCTAGTAAGTGTCTGGGACCAGATTCAAACTCAGGAAGTTGTGTCTTCCTGACTCAAGGCCTGGCATTCTATCTTACTGAACCACCCAATTCCACTTTAAGTTTGCTTTAACTGTTATGAAAATTTTCGTTAGCCTAGATGGCAAAATCTACCTCTCTGCAACCTCTACACACAGATCCTAGTCCTGACCTCAGGGGCAAGCACAAGTATAATCTTTCTTCCAGGAATATCCAATTAAATACTTGAAGAAACTCATCATATTGCTCTAATTCCCTTTTATATGCTAAAAAACTCCCCCCCCCCTTTGTTCTTTTGGTTTTGGGAAGGTTTTGTAGTCCCCACACCACAACAGTCACTCTCTTCAGTGAGTTCTCCAGTGTAGCAATATCCTACATAATGTAGCACCTAAAAATGAGCACACTACTTCAGATGCAGAACATTCTTAATAATGATAATTGCTAGATTTATTGAATACTTTACAAAGGGCTTTACCAACAACTAAATGAGGCAGGCAATGCAAATATTCCAGTCCACATTTTCTAGGTGAAGAAACAAGCTTAAAGAAATAAAGAAAATTACCCATGATTATATAGAGAAGTAGGACTAAAACTTTAGCATTTTGTGACTTTTCTCACTCAGTGCTATTGTCATTAATTCTACTGTTTTAAACTACCCAAAATGATTCCTTAGGAAAATGTAACTCTTCTGGTTCCCTAATTGATGGTGCCAAATGTGTACCGATTTGGAGTAGCCTAACCCTGGCTCCTGCTTTGACACCTGGCTGACTAAATAGCAGACTTAATTGCTTTCTGAGACCCTAGAGGCAGATAACTGTTCCTCCTTTGGTGTCCAGGTGTTGTTCATTGTCACCTGAAATTAGACATCCTGGGCAAATTGGAGCCCCCAGTCTTAGTGCCTTTGTCTGCCCTAGGCTTTCATTGAAGATTTGGCTTGAGCTTACTCTGCAGTTGAAAGGTCTCAAGTTTCCAACACTGAGTATATCAAAAAGTGGAACCACTGATACTTCACATTCTTAATAGAATTGTGTCTATTTTGTTCCTTCTGAACAGGACATTACAACTGTATAGAAATAAGATTGCTCCTGGAGACATGGGGTCACTCATAAAGCTTCCACCCCAAGCTATGAATCGGCTACTTACATGCAGCCAGACAACAATAAATAGACCTCGTGTGGAGCCAAACAAGAATTCTTCCTACCCTTTCAGCTCTGCATTTCTTCCTTCTTTTTTTTTTTTTTTTCATGGTGAAGGGAGGAGGAAAATTAGGCTGGCTACCCTAGAGACATGATACTTAGCACTGAGGTGTTAAAAGTGGCTCTGTGAACAGAGGGTGAGTCAGACAGAAACATAGCTATGGAACAGCAGGAGGGGAGAAGACTAAGAAATCCTTAACTTCTATGTATTTATCTATTAAGCAGAAGGTTCCTCTTCAAAGTGACAAAGCTAGAAAGGAAGAAGAAAAACATCTGGATGGCAATGGTATTTTGTTTGTTTTTTTGTTTATTTCTTTGTTCTGGGTGTTTTATGTCAGTTATAAATTTTCTGGTCTCCTCTGTGAAGCATAAACCATTTTTATTATTGGTCAGAAACACAAATAGCCATCCCAATCAGAATCAGGCTGGGTCTGGAAATCAAAAATCTCATATACCACCAAAGTATAGAGGCTGAAAGAAACAAGTATCTCTGTCATTATAGTCTTGGTCTGGGTCCCCATACTAAAGACAACTATCTTTTCTTTGAAGGTATGTCACCAGTTAGAGTTGAATTTTAAATCATTCATAGGATTAATTTTAAAAAAGCCAAAATCATCAACTTCACTACAACAAGAAATTACTACAATATTCAGAATACTTCAGGATCAGGTTCTTTCTTTCTCATTATTTAGAAACTAGGCCTCTTCTTACATAGCAAATACAACTGATGAGAGATACTGTTGAAACAGACCACAAAGAAAAGCCAGGAAAATTTGAGTTCCAACTTTAATCTTTTAGTGTGTTCACTAGGGAAAGTTCTGACATAGGTTTTCCACATGAAAATTCTTACTTACCTCTAACACTTGAATATCAGTAATACTTTATTTTTTATTTCTATACATTCATTTAATTCTCTGATTGCTTATTTATTTAAGAACAAGTAAAAGAATCTGGGTTTGGATCAAAGGACCTGGGTTTATTTCTTAGTTCTGTAAGTAAATGTATTTGTAACCTTGAGTAAATTACTACACCTTTTAGGGACTTAGTTTCCTCATCTTTAAAATCAGAAGATTGAATTAGAAGACCTCCAAGTCTTCTTAGAACTAATTATAAGTTGTGCGAACAGTATAGGACAATGGAAAGAGCTTTAAGCTTCAAAGGACAAACACAGTTTGAGGGAGAAGTCTTAGCTCAGCCATTTCAAGGAAATGTTGTGTTTTCAACAAGTCTCTCTAATACTCATTTTTATCATCAGCAAAGTGTGGATAGCAATATTTGCATCATACAGAACAATAATAAGAATTCAATGAGAAGACTTTATTCAAGGAATTTTGTAACCACATCAAACTATTTCTGATAAAATATCAAGGGAATATGTTGTATAACCTTTGGAATGTTAATATTATCACTTGCTCCCAGATACTTCCTGTCCTCGACTATTTCACTTCAATATTTCATGTCCTTGCTTGTCCTTCTGTGTACTGTATTAGATATTCCACAGACATCTCAAATTCAACATATCTAAAACAGGACTCATAATCTTTCCCAAAAATTCTACTCTATTTCTGTGCCTCTCAATTTTTCCTGAAGGTGACATTATTTTTCCTGTACATCTTTGGCCAAGCTATTTCTCATCATTTTTTTTACTCTCTGAGCACCAAAAACATGCATTACACCCTTAGAACTACCCTGGGATTTAACAGTCCAGTTTTTATCATTTCTTGCTCATTTCCAGAACTCTACAGTACTTTGTGGACATCCCCAAGCCTTTCACCTTGTCTTATCTTCATGCTGCCTCCCATCTATTTCCAGCTCTATTTATCTCTGGTCTCCCTCTCATTAGAATCTAAGGTCCTTGGAAGGAAGTACTCTCATGTCTTTATTTCCCTAGTGCTTAGCACTATGGCTTGCAAAGTAATAGCTTAATATATGCGCTCTCTGTCTCTCTCTATCTCTCTCTGTCTCTCTATCTCTCTGTCTCTGTCTCTGTCTGTCTGTGTCTGTCTCTCTCTCTCTCTCTCTCTCTCTCTCTCTCTCTCTCTCTCTCTCTCTCTCTCTCTCTCTCTCTCTCTCTCTCTCTTTCTGAATACATGACTATGGTAGTTAGAGAGTTAGAGTTCCTAATCAATGTCCCTACTCCCCAACTGTGACTATGCATCACACCAGATGCATATGCAAAGCAAGCAACTTTAAATAACTTTAAAACTTTACTTCAGGATCTAATAGGAGAAACCATTCCAGAATTCTGCAAGAGGCAGAAAACTCTGATTCCTCCGAAAAAGGAAGCAATTAGAATAAAGGATAGGTATAGAAAATGCTGACAGCTCAGAATATTTGCACCTAAGGGGGAAATGCTCTTAGGTCAATCTTGCACCCCAGGAGTTTACTTTGAGCAGGAACTTATTCTAGATTGCCTTACCCTCAGTGTTAGAATTCTGATAATACTCAGCTTCAGGATTATTTGTGCAACAGTGGAAGGATGAAGGGAACAGAAATGAGGAGTCAACTAGGTTCATCAGAATACTAAAATATGAGAAAGGCTAAAGGATTAAAAGTCCAAGAGAGACAGCTTGAACAGAGAGTTCACCAGCATATAAACCAATTAAAAAGGCTGAGGATGAGAAGGAATAATAAATAGTAAAATACAAAAAATAATAAATAGTAAAATAGAACACAGTGAGCAAAAAGATATTTTTCTATTTAGGAACATGAACCACAATTATGCACTGAAAAAGAGAATCTTGCAAAATTCACCCAGATATTTGAACAATAATAAGAAAAGCTAGTATCATTTAAAAGACAAAACTTTTTAAAGAAAAAAATATGCTAAAAATAAGAGCTATAAGTGAAAAAGTTTAAAAAGACAAAAGTCTAAAGATATTAGAATACTTGAGGGTTAATCTTTCAAAAAAAAGTGTAAGGGTTATGAAAGATAGAAGGACAGATATGATACGACAAATAAAATAGAAATAGAAGAAAATTTGGAATTAGAGAAGCAAAATTAAATAATCTTAGAAAAATACTAGAATTTTTTACAAGTCAAAGTGACTGAAATTGAACATACTCATTTGAAGATACCTTATGGATTATAGGACTTCTAAAGGACATAGTACATCAAAAATGAATATCACCTCACAAGTGATATTTTAAGTTGTCTAAAACTTTTGAATATAGACCACAAACTATTGAAAGATGGTATTCACACATCACCACCAGCGGGGAGGGGAAAACCAACACTTGAAATTTTAAGACATGTATTTTTTAAAATTCACAATTTCTATAACAAACAACACATTCCTAATTAGTAGCTAAGAAAGGGTCTTCAGGTACAAAGGAATACCAATTCAAAAAATCCAGCATTACCTCACAGTCATGAGAAATCAGACATGAGAATGAAACAGTTTGTTTCAAAATAGCAAAGAAACTCAAGATCCAGCACAAATATCATATTCTACCAGGTTGACCCTAATCAGTTACAAAGGTATTGGAACTTCAGCAAAGCATGAAATATGAGGCCTTAACATAACAAAGTAAAACAAAGCTGAGTAATGTTTGCTTGAAAACACACCAAACAGAAGAAACATAAATACATTTACTGAAAAAAATACTAAGTAATGAAATCAGTGTTATTGTGTTCATATGCTATTGCCTAAAGAAAAAATAATGAGAAATTGCACTGATGGGTAAAAGAATGGAACAAAGATAAACAAAGGATTAAAAAAAACGACCTAAGGAGTTAAATATTTAAAAGTTCTTTAAGAGGGGAAAAGAAGCAGGAAGAGTTGATTTAATACGACTTAGTCTGAAATCCATGATGATGTGTAAGAGAACCATTACATTTTGTCACAGTGATTGCATAGTGTGAACATACATGAATGGGGGGAAAGAAAACAACACAAAAGGGAAGTGAAAATGACCTTCTCCTCCCCTCACCATCATCTCTACCTACCAGGTTAAAAGTACATACAGAAGGTATAGTAATTTCTCTATTCTCTCATTAAGTCTATGGCTATAAAAAAAAAAAAATAAAAGCAATGGAGGAGAAGAGTTGAAAATGCAGAAAGTAGTTGAGGTGGAAGGGTCTTATCCTTGACGGCAAAAGGAAAATGTATCACTAAAGAACATTTCCTGGCTGGGAAAACTAGAAAACATTATGGCAGAAACTAGGCAGAGACCCACATTTTATATGGTATACCAAGATAAGGTGGAAATGAGGACACAATTTAGACATAAAAGGTGATAATCTAAGCAAGATGGGAGAGCAAAGAATAGTTTATCTGTCAGATCTATGGAGAAGAGAAGAATCTATGACCAAATGAGAGATAGAGAACATTATGAAAGGCAAAATGGATAATTTTGATTATATTTAATTTAAAAGGTTTTGTACAAACAAAGCCTATGAAACCAAGATTAGAAGGGAACCAGAAAGTTGAGAAACAATTTTTACAGCCAGAGTCTCTGGAAAAGGTTTCATTTCTCAAATGTATAGAGAGCTGAGCAAAACTTACATAAATCATTCCGCAATTGATAAATGGTCAAAGGACATGAATAGGCAGTTTTCAGATGAAGAAATTTAAGTTATTTATAGTCAAAGGAAAAAATGTTCTAAAACACTATTGATTAGAGAGAAGCAAATCAAAACAACTCTGAGGTACCACCTCACACCTATCAGACTGGTTAATACAACAAAAAAAGGAAAATGATAAATGTTAGAGATATGGGGAAATCGGAACACTAATATGTTGTTGGTAGAGTTGTGAACTTATCCAACCATTGTAGAGAACAATTTGGAACTATGCCCAAAGGGCTATAAAATTGTGCATACATTTTGATCCAGCAATACCACTATTAAGTCTGTATCTGAAAGAGATCATATAAACGGGAAAAGGAGCCACATATATTAAAACATTTATAGCAGCTCTTTTTGTAGTGACCAAGAACTGGAAATTGAGGGGATGCCCATCAACTGAGGAATGACTGAACAAGCTATGGTATATGAATGTAATGGAATACTATTATTCTATAAGAAATGATAAGCAAGAGGATTTCATAAAAACCTGGAAAGATTTACATGAACTGATGCTGAGTGAAGTGAGCAGAACCAGAAGCATATTGTACACAGTTAATAGTGACATTGTGAAATAAGCAATTTTGATAGACTTAGCTCTTCTCAGCAGTACAATGATCTAAGATAATTCCAAAAGACTCATCATGGAAAATGTTATCTACAACCAGAGAAAGAACTATGGAGTATGAATGCAGATCAAAGCATACAATTTTCTCTTTTTTTTTTTTTTAATTTCTCATGGTCTTTTCTCTTTTGTTCTGATTCCTCTTTTACAACATGACTAATGTGGAAATATCTTTAATATGATTATACATTGTTAGCCTGTATCATATTCCATGCTACCTTTGGGAGGAGCCAGGAAGGAGGGAGGGAGAAAAATTTGGAATTCAAAAATCTTATAAAAGTGAATGATGAAAATCCAAAATAAATATATAATTGTTTTTTAAAAAAATGTTTCCATGGGAATAGATGTTTAATTGTGACAATGTGCATCAGGTTCCATTGACTGTACACACACACACACACACACACACACACACACACACACACACACACACAAAATGTTCATATTTCCATAATATGGAATCACCTTCTCCATAAAAGCATGTCTCAGCCTTAGACTATATCTCATCACAGAAGAGGAAATATATCTACACAGTAACATCCACAGTGTGTGAGGACTAGTTATAATAGATTTAGCCCTTCACAGCAATGCAAGGACCTAAAACATTTTCAAAAGACTCAATGCAAAATACCATCCACATCCAGAGAAAGAACTATAGAGTCAGAACACAGAGTGAAGCAGACTATTTTCTCTTGGGTTATGTTTTGTTTTGTTTTTTCCTGATGGTTTCTCCTATTCATTTTATTTCTTCTATCCAACATGACTAATGTGAAAATGTGTTTAATTAGAACGTATATGTCAAACCTATATAAGACTGCATGACACTGTGGGAAGAAAAGGGGGAAAGGATGGAGAGAAAAATTTAAAACTTACAGAAGTGATTGTTGAAAACTTAAAACAAATAAATTAATTATTAACAAAAAAAGAAGAGGAAATATATGAGCCCTCAAAGCTACTGAGTACTGAGAGTGGTAAAATGGGATTAAAATAGGCGGACACCAGATACTCTGGCTTTAGACACAGTAACTGATTAGGAAACACAAGATACTTCTTCCATTAAACATTGCTTCAAGCAAAGACTGATATTTCTTAGAGGAAGCCACAGAAGTAAAAAAGAGGTAGGATTAAGATCAACAAATGCAAAAATAAAAACAGCAGCATCACTGTAATAGATGGATGGAGCAGGTAGTAAAAGAACATTTATTAACCACTTACTTTATACCACATACTGTATCCCCAGCTAAGTGCTGGGGATACAAATAAAAACAGTCATGCCCTTGAGCTTTCATTAGAATACAGGAAGTCAACTGTTACACAGGAACTAGAAAATAGAGGCAAGGGGAATGATGAGAAAGTAAAGGGCAAGGCTGTGGTTGCTGGACTGGCAGGGACATGGAGAAGTAGAGCCAAGACTGAAGTGAATTTGACTAGGGTCCCTCATGACATTGTGAACCAGGATAAAAACTCACCAATCAAGAGAACCAGTGTCAGGGAAGAGACATCTCCAAAGTCAGAACGATGTGAAGAATGAGGGAGAGAAGTTCATAGAGTGAGTTGAGTTTGATGCGAGCACTTTTATTACTTTTCCAGGTTTGAAAAGAGTTTACATATTATCTCATAGCAATGGGGTACAAGAGTGCAAATTCAGCACACTAACACTACATTCATGAGGGACATAAAAGAAAGAAGGAACAAATAAAGGTACAGTGTTTCAATTAGAGAACAGAATTAGGAACAGACTAAAAGGACAGAGAAAGTGAAATAATTTTTTTTTTGTTTGCTCGTTTGAACTATTAAACTGTTATTTGAACCTTCATTCTCTAACTTCCATAAGGTAATTTGTCTTTTTTATATCACAGTTCATTTGCTGTCTAAAACTACCAAAAACTTAGATGAAATCTGTACTTCTATGCATATTTTAGCAGTTTGCATTAAGACAAAGTTATTTTCCTAGGCGTATTCACCTCTAACAGCAATGATATCTTATTTGATTTAAATTTTTCCCTTCACTTAAAATGACTTTTTTTGTTCTTTTCAGTCCTAAACTCAATATGTCTGCTGTTCAGTTACTCATGTCGACTCTTTATGACCCCATTTGAGTTTTCTTGGCAAAAATACTAGAATTCTTTGTCATTTCCTTCCTCAATTTATTTGACAGATGAGAAAACTGAGGCAAACAGGGTTATGTCTCTTGACCAGGATTATCCCACTAATAAGAGGCTGAAGCCAGATTTGATCTCACGAATATTCATCTTCCTGACTACAAGCCTGGTGCTGGAATACAAGAAGACAGTATCTTAAAAGCACATGCGAGATAAATATAAAGTAGATGGAAGATAGGCTCGGAGGGGGACACATTGATAGCTGGGAGAATTTAAAATATTTTCTTGCAATAGTTGGATTTGCACTGAATACAATAAAGTAATGTTTAGGAAGGACAAACTTGCAGGGATGAGAGATAGTGAATACAAAATCATGGAGATGGGGGAGAGGGTGGAATATCCTATGTGAAGGACAGCAAACAGGGCTATGAACTGAATTTCAAAGTGAATGGAGGGGAATAATGTGCTAAAACCTCATTCACTGATTGGATTAATAAATTAGTTGTTGGGGTGGGAGGATATCATACAAGCAGTTGCATAAGATTTTAGAGAAACATTCAATAAAACCTCACATCATAAATGTGAAAAATATAGAAGTTTGGTCTAGGTAATACTAAAATTAGGAAGATTTGGAATTGGTGAGAGGGACAAACTTAAAGAGTAGTCAATAAGGTATCTTTGTCAACTTTGGAGGTTTCCAGGAGAGTACCTTAGGAATCCATGATTGGTCATGTGCTGTTATCAAACACTTGGATAAAGACATATACTTATGAAATTTCAGATAATTCAAAGTTGGAAAGGACAATAGAGTAACAATACAAAATATGTTTGATCAATGAAAACATCCATTCACAATGATTAAATTATATCAAAATGATGAAAATGATTCACCCAATATAAGGAAAGAGGTATATACATGTATGTATAATATTATATACATATATAAAGTGTATATATGTATAATTATCTATATATGCAATATCATATATAATTAATTATATTATGCATATATATTATAAAATATATTATTTATATGTTGATATATCATGCATGTACATAAATATATGCATGTATTAATGTATACATATATTTTTAGACAGATACATGTATGTAAAACATGTGTATATGTTTTATATGCATTTATTATATGGGTAGTGTAGTATGTATGCGTTTCCCTAGCTGACAAAGATAAAGTTGCCAAATGTAGGACAAGAATATATAAAAAAAGATCTGACTAAACAGTGGTAGTCAATGGATAGATTCCCTGCACTACTCTGTCCTCTCCTACAGTGAAATTCTTTCAAGATCTAGATCTCTTTGATACTCTCTTCTCTCTAGGTTTTTAGAACACCACTCTCCCCTGCTTTTCCTCCTACCTATCTGGCCCTTCCTTCTCTACCTTTGTTAGATCTTCCTCTGACTCATGGCTTCTAATCATAGGTATCCATGAGGGTTCGGTCCTGGGTCCTCTTCTATCCTCTATATTATTTTGCTTGGTGAACTCATCTTGGTCCTTGTCTATTCTCCTATATTATTTCACATGGTGATCACATGTATTTAATTACCTTCTTTAGATTGATGAGCCTCAAATCTACATTTTCTTTTTTTTCTTTTTTTTTCTTTTTTATTTTTTAATGTTTAACAATCACTGCCATACAATTGAGATTTTATCCCCCCCCACCTACCCCCCAGTCCCCCCCTCCCTCCCCACGACTGCATACATTTCTGTATAGATTCTACATATACTTTCCTATTGAGTATATTTTCACTATAGTCATGCTATGTAGTCAGACTAAAATAAATGAAAGAAATCGTATAACAAATCAGAGCATGATACACAAACACATACACATACATGATCTGCTACATTTTGTGAGTGACTTCCATATTTCTTTCTCTGAGTGTGGAAGGCATTATGCCTTGAGAACCACCTTTGGGATTTTTTTTTTTTATAAGAAGTTTTTGCGTTATTACAAAAATCCAAGTCTACCAGAAAAAACTCTCACACACTGTGGTCGTTGCTGTGCACAAGGTTCTCCTGGTTCTGCTCCTTTCACTCAGCATCAGGTCATATAAGTCCTTCCAGGCCTCTCTGAAGTCTTCTTGTTCATCATTTCTTATGGCACAATAGTACTCCATTACATTCATATACCATAATTTATTCAGCCATTCCCCAATTGATGGACATCCCCTTGACTTCCAGTTTTTGGCAACTACATAGAGTGCTGCTATAAATATTTTTGTACATGTGGGACCCTTTCCCATTTTTATGATCTCTTGGGAATATAGTCCTAGTAGCGATATTGCTGGGTCAAAGGGTATGCACATTTTTGTAGCCCTTTGGGCATAGTTCCAAATTGCTCTCCAGAATGGTTGGATGCGCTCGCAGCTCCACCAACAATGAATTAGTGTTCCAACTCTCCCACATCCTCTCCAGCATTTATCATTTTCTTGTTCTGTCATGTTTGCCAATCTTATAGGTGTGATGTGGTACCTCAGAGTTGTTTTGATTTGCATCTCTCTAACCAATAGTGATTTAGAGCATTTTTTCATATGATTATAGATAGCTTTAATTTCTTCCTCTGAAAATTGCCTGTTCATATCCTTTGACCATTTATCAATTGGGGAATGACTTGTATGATTATACATTTGGGTCAGTTCTCTATATATTCTAGAAATGAGGCCTTTATCCCCGAGCTTAGCTGTAAAAATTTTTTCCCAATTTACTACATCCCTCCGGATTTTGGTTGCATTGGGTTTGGTTGTGCAAAAACTTCTCAGTTTAATGTACTCAAAGTTATCCATTTTGCATTTCATAATGCATTCTATCTCTCCTTTAGTAAAGAATTCTTCCCTTCTCCATAGATCTGATAAATACACTATTCCTTGCTTCTCCAGTTTATTCATGGTATCAATCTTTATACCTAAATCATGTACCCATTTGGACTTTATTCTTGTGTACGGTGTCAGGTATGGGTCTATGCCTAATTTCCACCACGCTGTTATCCAGTTTTCCCAGCAATTTTTGTCAAACAATGAGTTCTTATCCCAGAAGCTGGGGTCCTTGGGTTTATCAAACAGAAGGTTGCTATATTCCTTGCCTACTGCATCTTGAGTGCCAAGTCTATTCCACTTGTCTACCTCTCTGTTTCTTAGCCAATACCAAGTGGTTTTGATAATTGCTGCTTTATAGTACAGTTTGAGGTCTGGTAGCGCTAGGCCACCTTCCCAAGCATTTCTTTTCATTAGTCCCTTTGATATTCTGGACCTTTTGTTTTTCCAAATGAATTTTGATATTATTTTATCCAGCTCTAAAAAGTAATTGTCTGATAGTTTAATTGGTATGGCACTAAATAAGTATATTAATTTGGGTAGAATTGTCATTTTTATTATATTAGCACGGCCTACCCATGAGCAACTAATGTTTTTCCACTTACTTAAATCTGACTTTATTTGTGCAAAAAGTGTGTTGTAATTGTGTTCATATAATCCCTGGGTTTGTTTTGGCAGGCAGACTCCTAAGTATTTTAGACTGTCTACCCTAGCTTTAAATGGGATTTCTCTTTCTATCTCTTGCTTTTGGAATTTGTTGCTAATATATAGGAACGCAGAAGATTTGTGTGGGTTTATTTTGTAACCTGCAACTTTGCCAAAGTTGTTTATTATTTCAAGTAGTTTTTTACTTGAATCTCTGGGATTCTCTAGGTAAATCATCATATCATCTGCAAAGAGTGATAACTTAGTTTCTTCTTTGGCTATTCTTATTCCTTGAATATCTTTATCTTGTCTAATTGTTATAGCTAACATTTCTAGTACCATATTGAATAATAGTGGTGATAATGGACAACCTTGTTTAACCCCTTATCTTATTGGGAATGCATCTAGCTTATCCCCATTGCATATAATGCTTGCTGAAGGTTTTAGATAGATACTGCTTATTATTTTATGGAAAGTTCCCTTTATTCCTACATTCTCCAGTGTTTTTAGTAGGAATGGGTGTTGTATTTTGTCAAAAGCTTTTTCTGCATCTATTGAGATAATCATGTGGTTTTTGTTAGCTTTGTTGTTGATGTGATCGATAGTGCTAATAGTTTTCCTAATATTGAACCAGCCCTGTAGTCCTGGTATGAATTCTACCTGATCATAATGTATTAATCTCATGATAAGATGCTGTATTCGTTTTGCTAAAATCTTATTTAAAATTTTTGCATCTATATTCATTAGGGAAATTGGTCTATAATTTTCTTTCTCTGTTTTATCTCTTCCTGGTTTGGGTATCAAAACCATATTTGTATCATAGAAAGAATTTGGGAGGACTCCTTCTTCCCCAATTTTCAAAAATAGTGTATGTAGAATTGGAATTAATTGTTCTTTAAATGTTTGATAGAATTCACTTGTGAATCCATCTGGCCCTGGAGATTTTTTCCTAGGGAGTTCATTGATGGCTTGTTCAATTTCTTTTTCTGAGATGGGGTTGTTTAAGTATTCAACTTCCTCTTCTGTTAATCTGGGCAATTTGTATTTTTTAAAATATTCATCCATCTCATTTAGATTATCGAATTTGTGGGCATAAAGTTGGGCAAAGTAGTTTCTAATTATTGTTTTAATTTCCTCCTCATTGGAGGTGAGTTCACCCCTTTCATTTTTAATATTAGTAATTTGATTTTCTTCTTTCTTTTTTTTAATCAGATTGACCAAAGGTTTATCAATTTTATTAGTTTTTTCATAGAACCAACTATTGGTTTTATTTATTAATTCAATAGTTTTCTTAATTTCAATTTTATTAATCTCTCCTTTGGTTTTCAGTATTTCTAATTTGGTATTTACTTGGGGATTTTCAATTTGTTCTTTTTCTAGCTTTTTCAACTGCAAGCCTAAGTCATTGATCTCCTCTTTCTCTATTTTATTTATGTAAGCATTCAAAGATATAAAACTTCCCCTAATAACTGCTTTTGCAGTATCCCATAAGTTTTGGTATGTTGTCTCACTATTGTCATTCTCTTGAATGAAATTGTTGATTGTTTCTATGATTTCTTCTTTAACCCAATCCTTCTTTAGAATTAGATTATTTAGTTTCCAATTGATTTTTGGTTTCTCTTTCCATGGCCTTTTATTACATGTAATTTTTAATGCATTATGATCTGAAAAGGATGCATTGATTATCTCTACCTTTCTGCACTGGATTGTGAGATTTTTATGTCCTAGTACATGGTCAATTTTTGTAAATGTTCCATGTACCACTGAGAAAAAGGTGTATTCCTTTCTATTCCCATTTAATTTTCTCCAAAGATCTATCATATCTACCTTATCCAGAGTTTTATTTACCTCCTTAACCTCTTTCTTGTTTATTTTGAGGTTGGATTTATTGAGTTCAGAGAGGGGGAGGTTGAGGTCCCCCACTAGTATAGTTTTGCTATCAATTTCTTCCTTCAACTCCCCCAACCTCTCCTCTAAGAATCTGGATGCTATACCACTTGGAGCATACATATTTAGTAATGATATTGCTTCATTGTCTATGGTGCCTTTTAGCAGGATATAGTTTCCATCCTTATCCCTTTTGATTAGATCTATTTCTGCTTTCGCTTTGTCTGAGATTAGGATTGCTACTCCTGCCTTTCTTACATGAGCTGAAGCACAATATATTCTGCTCCACCCTTTGACTTTTATCCTATGTGTATCCCCCCGTTTCAAATGTGTTTCTTGTAAGCAGCATATTGTTGGATTATGGCTTTTAATCCATTCTGCTATCCGTCTCCGTTTTATGGGAGAGTTCATTCCATTCACATTCACAGTTATGATTACAATCTGTGTATTTCCCTCCAACCTCTTTCCCACCATTTGTGCTTTTAGCTCTCCCGTCTCCCTTCCCTTCCTCAATAGTATTCACTTTTCTCCCCCTCCTCCTGCAGCCTTCCCCTCCTTCTTTTAGCCCCCCTCCCTTTTACTCCCCTTTACTCTTATTGCTTCTTTCCTCCCTTTTAGCCACCCTCCCCTTTCTTCCCCCTTCCCCTCCTACTACCTATAGAGCTAGTTAGGATTATCTACTTAAGATTATTGTTCCCTCCTTTGAACAAATCAGATGAGAGTACCTCTCAAACAATGCTCATCTCCCTCCCCTCCTTCCCTCTACTATAGTTTTGTACTTCTTCCTGTGATATAATTTGCCATTTTCTGCTTCCCCCTTTTCACACCTCCTATTACAATCCCTTCTCATACTTAAATCATATTTTTGACATGACATCATTTACTTTATGCCCGTTCCCTCTACATATATCCCTTTTATCATAATAGCTGCACAGTTCTCAAGATTAACAGGTATCATCTTCCCTTATAGGGAGGTAAACAGTTTACCCTAATTGAGTAGCAAGTTTTTGTTTTTGTTTTTTCCCCTCTGTTTACCTTTTTATGATTCTCTGGAGACCTGCACTTGAAGATCAAGTTGTCTATTGAGTTCTGGTGTTTTGGTCAGGAAGCTCTGGAAATCCCTTATTTCGTTGAATGACTTTCTCCTTGCCTGAAATGTTATGCTGAACTTTGCTGGGTAGTTGATCCTTGGTTGAAGTCCCAACTCCTTTGCCTTATGGAATATTGGGTTCCAATTCTTTCAATCTTTTAATGTAGAAGCTGCAAGGTCCTGTGTGATCCTGACTGTGTGTCCTTGATATTTGAATTGTTTCTTTCTAGCTGCTTGTAGTATTTTCTCCTTCACTTGATAGCTCTGGAATTTGGCAACTATATTTCTTGGGGTTTGAGTTTGGGATCCCTTTCGGGAGGGGAACGGTGGATTCTTTCGATGACTATTTTGCCCTCTGAGTCTAGTACTTCTGGGCAGTTTTCCTTGATGATTTCCTGGAAGATATTGTCCAGACTCTTTTCTTCATCATGGGTTTCTGGCAGGCCAATAATTCTTAAATTTTCTCTCCTGGATCTATTTTCCAGGTCAGTTGTTTTTCCAATTAAATGTTTTACATTTTCTTCTATCTTTTCATTCTTTCGATTTTGTTTGACTGATTCTTGTTGCCTCATTGAGTCATTAGTTTCTACTTGCCCAATTCTAATCTTCATCGTATTGTTTTCTTCAGTTAGCTTTTGCATCTCCTTTTCCATCTGACCAATTTTTCCCTTTAAGGAGCTATTTTCTCCATTTAATTTTTGTACTTCTTTTTCCATTCGACCAATTTTCCCAGTTAGGTTTTGGGTTTCCTTTTCCATCTGATCAATTTTCCCAATTAGGTTTTGGGTTTCCTTTTCCATTTGATTAACTCTTCCTTTTAGGGAATTATTCTCTCCAGTTAATTTTTGAACTTCCTTTTCCATTTGTTCAATTTTCCTTTTCAGAGTGATGTTCTCATCAGTGAATTCTTTTTTTATAATTTTAAAATCATTGGCCAGTTTTTCTTTTATATCCTTCTTCAGATGTTCCAGGTAATCTAGTTGTGCTTGCGAGAAAGTCATAGTCCCATCTGAGGTTTCAGATGGAAGTACAGTCTCAGCTCTGACCTCTTTGGTGTTTGTGTTTTGGTCCTTATCCCCATAGAAAGATTCTATGGTTTTTTCACTTTTTGTCTGCTTTTTCCGATTCATGGTGTTGGCTGAGTGTTGTAGCTTCTGGTTCTTTCAGTCAGAAGGTACAGATCTTTAAGTTGAGCTGATGTGTGTCTAGGCTAAAAGCAGGCTTTTTTTTTTTGTTTCCCAGATCAACCCTGGGGTTAGCTTGTTAGGTGTGTGGGAGGGGTGGTCTGGTCTCAGGAGATCTCCTCAGCTGACCTGAGGCAAGGGCAAGGTCAGGGGATGGTGATCCCAGCTTCCCTATTGTCTTCCCTTTTCCTCTGGAGGGCTGGGGCACGCCTAGAATCTAATGCATATTCCCGCCCCTCCTGGGGCTTGTCTCCCGGCTCTGAGGCTTGCCTGGGTCTCAGTGCGAATTTTCTCTGCCCTGGGTTGTCTGTCCTTCCAGATCGCCTCCGCCACAGTAGGAAGAATCCCCCTTTGCTATTTTTCTAGCCTCTGGTGTTATGAGACTATTTGCCCCCTTCTGCTGTTCCTGCTGATCCAGGATTTATCTAGGGAAGAATTTTATGGTTCTTTCATGGTCATCAGGGGGGAGGAGAGAGCATTTACTGATCACTCTGCCATCCTAGCTCCTGGAAGTTCAAGTAGGTGACTTACAGACGTTTAGTCTTCAGGCTGAAGGTTTCAAGGGCTGCTGCGCTGATATCTGGCACTCAGCGGCTCTCACCAGCTCGGTTTGTCCTGTCTCCTGCTCCGCTGGTTTCGCCCGCCACTCTCGGGCTTCTCAGGTCCCTTCCGCCCTGCTGCGCTGACCGCACTGCGCTGTGCGCTGGGGACTTACCCCCGCGGAACAGATCCTTCCTGTGGACCTTCCAGTCCAACCTGGGCTCCGAATCTGTCAAAGTCTGTCACCCACTGGATTCTACACCTCCAAAGTCTGGTCAGATTCTCCTTTCAGAGATATCCAGAGGAGTTTGTCCAGGAGCTTAGGTGAGTCGTTGCTTTCACTCTGCCATCTTGGCTCCGCCCCCCCAAATCTACATTTTCTATACCAATCTCTTGACTGACCTCCAATCTCATATCTCCAGCTGCTTTTCAGTCATCTTGAACTAGATGTCCAGTAGATATATTAAACCCAATATGTCCAAAAAAGAATTTACTACCTTTCTCTCTAAATCCTCTCCTCCCTTCTAACTTTCCCTATTACTGTAGAAGGCAACACCATCATCCTAGTACATCAGGATCACAACCTAAGAGTCATCCTATATTACTCACTATTTCTCCCTTCCCATATCCAAGCTGACAAGGTTTCCAGATTTCACATTAACAACATTTGAATATGCTTCCTTCTTTTCTCTGACACTACCACCATTCCAGTGCAAGCCTGGATTACTGAAATAGCTTCCTGGTGGATCTGCCTATTGAAGTCTCTCCTCATTCCAATCTATTCCCCATTCAGCAACTAAAATGACACACCTATATTCAATAAACTCCTATGGCTTCCTGTTGCCTCCAGGAGCATATACAAAATGTTCTGTTTGGCATTCAGAGTCCTTCATAACTTAACCCTCTCCTACATCATCACACCTCTTGCACCTTACTGTCCAATACATACACTGATCCTGTGACGTTGGCATCCTGGCTGTTCCATGAACAAGACACTCCATTTCTTGGCTCCTGGTATTTTCTCTAGCTGTTTCCATTCCTGGAATGTTCCTCCTCTGCTCCTACTCCTGACCTTCCTGGCTTCCTTTAAGTCTTAGCTAAAATTCTACCTTAAACAGGTTTTAGCAACCTTGTTTAGTTCCAGTACCTACCTTAGTTAATTATTTCCCATTTGTCCTGCATATAACTTGCTATGTATATCTGTTTGCATGTTGTCTTCCCTATTGTAAGCTCCTTAATGCCAGGGATTGTCTTTTGCTTCTTTTTGTATCCCTAAGTACCCACCTAGTACAATGCCTGGTACATGTTGTTGTTCTGTCAGTTTTCAGTTTTGTCTGACTTTTTGTAACCCTATTTGGTGTTTTCTTGGCAAAGATATATTACAGTGGTTTGATATTTCCTTATGCAACATATTTTACAAATAAAGAAACTGAGGCAGATAGGGTTAAGTGACATGTACAGGGTCAAACAGCTAGTATCTAAGGCCAGATTTGAATTCATGAAGAGGAGTCTTTCTGACTTTGGGCCTATTCAACTAACTGTCCAGAACACAGAAATTGCTTAATAAATGTTGATTGAATTGAATTAGACCATAGCAATCAGAATAATGTAAGCATCTCACAATATTAAAGAAAGGAACTTTGAAACTGAAATTGCTTTTATTGCTAAACTCTGAATGATACAATCACAGATCGATTGGGCATTTGTAAAGATAAGAATCTTTACAATTTCTGGCAATTCTGTTTTACAAATTTTACATTTTTTCTGACTCTCCTTCAGTAACTTATTAGAATCCTGTTTACCTGAACCCATGTAATTAATTACTTCCTTTGCCTGCTGCCCCAGGGTACTTTTTTAATTATAGCAATCTGGTCTCAATGGGATTATGGCCATACTTGGCTCAAGCCCTCTACAAGTACACTACAAAATTGGGAAATGATAAGAGTTGAAAGGGCAGCAAGGGAGTAAAGTGGTAAAATGAATAGAGAACCAGCCCTAAAATCAGGAAGACCTGATGTCGAATTCTCACCTCAGATATCTACTGGCTCTGTGAACCTGCCCAGGCAAATCACTTAACCCTGTTTGCCTCAGTTTCCTTATCTGTAAAAGGAACTGGAGAAGGAAACGGCAAACCACTTCAATATCTTTGCCAAGAAAATCTGAAATCAGATTGGGGAGTCTGGATATGACTAAAACAACTCAACCATAGAGAAAATTGAAATCACTCTATAATGTGATTTTTGTAAAATAATCTTCAAGTAATATTCTGCATTGGAGAAACAAAGGTGAATATTTATTGGGATTTTTAATTTTGTCAAAGACAAAATGTGTTTAAAAAAACAGATGTTGAGTGAATAATAAATCTTAAAAGTTAATTGGTATAGAAAATTGGAACCACTGTAAGATACTTCATTCTTAATAGATTTGTGTGAAAAAACTGTAAGTTTTTTATAAGGGAAAATAAGAATGCATTAAATTGTACTCATTCTAATAAAGGAATAGTATATTTACTTACTAAAAAGTGAGAGTCTTTAAAAAAAAAAAGAATGAACAAATAGGAAGTGGTAAAAGGAAGACTCTCACAGAAAGGTTGGTGAGAGCCAACTCCAACTTCTCTGAACTCTGATAGTTAAACATTCAGTGTGAGCATTTATTCACACCTCAAGAAATAGCAAATGCCACAAATCAAGGCTTGGAATTTTGTTTCTTTTATTGTCTTTGGATTTGAGAAAGATATGAATAAACTGTTAATTTTGCTGACTGATCTGAAAAATGTGTGCCTTTTTTTGCAGAGCCCAGGCATTAAACATCTAATAGTACAATTCTCTATGAAGATCAATTCAATTATATAATCATAAGCATATTTAAGAATGAAATCAAAAGAACACATAAAATAAATACAAAACGAAGTAGGTCTGTAAAATTTTAAAGCAAAGTTCCACATTTAAAGACTCATAAATTAAACTGAAATAAATGAATTAAGGTCAGGGAATATCAAAAGTACACAACTTATATATATTATATCTAGATGTAGTTTCCTAACATTTTGATATTATTGATATTTTTTAGAATTTTAAATTGGATTTTAGAGTTTCCCTTTGAAAATGTTAATGATCTCTCTGTTTAATGAAAAATGTTTTCTTTATATCAAAGTATATTTGAAATTTATTCCAGGAATCTTCTTCACTTTCAAACATTTCACATAGATTTTGTGACAAAAGTTAAATATAAATAAATGTAGAGTAGAAATATAGTATAATGACTTTAGGCCATGTTTCTATTATATAGTATATAGAAAGTACATTGCAAGGGGAAAGAAGAGGAAACAAAATATGAAAGCTCTTATAAGATGACTATGCTGTGAAAAATGTCCCAGTTATATTCACTAGAAGAATAAATCAATGATTAAAATTATTAGAAAATTGCATATTTTTCTAAATTTGCTACAATACAAACTCTGACATGATAAAATAGACAATCTCAAATGACTAAAATTCAGAGCTTAGAGAAAATTATATGTTAAACAAAGCTTTTAAAAATCATACACTCTATCATACACTCTAAGGAACTACTTTTGGATTTAGGTCTTAGGAACCTAATTTGAGAGCTGGAAGAACTTTTTGGTATTATCAGACTAACCCCCTCACTAGACAGAAAAGGAATTTGAGGTATAGGGAAGCACAATCACTTGCCAGTAGTATTTTCCAAAACTGGATTGCAAATAAAACCCTCTAATGCCAAAATGCAAACACTCTTTGAAATTAATCAGCTAATATTAAAGTGCCTACTATGTTCCTGTCAACATATGACTTTTTAGAGCTAAAAAGACAAAAATGTCTCTGTATTCAAGGAGGTTAATGTTCTTAAAGCAGAGACAATATGTACATATATGTCAATAGAAAATATTTACAAAATAATAAAAGTAATGTAGGCATGTACAACTGGAGTCATGGTAAATAGCCAATGCAAAGATGTAGATATATAAGATGAAACCTAAAGAATAACAAGAAAATCAGTTTAACTTTATTGCAGAATGGAGGAAGGAGAATAACTTTAGACTGAGTAGGGAGAGACTTGAGACAGAAACTAATTGAGGTCATTGTTGAAGTCCAGATGACAGATAATGAGAAATTGAATAGAGGTGGTGGCTACTTGAATAATGAGAATGGTACGGACTCAAGAGAATTTATAGGGGTAGAATCAATAAGACTTGGTAACTGATTAGAACTTTAGTTGAGGATGCATAAGGAGTCAAGGTGACTCTGAAGTTTTGAACATAGGTGACTAGAGTCATGGTAGTTCCTTCAACATAATTTATTTTTAATTTATGACAGGAGTGGATTTTAAGGAAAAATAATGAATTCTGCTTTGTACTTGTTGAGTTTAAGTCATCTTTGTGACATAAAATTCAAATTCTTTAATAGGCTGATGGACTGACACTCAGGAAATGGAATGGGGCTATACAGATCTGTGACTTATCTTCATAGAACTAATAATTAAAACCATGGGAACTGATGAGGTCC
Source organism: Notamacropus eugenii (assembly GCF_028372415.1). Classification (NCBI taxonomy): domain Eukaryota; kingdom Metazoa; phylum Chordata; class Mammalia; order Diprotodontia; family Macropodidae; genus Notamacropus; species Notamacropus eugenii. Next base: position 227,090,838 of record NC_092873.1, on the reverse strand, counting down.
ATCGTGAGAGAATTGGGGAGAGGGAGAAAGTAAAAGGTGAGAACAAGATCTAGAGTAAGGCTAACACCATAAAAATGCAGAAATGAGAAAATATGCAAAAGAAGGTGGTCTAAAAAGAGATGAAGACTGAGAAAATGCCATCAGGTTTGACAATTAAGTATCAGGGAACAAAAAAGAAGAAAATCATTGTAACAGTAAAAACAACAATTTCCAAAATATTCTTGCTACAAAAAATTCTCAAATCTCTATCATGTTTTTTTCACATTAAAGGACATAAAAATTATATCTGGAAATACATTAAATTGTTATAATGATGACAAATATGTTGAGTAGGTCTAAGGTGTATTTTTTTATTTTTGTGGGTGTATTTTTGTAGACTTTACTAAAATGTATGAACTATCCTCAAAATAGATGAATGAATTATATATTTGTATGTATGAAAAAACCTGTTTGTGTAGTTTTTAGTAGCTTTTAATTGAATGAAAATGGGTATTACAAGGAAGTCTTAGTTGAACATATAATGTGTTTTGAAAACAAATATTCAGACTAAAAAAGGGTCTTAGTTGATGCTTCATGGAATCTGCTCTATTTTCAAAAAGTGATAAAAGAAGCCAAGTTATGTTAAGGCCTAAGCCCTCCCTCTCCTTTCTGCAGAAATCATCTCAAAAATAATAGATAGGAAGAAACAAAACGCCATTATTTTATAAAAGAATCCATAACTTTATTCACTGATACAAAATTAGGCTAAGATTTATGAACACTGAAAAATATTTATCATCATTATTAATCATATATTACCTAAGAAATTGTTGAATCTTTTAAAAATGTATATATACATACACACATATATATATACATATATACACAGATAGATAGATAGACAGAGAGACAGACAGAGAGACAAACAGATAGATAGATACACATACATATATCCTTTTTTCACTGATACAAAATTGGGCCAAGATTTACAAGCACGGTAAAATATTTATCTTCGTGATTAATCAGATATAACCCATGAAAACTGTTGATATTTATATATATATATATATATATATATATATGTATGTGTGTATCTGTATATTTGCACACCTACACATACATATACACATATACACACATATATGTGTATGTAATTTTATCTACATTTATGGGGGCATGGGGGTGTGTACACACACACACACACATACACACACACATACCTTTCCAGGCCAGGGACTTTATCTAGGACCTTTCTTTCTTGGAAATGCATAAGTAGTTGGCTTGCGATAGACTGTGAACTGTTTGCTTCCTTCTCCTTGTTTCCTGTGGGTAATTTAAGAGGAAAACCCCTCCTCCAGAAGGGAGGAGCCAAGGAAGAGGCTGAAGAGGAAACTGTAGAACCAAAGGTCAATTGAGTAAAAAGGGATAAGGAGCCTGCTCACTCAGGTCCATGTAGCAGCACATCACCATTACTTTTGTATCCTCCATAGACACCAGAATGCTTTACCCATAATAAATATGCAATATATTTATGTGTGTGTTGAATTGAATTTACAAAGTATTTTTTACCAGTTTTAAAGATATATAAGCATATTGGTTACCCATTAATTGCCTACTTCATTAATTTTGTATTCTCTGTAGACTATAAGCTCTTTAAGATCAGGAGCATATTTTTCAAAGATTTCTCTAAAAAGATTTTTCTTCTATAGAAACTATTAAACTCTCTAAAAACACGTACCTGAAATACTCAGATGAATCTGTGATCCTATCCCAACCATTTCTGCCTAATCTATGCGATTCTTGTTCACATCCTCCTGTAAGTTTATCACAGGGGATCCATCCAACAGGTTGGTGACCATATTCGCTGTGTTTTGACATTAGGTGGACATGAATAAAACACAAAATTTGACCATTAAAGTTATCTCTCACTCTCAGTACATACCATAAGCCTTTCTGAATTTGGTTGACCTGGTCCTTGGATGATCATTACATGCTGTAGAGCCTAGCAAGCTTGGTAGGCTTTGCCATTTTTTTTCACTATCCCCTTAACCATAGGATACATAAGTGCCTTGAGAAGTGTATTATAGAAGGTTAGGTTACCCACATCCTTTAAAAAAACAATGACTAGAGAAGCTATTCATTTTATTGCTTTTAATTTTTTAAACATAAACCATGCCTCTAAAGCAGTAATATTTAAGAGGAGAGAAGAAAGATACAAATTCAGTTAAGAGGAGGAGAGGAGGAGAACAGAGGGTCATCCTCATGAATCTTTCTCTTAGCTCTCTTCCAGGCATGAATCAAAGTCTCCTTTGGAGATGAGTGGGCAATATTAAATTTCTATACTTGTTAATGACACTTAGACAACTCATGTGGATATAGGCATGCCATTCTCTCTCTCTCTCTTTCTCTCTCTCTCTCTCTCTCACACACACACACACACACACACACACACACACACACACACACATGCCTCATCCATAAATAATTGAATTTGAGATTGAAAAACACTTGACAGCATGCACAAGAAAGCCACTCAATTATGGAAAAATATAATTATTTGATGTGCTCTGTAAATATTAATGAGTCATTTTAATACGATATTATTATTGCTATTATTATTCTAAACTCTTTGGAAATCTCTAAAACAATATAAATTACATGAAAAATACGATTCTTGGTATATACTTTCTCTTTCCGGTCCTTGTGTTTGTTACAAACTTAGAACACAACCAGATCTTTTTTGATACAAGTCCATGTTTTCTAAGGGTATTAGGCACAAATCTTCATTTGCTAACTCTTGAAACTTCAGGTTTCAGAATACTCACTAAGTGATGAATTATAATGTTAAGCTTTCCCCTTAGGACTGTGTTGGTACCACAGGTTTTAAATATATCACATTAACATAAATTGATTTCAATTAAACCCTACCAGAAAACAAATGCTAATTGTATTTTATGATTGCTAAGAAGACTTAGAATAATTCTTTTGGTTGTTTTTGGTGGTGATTATAATGGGTTAACTCTCAAAACTACAGTATAGAATAATACTTGATATAAGTCAGTGTGGTCTTGAGGATAAAGTACTCAACTATGAGGAAAGAAGGCCAATGTTCAAATCTTGCATCTGATCCTTGATAGCTATGTGACCTTGGATAACTCATTTGAATTTAAAGAGCCGCACACAACTTCCTAGACCATAACTATTATCATAAATGTGAAGTCATCTATTTTGGGCCTGGGAGTTTGCTCAGCAGGAGTCAGTTTCTACAACAATAATAGATACTCTTTTTAAGAATTGCATTAACCATTTACATTTGACATAGTGACCGAAAATAATTCAAATATTTTAACATTTGTAATTTATTTTAGAACTTTACAAAGTACTATTTCAAAGCATTAGTAAATGTATGAATAATGAGGAAAAAAGAGGAGAGGAGAGAGGAGGGGAGAGGAGGGGAGGAAAGGAGAGGACAAAAAACAAACCTCTACCTACTAAGCACAGAGTACTGTGTTATGTGCTTGAAAGACCACCAGCCCTGACCATCTGCCCTTCTACTATGCCCTCCAGACACTCAAGCATGGCCAGCTGGTATGCTGATGCACTCTAGTGACCTTTGACCTTGTCATCTGCTCTAGAGCTAAACACTCCTATCTGTGCTATCTTCTGCAATGAGAATGTGAGTTCTTTGAGAACAGCAATGGCCTTGCTTTTCCATTTTTATTCCAGGACATAGATAATGTTTGGCATATAGTGTTGTTCATTGTTCATTTTTGAAGAAAACCTATCACATCACACAGTGATATCATGACGAGCATATGAATTGGATTTAATTGAGACAAAGTCATTAGCCTCTTTTTTCCAGAGTTATCATCTCTTTATTTCTTCATTGGACAATATCAAGTTTAGAAAAGTTGTGATATTAATATCAAAGGATTGAACATTTAATAGAAGGATACAATAAAAGAGATGATAGATTGATAGATAGACTTAATACAGAGTATTACATGTACAATACATCAGGGAGTTTCGAAACAAGGTACTATGTGATGCTAGAGGGAATTCCCATGATGGTGTTCAGTTGAACAGAGTTTTAGAAAAATCAAGGCACTGCCACACATTTTACTTCCTTTCTTTTTCTTCAAAAACCTTACTTCAAGGATCTATGTTTTATTAGTGTACTATCTCCACACATTCTGATGACAAATCGTCTCTATCTTAGTAGGTAGTCACAGTCATGATAGTAGACAACTAGCATTTATTAGGAACCTACTACATGCCAGGCACAATGTAAGTACCTAGGATAAAAAGAAAAGCAAAAAAAAAAAAATGTTCCTTGCTCTCAAGGAGTTTGCATTCCAATTGGGGAAGACTACATGTAAACAACTGTATGCAAACAAGATATACGCAGAATGTATAGGGAGTAATCTCAGATGGAACATATGAGGTATTGATAAGGAGGGAGAGGGATCCAGACATGAGAGATAGCCAATGAAAATATCTGAAATCGGGAGATGGAGTGACATATGCAAGGAGGTCTTCCTGATGTACTATGTCAAAAAGAAAAAAAATAAAACATTAACTGATAGACAGTGGTCTGAAGATGAGTCTTTTTAAACTTGGCTAGGCTGGACTTTCAATGGCCATAACAAGTCTCACTGGGCTTCTACTCAGTCTTGCAAGCATGGTAGGTGCTACCATACTTTTCTCTATCCTGCTATACCTCTATGCCTTGATCAGGCATTGTAGTAGGATGTTTATAGAGTCCCATACTCTTACCTAAACTTAAATTAAGCAATGTCCCATTGCCAAATGGACAAACGTTCAATAATCAAGAATAGTTTTCTACCATGAGCAAGTCATCTTCCATAAGTCTCATTTCCTCATTTATAAAATGAATGGACTGGGCTAGGTAGACTTTATAATCCCTCCCCCTCTAAATATATGATACTACATTCTTTAAATATATAGCCAGCTCTCTTCCCACTTCACCACTTGTATAATTATACAAGTGTATATTCCATAACACAGAGCAGGACTCATATTCAATTTCATCTTTGTTCTTTCCTCAGCACCTAGTACAATGACCTGAACATAATAGGTTCTTAATAAATGACTGTGAAATTTTAATTTGAACCTGTTTCATATCTGATAAACTGTGGATGTTCATTTTTTGTCAAGAATTCTATTTCTGGTAAATGGATTAGTTGATTTTTTAACAGTCCCACTGTTACTTTTCCACCCACCCCCCATCTCTGTACTATTATCAGGTTTCTTTGATATCTCAATGTTCTATTGAAATAATAGCAGAACATTGTGATCTGTCTGGCATCATGGGGTGCATTGGAGATGTATTGGGCTTGATGTGCCTGGCATGCTAAGAAATACTAAAACAATTCAAATGATTCACTTTTTGTTATCTTTACATTTCTAGTTCTGGTTCATCAGCCAATTTTGTATCTTCCAATTTGGGAAGTTAGAGGGAGTTATCTTGGGGAGCTGAGGGTTATGTTTATCATCTGATTGTCTTGCCACATCAGAAAACAATGTCGTGCACGCAAGCCTGTGAGAGAAATCTTTATTAAAATAATCATGTTGAGCAGCAGCCAACAGTCTATTTATGTTCTGTGCTAGAAACTGGGCCTGAGGATGACTCACTTCCAGTTATTCCATGAAATGCATTTATAACAAAGGTCTGTATTCATTGACAGTCTGAGATATAATCATAGTTTCAAATTCATAATATGCCAAGAACAGACACAGACCCAAGAACAATGATTCTGTGAACAATAACAATAATTTTTAAATGACCAATTATACATTATAAATTCATTGAAAAAATCTGTAATATTATCTGGGTTAGTTTTCTTCTGGATGTAGCTGAAATATGATTTATCCCCCTCATCTGCTAGCATGAAGAGGGGTAATTTGATTTGATGTGGCCCAATGCCATGCAAATGAGAGATGTGCCAATGATCTAGGTTCACTCTATCTATTTGACAGATACATAGTATTTAAACCAGATGAAAAATCAACATGTTTATTTTTCATCAAGTTAAGGTCAGCAGAAATATTTCCATGTAAAGTAATATGCCATCTTCAGATATCATCTTGTGAAGGTTAATTTGAATAGGAAAAAAAATCATAGCACAGTCCCAAATCACCACCAACTTCCTGAATCTTGCATTCAGCTACCAATATTCTTAATACTGTGGTTTTACATAGATAAGTGGTGAAATTTAATAGATCTTGCACTCAGATTCGAACATATTTAATAGGGTGGCTTTAGATAGATAAGGGGTGGGATGTGCAATCTTTTTGTTGAATTAATTTTGAATAGAAATATGTATCAAATATCCAAGAATTTAGTAGAAGGCAAACATTAATTTGTAGAAAACTCTCATTTGGTTAATAGATATCTGGCCAATGGGCAATGGGATAATCCTTAATTTGTGTGTAGGAGAGAGTGGGAGACTCCATAAAAGGTGAAAAGTTTACTTACTCTTTAAAGAGGAGTACACAGTGAGCACAGGCTTGTTTTGCCTATGCTCATTCTCTAAATTATTTTTTCTTGTTTAGGTAGCTAGAATTTCTAGAAATATATCAAATCATCATGGTGATAACTTTGCTTTTCACTAATGTGACTGTAAAGGTCCCTAGCCACACTGCATTTTATCCAGTGTTGCTTGTTGGGTTTACATAGAGAGTACTTGCTATACTATCTTTCAAAAGGTTGATTGTTCCTAGGTTTAAAAACAAGTTTTCCTATTTTTAGCAGAAAAAGATGGCAGATTTTTTCAAAAGTTTTCCCAGCATTTATTGATATAATCAACACAGATAGATAGCTACAAATATAGAAATATAGATATACTCAACAGGCAGCATGGTGCAATGAATAAACAAATTGTATTATAGCCAGGAAGACCTTAGCTCAAGTTTTATGTCCATTACATAATGACTGTGTGACCCTGGGCAAGTCACACTGTTTTAGTGCTCTATGCAGCTCTTTTAAACTATAATCCTACCAAAAAAAAAAAAAAAAAAAGCTAACCAGAAATGGAAGAGGGAACTTTCTCATGTTAGTTCCCTACAACAATATAATTACTGGTCCAGTCTCTGTTCATTATTGATGAAATCATATGCATATATATCTGCAATTATTCTCTAAGAGTTATTAAACTACCTATACCCAGCAGTACTACTACTTAGTCTATTTCCAAAGATTAGGGAAAAAAAGAAAAGAACCTATATGCCTAAAATGTTTATAGCAGCTCTCTTTGGAGTAGCAAAAAAACCAGTAAATTGTGGGGATGCCCAGAAATTGAGAAATAGCTGAATAAGTTGCGGTATATGATTGTGATAGAATACTACTGTGCAATGATAAGTTCAATGACTTTTAGAAAAACATGGAAAGACTTGCATGAAATAATGAAGAGCCAAACAAGAAAACATTGTACACAATAACAGAAATAGTGTTTTAACAAGGACTTTGAGTGAATAAATAAATTTTTATAAATACCCAAAACAAATATAAAGAAAATAAAAAGGTGCTATCTGCATCTGCAGAAAGATTGATAAATAGAAGTATGTATAGATTAATTAGATATATGTCTGTATATCATTCATAATACATAAATATATACATACATACATACATGTATTTGTGTCTCATGGTACCCATTTCTAGAGTATGGGGGAGGGAAGAAAAAAGGCGAAAAAATTAGCTTGGTCATTTTGTGGTATATTTAAAAGGAATAGCAATTTGTGCATAGTAGGTTTGCAGTTTCATGTGCAATCATCTTTTTTTATTGTACTATGCTATGGAAATACTCATTTTACTCCATAAGTTAAAAAGAAAACAAATTTAAAAAAATATATATTGGATAAAAATTTACTAATATATATGTGTATATATACACACATAGATCTATACAATCTATCATGTTTTAGATTTCCTAATACATATCTCTATGTACATGCATAGATATACCTATACATACATACATATGTTACAGAAAGAAATGTATTTATGTGCATATACATTTTAGTATCATGTATGTGTGTATTATGTATTATACTTTGATCATTATTCGAACAAATCTCAAAACATTTTATCTTTTTAGTGTTTTCTATAAATTTTTCTGGTTCTGCACATTTCATTCTTCATCAGTTTATACAAATTTTTGAATACATCTATTTTTGTAATATTTATTTCTAATATGACTTATTACTTGTATTAATTACTTTATTATTTACTTTAGTTTAAATTTTGCTTTTCTTATTCTTCATCAGTTTAGATTTTTCCTCTTCTTTTGAAATAATCAATTTTCTTATTTCTAACAGCACAATAGAACTCTATCACATTCATGTACCCCAATTTATTCAGCCATTCCTAAAATGATTGGGATCCATCTAGTTTAAAAGGTGTTTTGCCACTGTAAAAAGTGATTACATGTTTTTTGACATATAAGACCTTTTGCAGCTTCTTTAATCATTTTTTGGTATTAAACCTAACAGTTATCATTACATCAAAAGTAATACATTATTTGGCATAATCCATATTGTTTTCAGGAATATTTTACTAATTCATAGGTTTAGCAAACTTCAGCAATGTACTTGGTTCTCCATATTCCCTACTACATTTATCATTTTCCCTTTGTACAATTGTTGCCAATCTGATACATGAGAGGAGAAATCACAAAATTGTTTCAATTTGAATTTCTTTAATTAATAGTGATATGGAGCATTTTTTCATATGACTATAGATAGTATGGGTTGCTTTTCTTAATAATTGTATGTTCATATCTTCAAACCATTTATCAGTTGAGGAATGACCCTTATTCTAAGTTTAGATCTCTTCCTTATATGTATAATGATTTCCCCCCAGTTAATTATTTCTCTTTAATTCTAGTTTTACTGAATTTGCTTGTGTAATACCTTGTTTTTTAATTATATTTAATAGAAATTATTCATTTTATCATCAGGGATACTCCCTATCCTTTAATGGTAATCCTAATCATAGTTCTGATAGGTAGTTTTGCCTTTGTTTCGAAAATTTGTCTATTATGTAAACTTCTATCTCTAGGTCACATAACCATTTGGAGCTTTTCGTCATAATGAGATTTGAGGTGTTGGTCTAAAATAAATTTCTTCTATACTGCTTTCCAATTTTCCAGCAGCTTCTGTTAAATATCACTGCGAGCCCTTCTTTCAATAGATCAGGTCTTTGTAAATCAAATACTAGGATACTAGATACATTTACTTCTGTATGTTGAATAACTGATCCCTTCTATTGATCAATTTCTATTTTTTAACCAGCATAAATTATTTTAAGAAATAATTTTGAGAAATTTTGAGACCATGATAGTGCTGTCTGAAATTTGATGCTGAAGTGTTACCTTTGTTCCCATATCTTTTCATCATTTCCCTTGTGATTCTTGACTTTTTTGTCCTCCACACGAATTTCATTTTTTTTGTTCTATAAAATAATCTTTCAGTAGTTTGATTTGTATGATATTAAATAAGTCAGTTCATTTAGGTAGAATTGCATATATGCAAAATAGTCTAACAAAATTCTTTTTCTTCATTTATTGTGAAGTTGCATCTATCAATTTTGATACTGGAAATTTATTTTTCTTTTTTTTTGCAAAATTGAGTAAAGACTATGTATATCATTTTTAACAAAATAATTCCTATTTTTAATTTGATGTTCAGTTGTTTTCAAATACATTACTTTCTTCCTTCCTTGATTGCCAAGATTTCTATTCTCATTTTTATTTGAGTTTTAAATATTTTGGTTTTCTAGGGTTTTTTCTGAATTTTTGTTACTAGAACTGTTAGGGGTAATGATATGCGTTGCCCCTAAAACACTGTTTCTATTGCAAACTTAAAATTTTATTATATGGTTTTATTACTGGCATTATCTTTAATAAAAATATCTATGATCTTAGAAATGTGCCCTTTGATCCATCAATTCTTTAGGATTAAGTTAATTATTTCTTTTGATTTAGAATACTTTTTAGTGCAACTTTACTTAATATAGTTTTTATTGCACTGTGATCAGAGAAGGATTATTACAATATTTCTGTTTTCCTATTTTGCTTTTTTAATGTTTTAATATATTTTCTAATTAGAAATTTCTTGTTCTATTACATGATTAATTTTTTTTCCAAAGGTGCCACAAGTTCTTGACAGGAAGCCAACCTTGCCATTGTATGTGTTGTTTTGTATAAAATTGCAGTTATTTGATTATATCATTTAGTATTTTTTCATTAATATGCTTTAGTAACATTCATTTATTTCTCCTGTTGTCCCATAGTGTCCAACTCTTCATGACTCCTTTTGGGGTTGTCTTGGCAAAGATATTGGAATGGTATGCTTTTTCCTTCTCCAGATAATGTTGTAGATGAGGAAACTGAGGCAAGAGAGGGTTAAACGACTTGTCCAGGGTTATGTAGGGAACCAAGTGTCTGGATTGGATCCCAGAATATTATTTTGCCTTTGAAAGTTCATTTACTGATTGTTCCTGACAGTGGACTATTTAATAAAAAAGATCTTTATCTGGTCCTTTAATCATTTTATTTTATATTTTGTAAATATTTATCCATTTAAGTTCTTTGTTTTATTGGACTATAATCAGAATAAATCATTTCCTTTATTACATCTTCAGCTGCAGATTATCCTTTTATTTTTAGATAGTGATCATTCAGTTTTCTTCTTTTCTTTATAATGAATCAAGCTATTTTGTCAGTTATTTTTTATTAACAACTCTTAGTTTTATATATCAATTCTTTTTACTTTCAAATATGTCAATTTTTTCTTTGATTTTCAAAATTTCTGATTTGATATTTAGTTGGGATTTTGATTTTTTCCCCCAGCTCTTTCCAAGGTACTTTATGGAATACACACACACACACACTCACACACACATATTTTTATGCATATGTATATGCATGAATGTGTGTATATTATGGTCAATAGAGTATATGTCTAATATTTCTTCTTCTTTTGTAATTTGTCTTTGAAGTTCTAAAAAATTGTCAATTTTTATAAAGATACTATGTATAGCTAATTTCAATATGTACTTCTATTTGTTCCCATTTAGCTTTTCAAGATCTATTTCATTTAACTTTTCTAATATTACTACTAATACCACCACCACCACCACCATTACATTATTTCTTAATCTTATTATCCTCCTTTCTTCTTCCTCCTCTTTTTTGCCTTAAGTTTGTCTTACTCTTTGAAGATACATTGAAGTCCCCTATTGTTTTAGTTTTAATATCTATTTCTTCAATTAAGTGCTTTAACTTCTCCTTTGATAATTTATATTCTAAGCTACTTAGTGCACATATTAAGTAATGATATTGATTCATTATCTTGCTGCCTTTAAATGGAGTGAGTTTTGCTAGTTACATCTTTCAGTCATGTCTGTATTTGCTTTTTCATTGTCTGAGATCTTGATTGCTATCCCTGGTTTTCTGAATACATCTGAAATATGATAGATTTTATCCAACCTCTTTCTATTTCAAGTTTTCCCTATGAAGAGAATATTTTTTCACTGCTTCATAATCTATTCTGCTATCTCCTTCCCATTTTATTAGTAAGTTTATCCCAGTCGTATTCTTCTCTTAAGAACAACAAACAGGTACAACACCATCCCAGACAAGTGTTTTGCCTGAACTCCAGCTTTGAAGCTACAGTCATTTGGGTCCTGAGATACTAGTGTATCTTTTCCAATTGGAATATGAAGACTTCATCACAGTATAGCCTGGACTGCTTGGTTGCTGGTCTGTCCATGTCTTAAGTTCAAATGTATTTATTTTCTTTCCATTTCCCTCTTCTTTTATTCTCCTTTCAGAGCTTCTATTCAGCTCAGGCTTTCTCTTCAAGAATGTTCAATTTTTGCTGTTGTTATTTCAAAGCCTCATTTTTTTCCCTTGTAGAATTATGTTGTTTGACAGGGTAAATTTTCCTTATTTATCTTTAGCTTTAAAAAAATTTTTTTTGCACTATCATATTCCAGGATCTTTGCTTTTTTGTCCTATACGCATCAAGTTTTGTATGATCATTATTGGAATTTCTAGGAACTTGCCCTCTTTCTTGCAGCTTGCAATTTTTTCCTTTACTTGGATGTTCTGGATTTTTGGCAATGATACTCATGGGAGATGTCATTTTAGTTTTCTTTTAGAGGGATAGCAATTTGATTATTTTTTTTCTCTTGGTATACAGTGTCCAGATTTATTTTTGGGTAACAATTTATGATGATTTGTAAATGATTTTTCCTTTCACTGTTTTCTAGATCGCTTGTTTTTTGATAATATATACCTTATATTTTCTTTTTCTTTTCCCCAATACTTAATTTCTTGTTGATGCATCAAGTCATTGATTTCTGTTTGTCCTATTATTATTTTCAAAATTCATTTCTTGAACATTACCACCATTCATTCTAAGTATTAATTCTCCTATCCTTTATTTCCTTCCTAACTCTTATCTTATGTATTTTTATATTTTATATACTTCATTTCTTCATGATACATAGCACTTGTGGCAAAGTCATTATTCTCTCCTGTGATCTACTTATATGTGTTCTGGAAATTTCATTTCTTCTGTGTGTATTTCTCAGGTCTGTCTCAGGTAATTATATCTCTTCATTGTATTTGACATTGTTTTCCAATTTATTCATATATTGAGGTTCAGTTTCTGAATTGGCACAATATACTTTTGCAGAACTCTTCTCTTTCTCCTACTCTTAGTTGATGTGGCAATACCTTCTTTATTGACTTTTTGCATAGTCTCAAATTTAGAGTTCATTCCTTTCCTTTCTGTTGACTGGGTACAAGATCTGGAAACCCCCTTAAACAATCCTTAAATTTTCCAACTAGCTCAAGTCTGTGGCATTTGCTTCAGGCTATAAACCTCTCCACTGGCCGGCCTTTCATTGTAGAAACCCAATCTTCTAATTCTGTTACTACTAACCTAGCCCAGCCTTTTGTTGTCTGTTACCTCTAGGATTGGCTCCCACTACTTCCCACCCTTGATCTTATCTAGACCACATTCTCTTGGTTCAGTTGTCTGACCTCCTGTCACCCTAACCTACTGGCCACTCCCATGAAGATCTTCCCTAGACCCCTCCTACAGTCACTCCAGACTACTTGGTCACTCCTAGATACCTCCCACAGTATTTCTGTATGTAAGATCCATCTTGTTTCCATGAAAGTGTTCAAGATTCAACCTGGATCTCCTTGGTTTAACCATACAAATGTTTAGTTTCCTTAACAGTGTGGCCAATATGGCAGATCTTCAGTAACTTTGTTTTTCTCTGGTTGAAAGGGGACTTGGGTTGGATTCATTTGGGCAGGATGCACGTGTAGCTATTTCAGGGTCCCAGCTACCCCAAACATCAATATTGTGAATTTTGACTTGTCCCAACTAGAGGTTGTTGAATTACTCTGATGGGAGGCTTTCTTCAAGATTTCAAGTGATTTGCTTCCCAGGTACTGCTCTGACCATTTCTTCTTTTTAAGCTCTTGATATGGCTCTACATGAGTACTCTGTACACTAGACATCTTGGCTACTGATTTGTACATTGTGAGTTCAGGTGTAGGATTACTGGGCTCTGGATTAAACAAGGGCTACTTGGGTTCTGCTTTGTTTCTGTTGCCTCCTGTGTGTTTGGTGCACAATTGCCTCAGCCTTATGCTGGCATGCGCTGGCTCCTGTTATGATTCTGGCATTACCTGTCTGTAAAACAGATGCCTGTGTGCTAGTCTGGTCCTGTCAACTGTTGTGATTCAAGAAGGCTACCTAGTTGCTAGAATGTCCCTGTCTCCTGTTCTCTCTGGGGTAAAAGTTGCCTTTCTCTGTTTTATGTGGTGTGTCCAGACTACTTGCACGCTGAGCCTTCTGCCTGCCCTGGTTTATCTTTCCTCAGAGGCTATACAATTTTCTGACAGTCAATTTGTGGAATAGTGGACTATATAGAGAATCCAAGAGCCATTTTTATTTTTTATTTTATTTATCACTCTAACCTAGTACATTTTTAGAGCTTTTCGGCGGATTTGTGGGGATTCTGGACTCCTGCTGCTCTTAACACACTGCCATTTTAGTCAAAGGTATAGGAGATTAAATTCAGAGAGGTGGTAAGAGGCCAAAATATTAGCAAATATCAGAAATTATATTATTTCCAAATGTAGGTGACCAGAGGGATATCAACAACTTTGGACTCTAATATTTATTCACTTACAAAACACATAGATAAATATATAAAGAGATAGAAATATAGACAGACAAACTGCTAGATAATATCCCAAAATTCTTAGTGTAGTTTTAAGCTTTATTTTTATGCACATATGTAGACACTGTTGGAGTATATTGTCTCCCCCATGGTATGTAAGCTACTTGAGAAGAAGAGCTGCTAAATTTTGAATCTTTGTGTCCATGTTACCTGCCACATAAGAAATTAATAACTCTATCTATTTCCATTTTAAATTTATACTATATGGGGAAACACATACACATACAAGTATGTTTTCTCCCATATATCCATGTTTCAGGGGCAAGCAATATAGACAAAAATATAAGCTGAATTCTGAAGAGAATAAAGGGAGGATTGGGCTGGATAACATTTGGAAACTTTTGCATGGTTTTAATGATTTTAAGGTGCTCCTTGATAATGCAAAACCTGTATTTTAAATACAAATATTCTCCTAGTTGTGTCATATGGCTAAAAATTATGCATTATCAAAATTTAAAAATAAAAATTGCTTATGACCAAAAGGGCAATGAAAAAAGCCTTGCAGACAAGATCAGTCTGTAGCCTATTAACTATGATTTCTGTGCTAGAAGTGGTATAAAGAAAGGGATATCATTCAGGAAACATATGATTGGAAAAGAAGGTGAGCTAGTCATGAGTCAGATTACTGACCATACCCACACGACACTATGAGAATGGAAGTGAGGGGGATGAAGGGTGGAAAGTGGAATACTTAGATGGGTACCTCTAACATTTTATATAGATCCCTTTGGGAAGGTTTATCTTAGGAAATAAAGATGAACTGTACTATGCAAAGATATGAGTGGGAGGTTATGTGGGACACTGAAAAGATTACTCACATGTATCTGAACAAAAAATAATTAAAATTACAAAATGATATTATTATTAGCCAATAATGACAAAAGATAAGTCTGTACAAAGTGCTGTTAGAAATCTGAAGAGGAAGAGAGACCATCTGACTAAATGATCTCATTGAATTCAGAAAGAAAGATCAGAATGTCTCAAGAGTGCTTTATTTTATGAATTTTGCTCATGTACAATATCCTGTCCAATGATTCATCTTGAATCAGAGTGGGGAAAATAAAGTAAAAAATATTCATATGCTCATTAGGCAAGTAGGGCAAAAAGTGTTCCCTCAATGTGCCTTCAAACTACAATCCAAACTGAAGTTAAATGGGATGGTGATTGAGCTATAGTCCCTTGGACTTGCATTAGAGATGAGAGAATATAAGCTATCTTTTGCATTTGTATTTCCAGCACCTAATCGATCTTGGCCATATGATAAGTGTTAATTATTTATAAATGCTTTTTTTAACCATCTGGTTGATTACAGAGACCACTCCTGCAGTTCCTTCAGAAATCTGGGAAGTGACTATACTTTCTTTATTTAATGTATCCACATCTCAGAAACTTGACCTCTTTTATTGCAATTAGACTATCCTGATGAAAGAACAAACTGGATTAGGAGTCAGGAGACCAGTTTCTCCTTCTAGCTCTTTGAGAAAATGAATTTACCTCCCTGGGCTTTATTTTCCTCAATGAGAAAATGGGGGAGTTGGTCTACTTGAGTTTTAATGTCATTACCCAAAGCTAAAGTGAATTTATCTATCTATCTATCTATCTATCTATCTATCTATCTATCTATCTATCTATCTATCTATCTAGATGTGTGTGTAGAGGTGAGGGAGTAGTGCGTAAAATGGAGATGCTCTGACATTTACCTTTATACTTACTCTAAAAGACAAGCAATTATTTAAAGGGACATTTTGGTACAAAACTACTGAAGTGACTTCCACTTTTTAGTGATGGCAGCCTCACTGCCACATGTCCCAGTAACTCTGTCCTTCTTGTTTCTCACATAGTCTATATCTTCAATTATAAGCACAAATTTACTTTGTACAATGTGTCTTTTTCACCTCTTTTGCAAGATCATATTTATTTTAAAATAAAACATCTGGTAAATTCCTCTGTATTAGAAAAAAGTTACTGTCCATATTTAAGGATGTTCATTGATGACTTTATAACTTGGTGCAGACAATGTTGTGTTCCCTCTGGAAATTAATTCTCTTGTTAGACCTATCCAGATGATGAGAAATGAAAGAAACCAGAAGAGATAAATTTGGTCAATTGTATCACATAATACTAGCCAAATGAGAACTGTGAGCTCAAAACAACATATTTAAATTAATCAATGCCCTACTGTAGAGATGACAGGGGAACATTCATTAGTCAATGTACAGATATACTCTATGTTATTAATATTTGCTAATATAAAATAAAAATGAATATAGAAACTCAACAAAATTCTTGTTAACATTAGCCTCTAGCTACAAACCTGTTTTACCAGCCACATGCTTCATGATGGCAAGATTCTTAGAACAACTATATTCACATATATATATATATATATGTGTATATATATATGTGTGTGTTTGTGCATATACGTATGTATGATATAATATACACTGATATGTATGCATAGATATAATCAATTTAACAATAATTTATTTGCACTTACTATATTTTCAATTTCATAAGCAGTTATTAAATATCTGTAGTAAACCAGGAACTGTGCCAGTCTCTGGGGCTCCAAAGATACAAACAAAAAGTTTATAATCTACAAATATGCAGATAAATAAATACAAAATAATTTCAAAGAATTTTGAGGGGTAAGATGAGTTCTAATAGCTGGAGAATTCAACAAATAAATATAATGGTAATGATAGAACTATTTTCCTATGTATTTGCAAATGAATTTAGAGAAATGGTAATCCTGCAGACATACAGGCAAGATCTCTAAAGTCAAGTTGTAAGATGGACTGAGAACTTCAATTCCATCTTACAGTCATTTCCCAAATGTTTTATTGTTTTTCTTTGTTTCTATGGAAATTAAAACACATCCTTGAAACTCTTAAGACCACCGGGCTTTGTGAGTTTTCTTTGAAATTTCAAAAAGCTTTCTTATATTTGAGCACCATCAAATCCCCACACCCTGCTGTGCCATCTCAGCTAAGGTAAATCAGAGAAATTACCTCAGAAGGCTCTGAATAGCACAAAGGAATATCAGAGAAAACTTGAAGCACATCAAAGCATCACCATACTCTCAGGAGGTGTCATAGAGAATGTACGAAAGAACACAGGATAGTTGAGGAGTTGAAAACAATACCTATTTCCACATCTATCACCTAAGCCAGTATTATTATAATTGACTTCTGAGTCTTCTTCTTATTCCTCATCAATCCTGCTTTCCATCCATTGTGCCCACTGAATTGGAAGATGGACAGATCATTCTTCCATTTTCATCTTTGCATTCCCTTGCATGAAAATATATCAGATACAGTGCCACTCCTTAGTCCAGATTCCAGGATTTTCATTTCAATGATTCTCCTTACCTATTAAAATTCATTTCTACTATTCCTGAAAATAACTTACCAGTAAAAGCAATTAGTGACCATCTAATTCACCTCCTCATTGACTTTCCCATATGCCATGTGCATCAATGCATATTTCATTGAACACAGTACCCCTTTAGCAGACCTTATCCAGAAACTAAGCCTCAATCAGGATTTGTTGCAATGTGATGTGACATGGTAGTAAGGAAACAGGTCTAACAAGTAGAGGAAGGCTGGTGGAAATGAGTACTCCAGAGGAATTGTGGGAAGTTAGTAGTATGTTAAGATGTAGAGATTTCCCACAATCAACCCAGTGTAGAAAATCAACAAAATGATAATCAAGCCCAAATGTGTAGCATGTTCCAAATGCTGGCCCAAACTAGGTAGTTGGGCAGATAGAAAAAAGGGGGCAAACATGAGAGATGTTATAGAGGTAGAAAAAAACAAAACAAAACAATCACTGATGGAATAGGAAAGGGTATGGACATGTAGAATTGAGGATGACTGAGACTGGGGACCTTGGTGACAAAAAGAATAATGGTACTCTAAACAGAAATGATGGAGTTTGGACAAGGGGTGGTTTTTTCAGGAAATAGATTGTGTTCTATTTTGGAAATACAGAGTTTGTGACACCTATGGGACATCACATTTGAAAAGGTCAACAGGGAACTGATGACGTAAAACTCAGGTTTAGTAGAGACAGTTGAGATGAACTTTAAGATTTAGAATCCATCCACCTAGCAATAATGATTGAATTGATGTGAAAGTGATGGCCTTACTAATAAAAAAAAAAAACATGGAGACAACAAAAAGAGGATCTGGGACAAAGATTTTGATTGTACCCAGTTACGGGGCAGGATGTGAATTTTTTGGTAAACGACTGACAATGAGTTGTTAGACAGAAAGAGAAACAAGAAAGAATGTTAACAAAACACATTGAACAAAGAATATCCAAGAGTGGGTGGTTAAAATATCAATGCCCCCAATAAATCAAGTAGCATGAGAATTAAAACTAAGGCTTTCTGATATGACAATTAAAATAACATTGGTAACATTATACAGAGTAGTTTCAGTTGAATGAAGTCAGAAGTCAGATGGTAAAGGAGTGAGGAGAGAAAAGATGGAAGCAAAAAGTATGGACAGCTGTTTGAAGGACTGTTACGATGAAAATAAATATTAAACACAACATAAATTTGGGCTATGGCTGAAAAGCAATGTAGCAGAATGAATAGAATGCTGGATTGACATCAGGAAGACCTGGGACTGGCCCTGGCATCCAGAATTCTTGGTTCAAATCCTAATTCATTATTGTGAGCTGTGTCATCCTGAACAATCCACTTTAATTTTGTGAGTCTGGTTCCCTGTGGAATAGATATAATTATAAAAGCTCGTATCTTACAGGGTTGTTTTGAGGATCAATGAGACAATATATAAATAAAGTGTTTTACAAACTATCTATAAATGTGAGTTATTATAATTATTTGTAAAAGAAAATAGTTTTGCTAAATCATCTTTAAGGTCTTTTCCAGAATATCCATTCTAGGGCTTTTGATGGGCATGTATCATAGAATAAGAAATCTAGGGGCTAGAAGAGGATCACTCATTTAATAAGTATGGAAATTGAAGTCCAAGGAGGCTAAGTGACACTCCCAAAATCATAGAGGTAATAAACAGCAAAGCAAGGCTTGAAAGTGCTGTTCTCTGACTCCAGTCACTCTTTACCATACCACTTCCAATGCCAAATTAAAGTAGTTTCCTTTTATTCTGCACATTATGAATCTTTAATATATAGGTATATTTGGCTCAATAATCATATTACATATACACTTAAATGCTCTAGCACGTCTGGTAATGAAACTTAGAGCATAACATTTGGCTTAATTCTAATTTTTTTTCTAAAGTGTATATTTCTTGTGTTAGTAATAGACAAAATACTACAGTGAAATCACTGAAAATATGTTCCCTCTTAAAAGCAAAGTATTCCTTTATTTGAAATAATTTACCCTCTACTAGGCAGATCATTTGACTCTCCAGAACAGGTAATTCACATCAAATAAGCATGTACTTTACTAGAGCTAAGATGTAACTAACAGTGAGCCATTTAGCCATTGATCTGTATCTCTGTGCCTCAGTTTTTTTATAAAACAGCACTAATGCTATTAACCTACTTCATATTATGTAACAAAAATTGATACATTGTAAGGATACTATAAAAATGCTAGCTCCTGACTTTTCTTTTAAAGCAGTAACAGTGACTACATCCCTCCTTGCCTCATTGACACTCAACTTTCAGCAATATCTGAGACACTTAGGCCACTTCATACATATCATTTAAAAAAAAAAAAGGACCTCTCAAGTTTCATAAGTGTCCAGGAGTTATTTTTTGGTGTTGCTGCTGCTGCTGTTTACTTATTAAAGGCCTATAACTGATGGGACTATAGGATAGAACAAGCAATGAATAATGTCATTCTCAATTGGACAACTCTTGTAGAATTGAATTCTTTTCATCTGGGTGCTTTGTCTAGTCAATTTCATTCTGGCAGCTTTGAACAGGAACTTGAATGTTTCCTCCTCACTTCTGTTCTTTGTTAAAATGATTTGTATGCTTACTTCCTACACATCACTTGATAAATGAACCTCACATTGACCTATTATAGTCTGTATTGTGTTTCCTTAGACACACTTCATATCTTTTCATTTTCAATTTCAGGTTGATTTTAGTTTTCTTAAAAGTGAAATCCTGATAATGTTAACTTGTATGCATAGTGTGGATAGGGGTATGTAAACATGTGTTTCTCATTCCTCCTAATGTCACTCAAGTCTAACCTGATATCACCTCTTTTCTTTGGCTTCCCTTTCAAAAAAAAAAAAAACAGTTACTCATGTTAAATTACATCTGAGTGCTAGGTATTTTGACACAAAGACAAATGTTCAGATGCTGAGGTCTAGGGCTGATTCTATAAAATACATTTAACTTGTAACAATTTAGATTCAAGCTCACCTTAAAGGACATATGTGAGCTAATGTAATTCATTGCACCCAAAATATAATAGTGCATTTTAGAAGAACTCTGTGACAGCATTTGGAAATAAATTATTTCTGTAATTAGTGATAGAAAGATCATCAATGAACAGGATAAATAGCTGTCTACTTGCATCTGGAGTCTCTCATATTTAGCTCTGTGTTGACTGTATTGTCCTAGAAAAATGGCATTCATATAATAGTGTAGGTAAAGAAGTTGAAATTTGGCATTTTTATGTTAGCAGTTAGGTTACTGAAGGCCACAACATTTAAGCTATTTATGTGGAGTCAGAGATAGTGAAACAGAGTCAGAACCAGTTCTGACTTCCAGCCAAATGTTTTCTAACATTCTCTCAATCAAATATTATTCTTGTGAATATTATCAAGCTGAGAACAGAGAGGAAGCAGGTAGAAGAAAAGGAACATTTCTTGGTCACTGCCAGACTTTATCATCATGTTAAATACAAAATAAAGGTCATAACATAAAACACAAAGAAATAGTATAAATATAATCATAAGATTTCAATTTTGTTACCTCTTTGAGAAAGTAAATTTCTAATTGAATAAGCTGACATGGTTCTGTCCAGGTGAACTCCTTACTATCACAGAATTTCAGAGTTGAAAGGGATCCTAAGTAGTAAATTGTTCAATTCATACCCCCAAATTAATTTCTTCTGTAATGCACTAAAAAACTGTTCTTGCTCAAAGGACTCCAATAAGGAGGAATTCACCAACAAATAAATGAGCCCAATCTACTTCACACAATTCTTAAATTTTAGAAAAGTGTTGTCATGTTTTGTTTTGTTCTGCTTTTCCTTTACTTCAAGTCTACAGTTGCTTCCTTTCAAATTGTAAGCCTACATTTTTTTGTCTTTGCTTTTCAAGTCTTCTGCTCATTTTTAGTGGTTGCTGTAAAATCATCTGAAATCGTAAGTGTAGCTTTCCTGCGCTTGATTTTTTTTCTTTCAGTATACTTGCAGTAACAATTCTTTCAACTAGAAGCTCTTGATTTTTACTTCAACATTTCTGTTTTATGATTTTTTCCATAATCCTCATTTCTTTTTCCAGTTTTTTCCTCTAGTGCTTTCATTTCATTTATAAAATGATTTTAAATTCTTTTACCACCTAAACTCTTTCCTCTTTCTCCTTCACCCCAGTAATTCTAACTGAATTTTTGTCTAAGCTGTGAGTTTTATTGAAATTTGGATGTAGATGTTTTGAAGTCATTCTCTTTTCCAAAGTAGGCATCATAGTCAATCTAATAGCTTTTTATGATAGTATTCTTTTTTGTTTACTCATATTTCTTGCCTTCCTTAATTGTGATTTAGTTTTACAGGCCAAGTTCTGTGGATTTCAGGGTGAAAGTCTGGTCCTTACTTGATTCTACTTTGTATTTCTTTTGTATTACCTTCTATTTTTCCTCCAGGTATTGAGTGCTATGTTCTTTAAGGATCTCAGGGCACTTTAAGCTGGACTATACACAGTTTTCTGATCTTAACAAAGTAAGGTTTCTATACATCTGGGGGAGCTTTTCATACTTTCTACCTCCCTCTTCACATCCTCACTGCCTTTTTCAGACCCAAGTTTGGGTCTGAGAAACATAGTTTTGGACTTCCTCTATTTGAAATTCTGATAGTCTTTCTGGTACCACCCATCTCTCCTAGAAGGAATGTTCTATATGTTTATGGTGACAGAAATGCAGATTTCTCCTTGGTCAGAGATCCATACCCGGTTTTAAAACTGTAGGTTTTAGATTAAATTATATGCTGGATCCAAGCCGCTACTTCAGAATTAGAGGTACAATGTGGTTGTCTGTATCTATTCCAGCTCCAGTACCATAACTACTCCATCCTAATGAGTCACCCCTGCACTAGGTAGATCCTCTGAGATAGGTACAAATGTTATTATTCTCATTTTACAGATAAAGAAATTTAGGCAACAAAAGGGTAAATGAATTAATTGTAGTCACATAGCTAATGTGTCAGAGGTAGGATTTTTTTCTCATGTCCACTTGACTCCAAGTTCAGCATCCTTTCCATTATGCACACTGCCTCTGATTTGTTAAATACCTACACACTAAAGTACTCCCAATCCATGACATGAGTTGATTTAAAAGAGATCTAGCTGCTCTGATGTACTGCCAAGCTAAAAATGAGTCAATGATGTGATATGCATACCAAGGGGGTTTATTTTATCTTAAGCAATAGTTAAGAGAGAAGTGGCATCAAGGATTAGAGTTGATAGTCCCATGTATTTGCCAATGATTGATCATATCTGGACTATTGTATAGGCTTTGAGGTGCTACATTTTACAAAGTATATTAGTAAGGTATATTCACAGAAGGGTAAAAAGGGGGTAAAGAGCCTTGATATCATGTGAGGATAAGTTGAAAGACTAGAGAACACTTGAATGACATGACATTATATATACCCACACACATCCATATGTACATATGTGTGTGTGTGTATGAAGGGTTGTGATGTGAAAAGAGATAGAAAAAAATAAGGAAATGTAGTCTTAATATAAGTCTCATGGGGCACCCCCAGACATACTCCTATTCCTATTTCTCTCTGGTCTCAATATTCCAAAGTACACCCATACTATCATATTGCATTTCCAAAGTGCTTGGCTATTATAACTATATTCATGATTCTAGGGGTAACTTTTATGATTGGCTGCTCGAGGTATTGTTCAGCAAAATCTGAAAGGTCATACCCTCACATAAGGAAAAAATTTCCTAATTATCAGCACTATTCTAAAGCGGAATGGGTTTACTTGGAAGGTATCAATTAATCAACAAGCATTTCTTAGGACTTTACAATGTGCCAAGCAGCATGCTAAGCTCTGAGAACAGATCTAAAGGTAGCCAAAAATAGCTCTTGCCCTCAAGAAGCTTATAATCTAATGGGAAGGTGATATGTAAATGAATAGGTATATACAAAGTATTCATAGAGAGAATAGATTAAAAGGTAAAGGTACTAGGAAAGAGAGCAATGGCTTCTGCAAGACAGGGAAAATCCTCCAGCAAATGATGGTATTTGAGTTGTCTTCAAGAACCTCACAGATTCCAATTAAAAAAGGGTGCAGAGAATGAGTATTCTAGGCTTAGGGAATACCCAGTGACTACAAAAACATGGAGAGAGAAGATAATGTGTTATTTGAGAGACAACATGCTGGATCACAATTTTCCAAGAGGAAGAGTGAGACATAAAAATACTAAAAAGGAAAGAGCAAATTCTGAAGACCATTAAATGACAAAGGACTTCACATTTGATCCTGGAAGTAACAGGGAGTCCTTGGACTTTATTTAGCAAAGGAATGACAAGATCAGATCTATGCTTTAGAAAAATCATTATGGCAGCTTTGTGGTGAAGATGGTTTATAGCAGGGAGAGAAATGACACAGAGAAAATAATTAGAGGGCTATAGCAGTAATAGAGGTAAGAGAGATAATGTGGGCATGAACATGAGTAGTGACCGTGGGAGAAGAGATGGGACTTGATTATTGTCACATGCAAATTTCTCATTTATCTTTGCTTTGCTACTTTCAATCTGAAAAAATAGCAAAGTCCAAAAAGTCACACCTTACACAAGAAAACATTTCCTTATTATCAGTGTTATTCTGAAGTATAATGGGCTGCCTTGTAAGGTATCAATTAATCAACAAACATTTATTAAGATTTTACTTTACAGAAATGATAAAATTTGGTTTTTGAGGCACTGAGTTCCTTCTCACTGAACTTCTTCATGCAAATGCTGGAATGTTCACTTGTTGGGTATTATGTACAGAAGATTCTTCTCATCTGTGGGTTGGACTATTTAAGTTCAAATATTCCTTCCACTACTGAAACTCTGATTCACAGAAAAAAATTCAGATTGACCATGAAAGAGAGGACTAAATCTCCCTAAATAACCTGTGAAACCACTTTGAATATTCATATATGCTAAAGGATTATCTAGAGAAGGCATCTTCTCACCAGTCCATAAGTGGTAAGTTTTCAGATAAAGAGATTTGTCACTTATTATGGTAACTATTGTTGGCTTTATTCTCTGTGATTTTTTAACTAGAGATGTTAATCTTAGGGAACAAACAGTAGATACTAGAATATGTCAGGTATGTGTGTTGTGTGTGTGTGTGTGTGTGTGTCTGAGGTGTGAAAATGAGCCCTACATTTATAACAAGCAGGAAACTTGAAAGATTGTTGAACAGTCAGTGTGATTATTAATGTAATCACTATCCAAGCGTCTATTTTGTCCAAATAAGAAAAGTCAAAAAAGAGATAAGGATTTTTTTTTAAAAAATGTGTTATATCTAATAAGTGATTCTAGAGTGGTAAGTGAGGGATGCAATTCATGACCCGTTGTGTCCTTTTGCTACAACTATAAAATGGAGAGCAAGAGATACATTTTTGGAGTTTTTTAGCTTTACTTGACTCAAGCCTTCACTCAGAATCAATGTTTTCTTTTCTTTCCTTTTCAGGACAACCAAGAAGATAGACACATAATTCATAAAATCACAAGTTTTTGTTATGTTTTAAGAAACAGAAAGAAAAAAAACACATTACTGAATAATCCATTCAATACCACAGACCCTACAATACACCTTTCCCAGTGACACTCATGAACACCATTTCCCTAGTACAAGGTCAATTTTTGTATATATGCCATGTACTGCTGAGAAAAAGGTGTATTTCTTTCTGTCCTCATTCAATTTTCTCCAGAGATCTATCATATCTACATTATTCAGAGTCTTATCCACCTCCTTACATTCTGTCTTGTTTATTTTGAGGTTAGATTTATCAAGTTCAGAGAGGAGGAGGTTGAGGTCCCCCAATAGTATAGTTTTGCTGTCTATTTCTTCCTGTAACTTCCTTAACTTCTCCTCTAAGAATCTGGATGCTATACCACTTGGAACATTTATGTGTAGTAATAATATTGCTCCATTGTCTATGGTGCCTTTTATCAGGATAAAGTTCCCTTCCTTATCTCTTTTGATTTGACCTATTTCTGCTTTTGCTTTGACTGAGACTGTGATTGCTATCCCTCCTTTTTTTTTACATCATCTGAAGTGTAATATATTCTTCTCCAACTTTTCACCCTGTGTGTATCTCCCTGTTTCAAATACATTTCTTGTAAACCACATATTGTTAGATTATGGTTTTCAATTCATTCTGCTATATGTCTCCATTTTATGGGAGAGTTCATCCCATTCACATTCATAGTTATGATTACTATCTATGTCTTTCCCTCCATCCTCTTTCCCCCCATTTATGCTTTTAGTTCTCTCTTTCTCTCCACAATAGTTTTAATTTTTGACCACTGCCTCCCTTAGTCTTTCTTCCCTTCTTTCAGCCCCCCTCCATTTTACTCCCCTTTTCCCTTACTATTTCTCCCCTCTTTTAACATCCCCCTCCCTTTTTTCCACTTCATCCTCTTACTGTCTATAGAGCTACTTAGATTTCTATACTTAACTGAATTTGTGGTTCCCTCCTTGAACCAAATCAGATGAGAGTAAATATCAAACAATGCTCATCTCCCTCCCCTTGATTCCTCTACTGTATTATAATTTTGTGCCTCTTCCTGTGATGGAACTTTCCATTTTCTGCCTCCTCCCTTTCACATCTCTTGTTACAATCCCTTCACACCTTTAAATCACATTTTTATTTTTGCATCATTTACTTTATACCCACTCCCTCTATCTGTGTATATCCTTTTTATATATCATAAGAAATACAAAATTCTCAAGATTAACAAGTATTATATTCCCTTCCAGGAATGTAAATAGTTTGCCCATATTGAATAATAAGATTTTTTTCCCTCTGTTTATGAAGGTCTGGAAATCCCTTATTTCATTGAATGTCTACCTTCTTGACTGAAATATTATGCTAAATTTTGTTGCATAATTGATCCTTGGTTGTAGTCTCAGCTCCTTTGCTTTACAGAATATCATATTCCATCCAATCCCTTCAATCTTTTAATGTAGAAGCTACAAGGTCCTGTGTGATCCTGACTATAGCTCCTCAATATTTAAATTGTTTCTTTCTGCCTGATTTCAGTATTTTCTCCTTCACTTGATAATTTTGGAATTTGGCAACAATATTCCTTGGTGTTTTCAGTTTGGTATCACTTTTAGGAGGTGAATAGTGGATTCTTTCCCTGACTACTGTGTCCTCTGGATCTAGGATGTCTGGGCAGTTTTCCTTGATGATTTCTTGGAAGATATTGTCCAGGAGAT
Organism: Notamacropus eugenii; assembly: GCF_028372415.1. Taxonomy (NCBI): domain Eukaryota; kingdom Metazoa; phylum Chordata; class Mammalia; order Diprotodontia; family Macropodidae; genus Notamacropus; species Notamacropus eugenii. The sequence continues at coordinate 227,063,940 of NC_092873.1, read as the reverse complement.
TTCATCATGACTTTCTGGTAGACCAATAATTCTTAGAATTTTCTCTCCTGGATCTATTTTCCAGGTCAATTGTTTTTCCAATTAGAAATTTTCCATTTTCCTTCTATTTTTTCATTCTTTAGATTGTTTGACTGATTCTTTATGTCTCATAGAGTCATTAGCTTCTGCTTATTCAGTTCTAGATTTTGTCAAATTGTTTCCTTCAGTTAACTTTTGTATCTCCTTTTCCATTTGTCCAATTGTTCTTTTTAAGGAGTTATTTTCTCCAGTTTATTTTTACACTTCCTTTCCCATTTGTCCAATTTTCCCAGTTGGGTTTTGTGCATCATTTTCCATTAGTCCAATTTTCCTTTTAAATTCTTCTTTTCTTTTTTCATATTTTGAAAAACATTGGCTAGTTTTTCTTCTACTTACCCATTTTGGGTTTTAAAATCCTTGAGCTCTTCCAAGAATGCCCTTTGGGCTTGAGACTAGTTCATATTCCCTTCTGAAGGTTTCAAATGGGAATGCGGTCTTAGTGCTGACCTCTTTGCTATTCATGTTTTGGTCCTTGTCGCCGTAGACAGATTCTATGGTCTTATCTTTTGTGGTTTGCTTCTTGCTCATGATGATCATACTTTTCCTGGCTTTTAATGTAGATCTCTGCTTATGGGGCACAGGGGGCTCTGTTCCACCATTCTTGTGCTTAGAGTTTGAGGGTTTGTGTCTTGGCCTGTGGTTCTTTCAGCTAGAAGCTAAAATGCTGTACCTTACCTGATGTTGAGCTGACTGAAGTGCCAAAGCAGAGACCAGCTGAAGTCTTTCTGAGTTTCCTTGGAGTTACCTTGGAGCTAATCATGTTAAGTGTGAGGGAGAGGTGGTCTAGCCACAGGAAGTCTCCTTTTCTGAGCACAGGTAGGCTCAGTGGTTGGTGAATTAGTGTTTGCACTAGTGTCTTCCCTTTTCCCTTGTCTGTGCTGAGGCATGGCTGGGGTGCTGGCGTTGACAATGTTAAGCTCCACCCTGCTGTAGCTCAGGATCTCCTCCTGATTCAGTGAGGTGGGGCTATCTGGGACAGCTCCAGTTTTGCACTAGTCTCCTTCAACCACAGCAAACGGGACCCTCCCTTTGAGATTTTCCTAACCTCCCAGGCTAAGAGACAGTTTGCTCCTTTGGCTGACCTCACTGTTCCAGAATTTTTCCTGAGGAAATATTCTATGGGTTTTTCTAGCTCAACAAGTGAAGGGGTAGAGCATTTACAGATCACTCTGCCATTGTGACTGTGGGAAGTTCAAGTAGGTGACTTACAGACATTTATTCTGTGGGCTGATCATCTCAGTAGTGACTGCTGCAGTTACCTGGGGTTCTGTGGTTCTTTTTAGCTCAGTTCCACTGAACTGCAGTTCTGGGCTGATATGTCTGATATTCTGCAGGGCTGCTGCTGCTTAAGCTCACCCTGGGCTTCCTGCTTGGCTTTGCTATGGTGGGGTCTGCATTGGTACAGCCGGTATGCTGTGTGCTGTGTGCTGTGTGCTGTGCACTCCTCCAGCCCAGTACGACAGATCCTTCCCATCAACCTTCCAGTCTGTCCTGGGTTGGAAATCTGCCACAGTCTGCCTCCTATTGGATTCTGGCACTCTAAAATTTGCTCAGATTCTCTTTGTAGAGGTAACTGAAGGGGTTTGTCTTACAGTTTACATGAGTAGTTGCTCTCACTCTGCCATCTTGGTTCTGTCCCCAAAATTTCTCCAGAGTCTCTCAAGCTCCTAAAACAAAAATCTCACATAGCCTTCCAAAAATATCTACTACTATTTGTTTGGCTTCTTATCTCACCATTATTCTTTCTTTCTCTTAATTTAGCCACTTGCCCATGGACTCCAGGTATCTCCTGTGGATGCATTTATCTTTCATTTCCACTTTACCTTCAACTTAGATGTGATTCCCTAGGCAGATATTGGACAATGGCTTGAATTACATTTGTAGGAAATAAGAGCATTTATGGAAAGAGATCCATATTTTCTTTATTGCTTAGTTCTTCAGGGTTATTCTTAAAGATAAAACAAGGGATCTAAGAGTTTGTGGTAAACCCTGCTTCAAATCTCCTGTGAAACTCTTTTAACTCTCCCAAATGATTAGGACAATAGCTGAGAAACAGTTGTATTTAGATGTCTCCCCCTTTAAAAGATCATACGCAAATTTGGAATATTCCGTAAAGAGCTAGAGTGAAAATATATCAGGGTTTAGAAAGGAAGCTTCACCCACAGAAAATACTTTAATGAGCATTCTTTTTGAATTTTTTTTTATTTGGAACTTGCTCAACATGAATGAGCATGAACATATCCATAAATAACAAAGAGGAAAAGAGAATACTATTGTATGTGAAACCATGAATCTTATTGCATATAATTTTTTTTAAAAAATATATCTTCTATTCTTATTATGCTAGTTCCCAAAGTGTCTTTCTTGTATGTGTTGGACTCTGAATTTATTTCTAAGATGTTCTATTTTCTTTAAATGCTTAATTGACTTTTTTTTTCCTTCCTGGTCCTGGCATTACTATCTCTAAATGCGCCCCTCTCTTTTCTCCCTAAAGAAAAAAGAACTCCCTCTTACAAGTTAACATAATAAAGCAAAATAAATCCAAATACTGATGACATCCAAAAAAGTATACTTCATTCTGCATCTCTTCTCCTTTACCTCTGTACCAAGAATTGGGAAGCATATTTCATCATCATTGGTGCTTAGTTGTCATAACTGGTCAGCCATTCACCAACTGATGGACACCTGCCTTCATTTTCAGTTCTTTGCCCATTTAAGTATTCCATTGTGAATTTTTGTATATGTATATATATGTATGTATATATGACTGTGTGTATGTGTGCACTTTTCTTTTCTATATTTTTGGGTATATATGTCTAGCAATGGCATCACTGGATCAAAGGTTTTGCACAGTTCAGTGATTTAAGGAATAGAATTATTAAGTGCTTTATAGAGTATCTTGACCAATTCAAACCTCTACCAACAGCACATTAGTATATCTGTGTTACCATATCCCCTCCTCTACAACAGTTGTCATTTTCCTTTTTGGGGAGTCATCTTTGTCAATTCAGTGGGAGTGAAATATAACAAAACAGTTGTTTTCATTTCCTTATTATTATTGCTTTGGGGCATTTTAAATAGGTGTTATCTTCCATTTCTTCTTTTGAGAATTGACCATTCATATCTTTTGACTGTATACTGGAAAGACTACTTTTTGATCTTATATGTTTGAAGGTATTCCTTAAATAGTGAGGTAGTTTGATTTGGAGGTTAGTAAGGTGGCTTCAGTGCTAGAAAGACCTGTGTTCAACTCTCTCTTTTAACGAATAGGGGCTCCTTGAAGAGAACTGTTTCCATTTTGTCTTCATGTCTCCAGTGTCTAGCATAGGTTCTAATATTTAATAAGTACTAAATGAATAATACTTATTTGATTGATCTTCACTGTGCTTATACTATTATCCATTTGTATCAGTAAGCACCATGACATATACAGGGGATTCTGCTATTACAGATTCTTTGATTTGCTTCTCTAAAAGGAAAGGTAACTTTTGAGGGGTTAACAATTTCCTTTAATCAAGCACATATATCATTCACTTAGTTCAGAAAATCAACAGACAGCACTTCAGAACTCTCTGACATAAGCAAGACATATATCACAAATCAACAGACAGGTTCAACTGTCTGACCATAGTTGCCAGAGAGGGAAGTACCAACATCTGGGTTTTCAAAGTTTGGGGGCTCCTTAGCAGCTTCCCAGAGTCTCATCTGGCATATGAAACTTCTTCCAAAAACTAAGTCCCAAAGTAATACCTTAAGTCAGAGTATTTATACCTCTTTTAGAGTCAGAAGGCATACCAACTCTTGAGAACCAGTGCCTCATTAGCAAAAGGTGTGGGCCTTCCTATAAATCTTCCGTAATCAAACTTCCTTTAATGGGTAGACCTATTAATGGGTGGGGAAGATCTTCAATCACATTAACAACACAAATACATATGCTATTTCTAACAACTCTTGGTTGATAAAGACAAGATTCAATCAGAGTTACTCGATTGTCTAAAACAAAACATAACAAAAGATTCCACCTTTTCTTGCCCTTACATCATTCTAGATGCCTCTGGAGGAGAAGAGTGTCTGGTGACCTGCACAGCCCTTCCTCACTAAAAACAAAGTCAAGTGCAAGTCATATCATCATTTCTCTGATGGCATGATCTTCTGTGGCAATAAAGGATGAACACAGTCCTGTGAGTAGATGCAGCTGGCTGAACGGGGACCCAGCTAGCTGGGTAACTCAATTTCTCCTCTCCTGTCTGCCTCCCCCTCCCCTTCCTTCTCCTCTCCAAAGGAAGGTAAATTTGGATGACCAAAAGATGTGCAGTTGACTTGGGTTTTACTGCTTCCTTTTCTTTCCTTTTCCCTTTCCCTTTCATTTTTCTTCCTGTCCCAAAACTTTAAATCTACTGCATTCTGAAACTGGGACTCTAATGGGCCCCTGCCTAAGGGCTCCTCTGGACCTCCTAGCTTTACAGTGATTATCAATATTATCTACTACTGTTTCCCAGCCAGTCTGATGTCATTCTTTTTATTGACCTCAGCAAAGGGGCTATGCCCTGGATACTTCTTAAACAGGCCTGTTCAATGAATGGGCGTTGCTTCACCTAAGTGAGTACCTGCAAAAACCTTGGCCTCAAGGGCACAAGGTCTCCCAGTGCATCCTGAGTCATCTCCAGTCATCCTGATGAATATCTGATCACTGGATTCAGATGGCTCTGGAAGAGAAGTGAGGCTGGTGACCTGCACAGCCCTCCCTCACTCAAAACAAAGTCAAGTGCAAGTCATGTCATCATTTTTCTGCTGGCATGGTCTTCTTTGGCAACAAAGGACAAACACAACACCATTCTATCTCATTTGAGTCTACAAGTTTTTGCTCTCTACCTGAAAAGCCTTCAAGAACACAATCATTTCTGTATCACAATGAAGTAACAGAAATGAATGGATAAGTAGTACATATGTGATTTGTAAATACATAACTATATTTTAAAGGTAATTATAATGAACAACATGTGACAATGTTATTCAAAGAAGATGAATATGAAAATGATTGTCTTTAAGTGGCTTAGACTTCATTTTAAGCTCAGATATATCACTCTTCTTAGGAACTGAAAAATAAAATTACATCTGAAAGCTGAAAGATGGTTCAGAGATCATGTAAGTCATTTTGTGGGTAAATAAACTGGGGCCCATAGAGATTGGCTTGCTCAAGTTCATACATTCTCGAAAGTAAGCACTGTGCACAGATCCAGGTTATGTAAATTATAAATTTCTTTCTTAGGCATCCATAGTGATCTATACACAAACACATGCAAAGAATCACGATCTAATTGCAGGTTGGGAAGGCATCCAGCACATTGTAATAGTGCCACAGCCATTGTAAGAAACATTTCCAGAATTTCTTTTTATCCTCATCCAGATTCTAATGCTAGCCTTAATGTTCTGCATTAAATAATTGATTATCAACCTGTGCAGGTGTGATTAGGAACAGTGACACATAAGGAATGGGGGACATGCCCTGCTCAAGGACGTCATTATTATTTGCCTTTCAAATATTGTTCATTTGAGTTAATCAGTGCAACTGATTCTTACCTTTGGAAACCTTAGCAGGGTTACTTAGCCAGCAACTGCAAGCAAAGTGGCATTATTCAAAATTTCAGTCCTTTTATGACTACAATACACTGTCAGGTCAAATTCAGTGCAGCAATAATCACAGATGACCTTATTGAAAAATTGAATTTAAATTCAAGGTGGTATATGTATATGGGGTGGGGATGGAGAGGATTGTGGCAGGGAGAGGAGGACGGAGGTGGGGGTACGAGACAGCAATTCTAGGGTGGAAAAGAATAAAGTATAGTGTAATTGTAGTGTGTTGTTCTAGGTAAATTGAAACAGAAGTCCAGGAATTGCTGAGAGTGATGGAAATAATGCTAATTTAAGAAGACTCCCACCAAACCACAGCGAAACAGAGCAAATCTTAGGATCCAAATATGGGCCTTAAATATGAAGTCACAAAACAGTATTATTTAATGGACAAGAATAGTAGCATTTAAAGAGGGAGGCTGTCTGGTACAGCTGAGGAAAAAATGCTCAACTTGGAGTCAGAAGACATTAGTTCTAATCCTAGTTCTGCTGGACAAATCATTTAATCTGCCTGATTTTAATTTCCTCATTTATAAAATGAAGGAAAGGACTGGATTCATGAACTTTAAATCTGTGATCTAGCTCAAAATCTATGATCCTATGAAGTGTCACCTTTCAAAGCTAGTATTTCACTCAATTTGTCAATTTCCTAAGCCTTGAATGTGGTCTCTCTAAAACATAGGGACTCACGGAAGGGCAACCCAAAAAGCTGCCAATTTAGCAGGGTATACAATCAAATAATATTTTTTATTCAAAATATTTCATCCTGTCTTTGGAAAAATATAGCATTTTAGCATCAGTATTACTGGCCCTTCTCATTTCTGCTCTAGGGCAGATTTCTGCATTATCTCAATTATGTTGAATGGGTTGGCAAGGATAGTATTCTATTTAACCACCATTATAAACTGAAACCATAGGACTCTGTGTAGCCAAATGCATCTTTCCATTGATTTTGCTCAGAGTTCTGAGTCATCTAGGAATAGTGTCACCGATGGGATGTATGGGTGTGTGTGTATGTGTGTGTATGTATAATTATGTGTGTATAATAAATATTTATTGAATTACTTTTCATGTATTTGTAAAACATTCATTCATTCAAGCTCTTATTAAATGTATTTTTATCTTTATATAATATAATCCCTTACAGACAAATTATTCTGCTAATGGTGTTATAAATTCGTATAAGTGCAAATAGAGACAGAACAGTTTTGCCTCACTAAGTAACTACTCAGATGAGCACCTGTGGTTACCTTTGGTTGATTTGTTTTTATTTACTTCTCTAGTTCTTTGCCTCAGAGATTTTGCATTGCTTTTCCTCATACTGAGTACACTATTTTTGAATTGTTACATTTAACCTGTATGATCCTCAGCAGCCTAAGTCATATTGTTTCAAGTTATACTTCACTGTTCTCCTACAAAGGTCTGCTTGATTGTTTGGGTTTGTTGTGGTTGTTTTCTCTGGGGGTTGGTTGTTGTTATTGTTGCTTTCCTCTGTGTTTTTTGGGGTTGTTCCTATTTAGATATAGAACAATTGTTTGTCCATCTACTCCCCCTCATTCATCAGCCTCACTTATTTCAGTGGCAATGGAGCTGTAGTAGCTTTAGACTTGTGCCTTTGCCAGTTCTTAAATTACTGGTGATCAAATCTTATCAACTGATGTGACCTGTGTGTTGTTAATGTTACTTATGAAATTGATCCAGAAAGTGGAAGGTGATCTCTGTAACAGGATCATGGCTTCTCATTTATATTGTCCTTTGGAAAGTTCCATACTACTGGGAATCTTTATTTGGTTCTCTATTTTGAACTTGTGTGGCCTTGTGGCCTCAAACTCAGATTTTATAGTTACTAAGTTTTCTCAGTGTTAATCTATTCATACTACTACTACTACTACTGCTACTACTACTACTATGGCTACTACTACTACTACTACCACCACCACTACTACTGCTGCTGCTACTGCTACTACTACAACCTAAATCTAGGTTTCTTTACATGATGTTTTGTTAATTAATTTACCCATTCATCTTAATCAGACTTCTGAAGCCTTCCCTTATCTATTCCTGCCTGTTTTCCTTAATGAATGAATCTCTCATGACACTTTGTTATGCAACTGTCTAATGCAGTTATTATGAAATGTATATTTTACCTTGCATTTATCCTCTAAATAGACTGATTATTTGACTTATATCATCTCCTTCAAGAAGGAAGGAAATATGCATTTATTATTTTTTCTAATTTTTTGATTCTCAAAACAACCCTACTTGGATTTTCCCCATTTGGCAGTTGAGGAACTGAGGAAACAGAGGTATATTGCTCAGAGCAGGGGTGGGGAAGCTTGGCTTTTTTTAGACCAATCCTAAGTGCTCCATAGCACCAGTTTCTGCCTCTTTCATGGCCATAGCAATATTTTTCACATCCCCCTATTCTGCTGGGGGAAGGCTTCATATGCCTGGGGGTAGACATCCCCCTAACTCACTGATGGGTTTGACAGCTGTCAGTTACCCTCAACCTGGTTTAGCCTGTCCAACGAGATGATTTACCAGAATGTGGCCACTGTACATTCTGTAGTCTCTTGGAGCCATAAGTGAGAGTTGGGTGATGGGTAGATACCAAAGGAAGATAAATAGCCCTGAAAAGGACTCAGCAAACCCTCAAACCAGAGGTCTAGTCCTTCATGAATGCCTATATACCCCTTGTACATAGTACACCTGTAATATATATTCATTGAATTAATTTTCATGTATTTGTAAAATATTCATCCATTCAAGCTCTTAATAAAGGTTTAGTGAAAGAAAGAACAAATGTTCTAAATGAATCAGGAGAAAGGAATACATAATATGCTTTGGAGAACTGCTTCTCCCACCTGCCACTCAGAGTGCTATACCCTTAGGGCCAAACAATATAATTCCAGGGTCTCCAATCTCTTTCCTTCACAAGGGAAGAAACTAAGTTATTCTAAGAAATTTTAGCTCTGTAAGAATATCTGGAAGAAAGGATTCATTAGTATTTCAATTTAATGTTGGGCCACCCACCCACCTCTAATTTCCATAGGTATCCTTGGAATATGATGACCCCAGATTCAGTGTACTCTGAACTCCTAAAACTACAACTCAATGAACCCACATTGATTTATCTTTCAATATAAAGTGGAAACAACTACCTTAGAGCAAATTAATTTAGTGAAGTACTAAAATCAGAGGATTTCCACTAGGATATTCCCCTAAAACAAAGAGTACATTCCCTCATACACACACACACACACACACACACACACACACACACACACACACATATATGTATATGTATCATACTTACTTTTCAAATACATAAGGTATCCTAAAAGTCACAGAGCAGCATTAAATTATCAAGGCTTAATGATGCACTGTGACTTTTGGAATACCCTATAGTTTACTTCAGTGTCTGTGTACATATTTTTCTCCAATTAACTACTTCAGAGGAAAGGAATGTTTGATTTCTGTCTATATTCTCAGGTCCTACCATAGTGTCTGGTCCTCAGTAAATGCTTGTGAAATTGGGTACTGTGATAAATTTGGAGACAAAAGACCCAAGTTTAAATCCCAGCTCTGCTACTTACAACCTGTGTGGCCTTGGATGCATTATTTAATTTCATTGGGTCTCTGTAGCCTCATCTATATAATAACAATGGACAAGATCACTTCCACAGTAGCTAGGTGGCATAGTGGATGGAGCACCAGGCCTGGAGTCAGGAATGCACTTACTAGCTATATGACCCTGGTCGAGTCACTTAACCTGTTGACCTCAATTTCCTCATCTGTAAGATAGGCTGGAGAAGGAAATGGCAAAGCACTCCAGGATCTTTGCCAAGAAAACCCCAAATGGAGGTCACAAAGGGTCACACACCACTGAACAAAATCAGTAACAACAGATGACCTCTAAGGTACATTCTAGCTATAAAATCTGCAATATTGTGAATTGAATACATGAGAAGCCATCTTTGCATACACAATTTGTGACACCAAAGTATATACTCTTAGGAGATGGTGCAAATTGAGCTCTTTTGGAAACTCCCCACCTTATGGGACAACTCTTATTCTTAGGTTATATAGCAAAATTTGACACTGTGTACATGTCCACTGCAAGATTGCTCGGTGTGTACAGCACCATTAATAGCTCCTGCAAAGATTCATCATAACTTTTAATTTTTAAATATCATTACAACACATCATCAGTCCTTGAATCTTCTGACCCAGTTAAATCAATAACTAATTAAAGCTAAGCAGTCACTAAATGATCAAATGATCCATAGACATGACTGTATATAATCACTTCCTTGGTTTTGCTCATACTAGAAATAAATTGAACGCATGCCAAAATTAAGTTTGTGGGACTAGCAGTCAAAGGACCAGAGTTCAAATTCCACCTCTTCCATTTGCTCCATGTATGACTTTAGGTAAATTTCTTAATCCCCTTAAGCCTCAGTTTCTTCATCTGAAAAAGAAAGGGTTGGACTCGATAGCCTCTGAGATTATTTTCAGCTAGAAATCCATGATTCTTTGAATAGTCAGCAGGGCATATATTTTAATGCCGCTGGTTCTTGTTTTCTGCCTGACCATTTGCTTCTGGTATGTTCTTGAATTTGGATAAAAGTTATTGGGACAGTATTCCCACATAGATCCACCATCCTTCTTCCTTGACCCAGAAACTTCCTCTTATGTTTGGCCCCAAGGGGAATAAACTCATCCTACTGTTATGTCAACTGTGAAAGAAGCCATATTACAGAATGAAAAATGAAAGGTGGGAGTGGGGGACAGGGTGGGAGAGAAATAACTCATTGATCTCAGGTTTTACATTCCTGTTAGTAGCTCATCTTATTGCATTCACTTGCTTAAAACCAAGAGAACATTGCAGAACAATCAGGTCAAATGTTCCAAAGAAGTCAAGAAGAATTAAGATTGAGATTAATAATAATTGAGATTAATATAGATTATTGGCAACTCTGGAAAAGGCAATTTCAGTGGAATGATGTGGTAAGAAATGAGAGGAGTGACCCTGGGTTGCTCCCACAGTGGCACCAGAGGCTGAAGCTCTTGAACCCCAGGCCCAGAGAAAGGTACCCACTGGAATAGGTCCAGAGAAGGATAAGTCATCCATGGCAGTGGCTTCTTCCCCAGTGAGAATCATGGCCCTTGTGGTCCCTTTCCTTCATTTCCCCCTTTCCCCATGGAATTCTCAAGCCCTCATGGACCCTAGACCCCTGACTAGCACTGGGCAGAGAAAGCATGCAGGTGCCCAATGGCTTCCAGAACTTTAGGACTGAGAGTGAGGATGAAACAGGCTGGAACCTGATCTTGAGCAAAGATGGCCTGAGAGTGTGGATGATAGTTGAGGAGCTAGACAGGCCCTTTCACAAGATCAGGTGCCAGGTGAAGTCCCAAGATGTACCAGTTAATACTGTCCATGTAGTGTTACATGACATCAAATACTATAAGAAGTGGGACAGCAATATGACTGAGAGTTTTGATATGACTTGTCTGACTATGAATGTTAATGTGGGCTGCTATTTCTGGAGATGTCCAAAACCCCTGAAGAACCTTCATGTCATCACATTCCATTCCTAGTTACCCATGGGAGCCATTTACAATATCACGATCTACACAGTCAAGCACTCAAAATACCCACTCCAAAAAGATTTTCTAATAACTGTGTGTATCCAGAAGGGGCTTCCTCATGCAAAACATAGGCCCCAAGCACTATGTCATCACCTACCTGGCCCAGGTAGACTGCAAGCACTCATTCCCAAGTGGATAATAAATAATTCATCTGTTCTTGGCTCCCAAGGTGATGAAGATATTTGAGACATGCATTAAGTATCCAGAATGGAAACAAAAGCATTGGCATCATTTCAAGCCATAGATGTTCCCAGGACTGAGTCCCCTGCCCAGTGTGACCTTGCCAAAGCTGTTTGTTCAGCATGGAGAACATCAATGAAAGCACAGCGATTGAGAATTGGGATGAGTGGGGCTGTGGGAATAAAAGCGATGATGACAACTCCTCTCTTAACTGAGGGACCCCTCAGAATTCTTGGGAACCCCATGTCAGTCACTCCCTGACAGCTAGAGAGTAGAGGAGGAGAGGGCTGGGACCTGGACCATGCTACTCTATACCCTCCTCCCCCCAGGGAAGCTGGTGAACTGTCCCCTTGCCTTGGGGATGATGATAACCTCTGGGAGTACCTAATTCCTCCAACTCAAGCTGGTCTCCTTCTCCCATGGCAGGGGTGAGAAATAGGGTGGGTAGGAGGGCAGATTTATAGCCCCCAATAAATCTATATAATAGCCAAAAAAAGAAAATAATGGACATGGCAGAGGGTTTAAAAGAAAATGAGTTAGAAAAAAAGAACAAAGTTCATTCAGAAGAATAAAAGAATAAAAGGTCAGGAACTTCAAAGAAAAAAATGTCAAGGAAGAAAAATCAGTACTATCAAACCTTGAACCGTATTATAGGTGAGAGCATGGCTGAAATGTGAAATGGATAATTTTGATTATTTTAAATTAAAATTTTCTTGTGTAAATAAAATCTATACATCCAAGAATGGAAGGAATGTGGAAAATTGGGGGAAAACTTTCATAGATGATCTCTCTGATACAATGGAATTAGGCTGAAATATTGCTGTGGTGTAGGAAATGGTAAGCTAGTTGATTTGCAAAAACAGAGAAAGATTTGGATTTATGAAATAAGATGCTAATGGGAGAAGAGTCAAGATGGAGTAGGAGGACCAACTTGTAGAAGCTCCCCACCGTAGCCCATAAAATATGTGCAAAAAATGGTCCTAAACAAATTCTAGAGCAGCAGAAGCCACACACACACACAAAAGACAGAGTAAAAGAGATTTCCAGTCCAAGGCAGCCTGAAAGGCAAACAGGAAAGGTCTATCACAAGAGTCTCAGAGTAGAACACAGCCTGGTCTTGGCCACACAGCAGAGATAGGACTAAAGCAGGCCTAGGGCACATGGAATCCCTGGCAGCAGCTGTAGTTCCCTGATCCCTCAACCCACAAATGCCAAAGGCAGCTTCAAAGGTGAGGGAGAAAGTTCTTTCACCTGCTTGAGAAGAGAACTGTGGTCTGACTCCAGAGACCCCAAGGTGGCAGCAGTCACTCAGCACAGCAACCATTTTAGGAGCCCTCAGCCTAAAGCCCCTGGGGGAATCACATAGCAGATGTGGATCTCAGCCCTGAGTGGTGGCCCTGGGGTGAGAATGAGTGCTGGTGGAGCTGGAGGAGGTTCTGAAAGGGAAACCTACGATCAGATCTTGGGCAGAAAAAGTGCTTGTGTTTGCTCCCAGAACAGAGTGCAGGCCAGGAGAGGAGTAAACTCCTCTCCTTTGATTGTGCCACCTTGGAGGAACTGAGAACTTACAGGTCCCCAGATTATACCCTCTTCTCAACAAAGGACTTAAAAGTTGAGTAACTGGCTGGGAAAATGTCCAATAAAGGGGAAAAAAAATAAGACTATAGAATGCTATGTTCTTGGTGAATGGGTATTTTCTTCCATCCTTTCTGATGAGGAAAAACAATGCATAGCATAATAGGAAGACCTAATAGGCAAGGCTTCTGCATCCAAAACCTTCACAATAAATATGCAACGATCTCAGGCCATGGAAGAACTCAAAAAGGATTTTGAAAATGAAGTAAGAGAGGTGGAGGAAATATTGGGAAGAGAAATGAGAGTGATGCAAGAAAACCATGAAAAGTGAGTCAACAGCTTGCTAAAGGAGACTCAAAAAATACTGAAGAAAATAACACCTTGAAAAATAGGCTAACTCATTTGGCAAAAGAGGTTCAAAAAGCCAATGATGAGAAGAATGCTTTAAAAAGCAAAATCAGCAAAATCAGAAAAGAAGATTCAAAAGCTCACTGAAGAAAATAGTTCTTTAAAAATGAGAATGGAACAGATGGAGACTAATGACTTTATGAGAAACCAAGAAATCACAAAGCAAAACCAAAAGAATGAGAAAATGGAAGATAATGTGAAATATCTCATTGGAAAAACAACTGACCTGGAAAATAGATCCAAGAGAGATAGTTTAAAAATTATGGGACTACTTGAAAGCCATGACCAAAAGAAGAGCCTAGGCATCATCTTTCATGAAATTATTAAGGAAAACTGCTCTGATATTCTAGAACCAGAGGGTAAAATAAATATTGAAAGAACCTACCAATCACCTCCTGAAAGAGATCCAAAAAGAGAAACTCTTAGGAATATTGTAGCCAAATCCCAGAGTTCCCAGGTCAAGGAGAAAATATTGCAAGCAGCTAGAAAGAAACAATTCAGGTACCGTGGAAATAAAATCAGGATAACACAAGACCAAGCAGCTTGTACATTAAGGGATTGAAAGGCTTGGAAGATGATATTCCAGAAGTCAAAGGAACTGGGATTAAAACCAAGAATCACCTACCAACAAAACTGAATAAAATATTTCAGAGGAAAAAATGCTCATTCAAAGAAATAGAGGACTTTCAGGCATTCTTGATGAGAAGACCAGAGCTGAATAGAAAATTTGACTTTCAAACACAAGAATAAAGAGAAGCATGAAAAGGTAAACAGGAAAGAGAAATCATGAGACTTACTAAAGTTGAGCTGTTTTCATTCCTATGTGGAAAGATAATATTTGTAACTGTTGAAACTTTTCCCAGTATTTGAGTAGGTGGAGGGATTATACACACATGTATAGATAGAGAGCACAAGGTGAGTTAAATAGGAAAGTATGATATCTAAAAAAATAAAATTAAGAGGTGAGAGAAGAATATGTTTGGAGGACAAAGGGATAACTGTAATGGGGCAAATTATGTCTCATAAAAGAGGCAAAGAAAGCTTTTTCATTGGAGGGTAAAAGGGGAGAGATGAGAAGGAAAAAGTGATGCTTACCCTCAAGCACATTTGGTTTAAGCAGGGAATACCATGCACACTCACTTTGATATGGAAATCTATTTTACACTACAGGAAAGTAGGGGAGAAGGGGATAAGTGAAGTGGGAGATAATAGAAGGGAGGGCAAATGGGATAAGGAAATAATTAGAAGTAAATACGTTTCAGGACAGACAAGGTCAAAAGAGAGAATAGAATAAATGGGGGGCAGAATAGGATGGAGGGAAATATAGTTAGTCTTATACAACCTGACTATTATGGAAGTCTTTTGCAAAGCTATACATATATAGCCTGCATTGAATTGCTTGCCTTCTCAGTGGGGATGGGTGTAGAGGGAGGAAGGGAGAAAAGCTGGAACCCAAAGTTTTAGGAACAAATGTTGAGAATTGTTTTTGCGCACAACTTGGGAAATAAGAAATACTGGTAATGGGGTATAGAAACCTATCTTGCCCTACAAGAAAAGAGAAAAGATGGGGATAAGGGAAGGGAGGTGTGTGATAGAAGGGAGGGGAGATTTGGAGAAGGGGTAATCAGAATTCATGGCATTTTAGGGTGGGGGGAGAGGAGAGATGGGGAGAAAATTTGGAACTCAAAATTTTGTGGAAATGAATGTTGAAAACTAAAATAAATAAACAAACAAAAAAATTTTAGAAAGAAGATGCTATCTACCTTCAGAAAAACAGATATCAAGTAGAAATGAGCATTGTTTGGTCTTACACACATGTGAATGAGTATATATATGTGAGCATATGTATATATATATATATATATATATTTATATACACACATATGTGTGTATGTGTATGTTTTATGTGTGTGTGTGCATGTATGCATATGTCTATATTTCCATGCTTAATTCTAGCCTTCCTGGGGTGGGGGGGGGGATAGGAAAAAACAAATTAAAAAGTACATAGCAGAAAACAGAAGATCTGCAAGGAGGCAAAGAAAGCCGCACATATTTGGAAACAATGGTTAGTATTAATTATACAGACATTCTTGAAATCCTTATACTGAATCTTTTCATGTTCTGCTCTGTACATGGTAAAATTTTATAGTTTTCTTATTTTGTTCTTAAGTTTAAAATAAATTTTAAAACTTAGAAAAGAAAGGAAAAGAAGCACCTAGTATACATATCCTTCTCCAAGAGTTTAGCTATGAAGTGAAAGGGAGCTACAGGATAATCATTGGTACAGATAGTCAAAAGGATAGTTGTTTTTGTTTCTTTGTTTTGGGTTTGTTTTGGCTTTTTGTTTGTTCATTTTAGGATGAAAGAAATGTGGAATAGGTAGAGCTCCATTTGGGTCTTGAAAAAAGATTTGATTATATCTAGTGAAAAATAGGTAGCCTGCATGGAAGGAATGGCATAAACCAAAGCTTCCATCTCTGATAGTCTGGATGATCAGCCATTTTTTATCTGACCTTGACAAGCATTTGATCTTAGAAACTTGTTGCTTCTTCCTTGTCTACTTATACATTATAGCTATTTTTTGTTTGTTATTATTGGTATTATTTTCCATTCATTTTGATTCCGGAGGGAAGATCAGATAATATCTTTAGATCTGATCTTTTCTGAAGAGACTTTGATTTATATAGATTACCCTCCTGAACTTTGCCATTTTCATTACTCTGATAATTCCATAGTCTATTAGTCCATAATAGCCTTCCTGGTGCTTCATATTGCTGTGGTTTTGCCCATCATGCCCTCTGTCTCCCCCCCACATACACACATACAAACACAGAATTTCCACCCAGAGGAAATCTAGTGCCTGTTTTATAGTTCACCTATTTGTACTTCTCTGTAGATGAACTAGCCTTTGCTTCTCTATAATCCCATTTTTAGATGATTATAACCCAAATGGGAGACAGCATATCCTAGGAAAACATTGATGTGAAGGGGATTAATTTAGAGTCACACATTCCCTTCATCTAAAAAAAGAATTTAAAAAAAATTAATCTTTTCTTTAAAAAAAATCATTATCATGACTTCCTGCACTTTCCCTCAGTCCCTCAAAATATCCTACTTCTACATATTTGCAGCTAAATATATTTTTGTTCTGACACAGTTGGGGTTTGGGGTGGAGGAGTGAATCCTTCAATTTAGTAACTGAACTCTAACAGTTTGTGTATAATATGGACCAATTGCTTTGGGCATTATTTTATCATAATCTGAGACCCCAAAATACTCCAATATAAAAATCAGCAACTAAATATATAGAGTATGTCACAGCAAGTTATATGGTCTAGGCTTGCAATGGAGTTTTGCTTAAAATTTTAACCAATCTGATAACAATTCATACTTGAAAAATTTCAAAGCTAACTCTAACATAACCCTTAGTGGGTTCAATCTTTCTCAGTACCAAGACACAAAATATAAAAGCTTGTAGGCTCTCATTGGCAAAGTCTAATTTGATTCCCATCACTCTCCACACCCTTCTGGACTCATGTATAAAGTAGCTGTGCCCCATACATCATAAATCAAATTCCATTTGAGGGCTGTACTACAGGGGTTGCACATGAACAATATACTTGGTGGGAGGGAAGGGCATGGAGGAGTAGAGGGAAATTCCACTTTTACCTCCCCCAAAGACAGTTTCAATCAGAACAGAATCAGGTTCAGTGATAGCAACTTCCCTCAGTTCCAGGAACTTCCAAGTATGACAAGTGTCTGCACAGTCAATTGACTACTCTTTAGGATGGGATCCCTCCTATTAGGAAGTGTATGTGAATCATACTGGCTGGGAGTAAATGAATAAAACATATTTATTAAGATACAATTTATTATGATCTAAACACTGTGCTAAGCCCCAATGATATAAATATAAAAGTGAAGACAGTTCCTGACCACAAGGAGTTGATACTCTAATAGAGGGATATGACACATTTAGAGGAATGGTATTCAAAGAGGGATGTTTTGGACTGGAAAGTAGCAGAGACGATGAATGATGATATATATGCTGGAGGTGCCTGACCCACCCCTTCTCAATATCAAGGTCTTTTTGCTGCTGGTGCCTGGCTGAAAACTATGGATTTCCTGAGCCCTTCCATTTGCCTTTTGCTTTCTTCCTTCTATTTAAGGCTTCATGATTTCAATCTACTTCTTTGCTTTGATTTGTACCCCATTTCTAGACTGGTCTTCTGGGTATTTATCTAAGTTGAACTTGTTTCTGAACTCATCTGTGTCAGCAAGCACCCTGATATACATAGGAGGACCTGCTATCACAGATTCTTAGATCTGGATTTGTCAAAGGAAAGCAACTTTCAAGGGGTCAACAATCAGTTTAATCAAGCACATATACCATTCACTTAGTTTAAGGGAAAAAAATCAGCACCCTTAACTTCAGAGAAAATACAGAGAAATCTAAATGAACAGATAGTGCTTCCAAACTGTCTGACAATAAGCAATATATACATCAGAAATCAGCAGACAGACAGAACTGCCTGTCAGAAAAGGAAGCAGCAACATCTGGGTTTTCATAAGCCAGAGGAGAGCTGATTAGTGGCTTCCCAGAGTCTCATCTGACACACAAACCTTCTTTCAAAAACTAAGCCCCAAAGTCAAACCTCATCTCAGAGTCTACACACTTTTTCATGCCAGAAGGCATCACAACCCTTGAGAATCAGTGCCTCATTAGAAACTTAACAAAAAGTGTGGGCCTTCCTTCAAATCTTCCCAGGCCCATTAATGAGTGGGGAAGATCTGTAATCACATTAAAATAATTAACAATGCAAATACCTATACTATTTCTAATTAAAGGAACTCTTGTTTCTCTATCTTACTCCTGGTAAAGACTCTTGGTTGATAAAGGCAAGATTCAATCAAAGGCATTTGATTATGCTAAAACAAAAACAGCAAAAGATCCTACTTTGCTTGCCATTACATCATCTCACCTCTTTTCTCTGATCCTCCTGCCTTTTTTGGTCCCAATCTTGGAATCCGATTATGATTTTATGATTAATAGGATTCCAGCATTAACCATACAACCATTTCCTGAATGTAAATTATAATAAAGTATAAACTACCTGAAGTCATTTTCCCAGCATGTTAAAGTTCCAGAAATGAGTGTTTCTTAACTTCTGTATGGCCAAAGTCCACTAAATTGTAAAAGCACACTTACATCATTTTTATACTTTTATTAATCAATCGTGTCTTATACTTTTGACAATCTATTACCCTGTGACTTCTACAGACCATCCTGGTGGCTTTCCAGACCAAAAGCCCGCTCCTTAGCCACTTCTCTTCTGTATTATCTTCTATTAGAATGTAAGCTCCTTGAGGAACAAGAACTCTCTTGCTTTTCATATTTGTACACAGTGTGGCAAAGGTTTAGTACATTTTTAAGCGTTAATAGTTTAAATAATATTTTAAAGCTTTGATAGCTTAAAAATTCACTAAGAACTTTGGGGTATCCATTACTTAAAAGAGTATCGTATGTAGAAAGCACTTAAAAAATGCTTTTTCATTCATTTCATTAGTCTATCTTTTACGCTGCTAGTCATATATATTCATATGATCCTTTGAGATAAATTAAGTATATATCTAGGCTTTGTTTATTCTTATTTTACAGATGAAAACAACTGAGGCTCAAAGAGATGATACCCTGCTTCACATAGTGAATTAATTAATTGTCAGAAGTAGATTTCTAAATTTACTGATTGCTCTTCATGAGCACTGTCCCTTGTACATTGTAGCCTCCCTTACTCAGCTGGTCTTAATTTCTCAGTGCCTAGCTTACCACCAGGAAATGATTTAGGCCCTGAGGAGCAAAGAGTTCAATGAACCACTGCATGAGATGTAGCAGATAAGGTAAGTGCTTAGAGATTCCACTTGTTTACTTGCTCTTTGCCTGGAACACCTTAGCCTACTCCTTATTTTGTTCATGCATTAAAGAGAAGTCAATGATCAACTCTTAAATAACATTGTTCATTTACTCCATGTTTGGCAACCATTTGTTGAAAGATTGCACTTTGATTTCCTCACATGCAGGAAGTACATGTTTTCTTAACACAAAGAAGAGAGCTGAATAGATGAATATGATGCCAGAGACAACGCAGAGAAAATGAAATTCCTTCTTCTGAACCTGAGCTAAGAGTAAGGGACTTGTCTCTTTCACGTTTAAAATATGTAAAAGATAAAGCAAAAAGTTTTACTTTTCCACAGTGAATCTTAGAATATTAGTAGCAGAAGAAATCTGAAAAAATATCTAGCTTCCCTAGATGATAAGGGTATGGAAACTGAGGACAGAAAGGTGACACAGCAGTGAGATATATAGATATGAATATACAAATATACAAATATCCAATAATATAATACAAAGGCAATAGTACAAATAAACACACAAATGTTATATCATTTGATCTCCATAACAACCCTGAGGTAGGTGCTATTATTATCCCTATTTTAGTTATGGTAAGTAAGGCAGGCAGAGATTAATTGACTTGCCCAGTGTCACACAGCTAGCAAATTTCTGAGACTGATTTTGAACTCAAGTCTTCCAGATCTTAGGCCTAGCTTTCTATTCACTCTGGAACCTCAACTGTCTTCAAAGCCAGTTGTCAATTTATTACATCATGGTGACTCCTCTCACAACTATATAGATTACTTGGTTTTCTTTCTTTTCCAAATGAAATTAAGTTTTAATTAGGGTTACATGTCCATGAATGCATGAGAATCTTTTTATTTCTGCCATTTTAATGGACTTGCACAAAGCCTTCATTTTACTCTATCAGGCTTAGGCAAAAATGTCAAGCTTGAAATTTTTAATTAAGGCATAAGTCATTGAACTGGGCAATATATAACCTTTACAATAGAAGTGTAAAAAGAGCCTTAAACAATGAAATCTATTCTTGTTCATCCATATTGTGGACATTATCCAGTGTTTTATCTATTACCATAAACTCCTCTAGAATATATAGTTGCGAATCAGTTTATTTTTGCCATTTTAATAGTTGGATTGGACTCACCATCATAAAACTAATTTAACTGGCCATGAAGAAATCATTAGCTAATTTTTAAAAAATGCCAAAATGATTATGATGTGACAGGTTACATGGTCATATAAAGACAAAGTATAAGCCAGGTATTTGGTGAACTATATTGGGCCTCAGGAGTACCATTCAATGACTATGGAAGAAATTTACCAAACAGTACCGTAATTGATCATATTTTTCCCCATGTTTTTCTTCTTACAAATAATGAAAAATTGCGGCGGAGCCAAGATGGCGGAGTAGAAAGACACACATACACATAGCTCTGAACCCACAACCCACAGAACGGCTAGAGGGGACCAACTCACCGTGAATTCTGCACCCAGAGGCCACAGAATATTGGAACGAGGGAGATTTCAGTTCTGGAGAGACCTACAAACCTCTCACAGGGGGTCCTTTGTGCTGCGGACTAGGCGCTGGGACTGGGAGCTGAGTGCAGCCCTGCCGTGGCCATGGCACTGAGAGGAAAAGATCCGAGCAGGCTTCGGGGACAGGATCTCCAGTGGCCACGCGGGTCCCTCCACCCACAGAGGGACCTGCAAACCTCTCGCAAAAGGTCCATTGCGCTGCAGACGCAGAGCCCAGCCCAGACCTGCGGCGGCTGCGGCTCAGAGAGGTACAGACCCGAGCAGGCTTCAGGGACGGGATCTCCAGTGGCGGCACAATCCCCTCCACCCACAGGTGATGGGGGTCGGTGAGAGAGTCTCTTTGGCGGATCGAGAGGGGAGTGGGGTGCCCCCATGGATCGGGCCCCCCCGGGAGATAGAAGCTGAGATGCGGCTGCAGACAGGGGCTCCCCAAGCGGGCGGGAGCCTGGATCCATTGTGGAAGGTGTGTACATAAACCCCCTGAGGGAACTGAGCCTGAGAGGCGGCCCTGCCCTGACCTGACCACCTGAACATAATCTCATACTGAATAGCAGCCCTGCCCCGCCAAAAGCCCTAAGGCTGGAAGCAGCATTTGAATCTCAGTCCCCAAATGCTGGCTGGGAGGACCAGGAGGTGAGGTGGGTGTGAGGAGAATATTCAGAGCTCAAGTCACTGGCTGGGGAGAATGCCCAGAAAAGGGAAAAGAAATAAAACTATTGAAGGCTACTTTTTTGGAGAACAGACATTTCCTCCCTTCCTTTCTGATGAGGAAGAACAATGCTTACCATCAGGCAAAGACACAGAAATCATGGATTCTGTGTCCCAGCCCACCCAATGGGCTCAGGCCATGGAAGAGCTCAAAAAGAATTTTGAAAATCAAGTTAGAGAGGTGGAGGAAAAACTGGGAAGAGAAATGAGAGGGATGAAAGAGAAGCATGAAAAGCAGATCAGCTCTCTGCTAAAGGAGACCCAAAAAAATGTTGAAGAAATTAACACCTTGAAAACTAGCCTAACTCAATTGGCAAAAGAGGTTCAAAAAGCCAATGAGGAGAAGAATGCTTTCAAAAGCAGAATTAGCCAAATGGAAAAGGAGATTCAAAAGCTCACTGAAGAAAATAGTTCTTTCAAAACTAGAATGGCACAGATGGACGCTAAGGACTTTGTGAGAAAGACAGATATCACAGAACATAGCAAGAAGATTGGAAAAATGGAAGATAATGTGAAATATCTTATTGGAAAAACAACTGACCTGGAAAATAGATTCAGGAGAGACAATGTAAAAATTCTGGGACTACCTGAAAACCATGATCAAAAGAAGAGCCTAGACATCATCTTCCATGAAATTAACAAGGAAAACTGCCCTGAGATTCTAGAATCAGAGGGCAAAATAAATATTCAAGGAATCCACAGAACACTGCATAAAAGAGATCCAAAAAGAGAAACTCCTAGGAACATTGTGGCCAAATTCCAGAATTCCCAGGTGAAAGAGAAAATATTGCAAGCAGCTAGAAAGAAACAATTCAAATATTGTGGAAATACAATCAGGATAACACAAGATCTAGCACCCTCTACATTAAGGGATCGAAGGGAATGGAATAGGATATTCCAGAAGTCAAAGGAACTAGGACTAAAACCAAGAATCACCTACCCAGCAAAACTGAGTATAATACTTCAGGAGAAAAAATGGTCTTTCAACGAAATAGAGGATTTTCAAATTTTCTTGATGAAAAGACCAGAGCTGAAAAGAAAATTTGACTTTCAAACACAAGAATGAAGAGAACCATGAAAAGGTGAACAGCAAAGAGAAGTCATAAGGGACTTACTAAAGTTGAACTGTTTACATTCCTACATGGAAAGACAATATTTGTAACTCTTGAAACATTTCAGTATCTGGGTACTGGGTGGGAGTACACACACACACATGCACACACGCACACATACATAGAGACAGAGTGCACAGAGTGAATTGAAGAGGATGGGATCATATCTTAAAAAAAATTAAATCAAGCAATGAGAGAGAAATATATTGGGAGGAGAAAGGGAGAAATTGAATGGGGCAAATTATCTCTCATAAAAGAGGCAAGCAAAAGACTCATTAGTGGAGAGATAAAGAGGGGAGGCGAGAGGAAAACATGAGGTCTACTCTCATCACATTCCACTAAAGGAAAGAATAAAATGCACACTCATTTTGGTAGGAAAACCTATCTCACAATACAGGAGAGTGGGGGACAAGGGCACAAGCAGGGTGGGGGGGAGGATAGAGGGGAGGGCATGGGGAGGAGAATGCAATCTGAGGTCGACACTCATGGGGAGGGAAAGGATCATAAGAGAATAGAAGTAATGGGGGACAGGATAGATGGAGGGAAATATAGTTAGTCCTATACAACACAACTAGTATGGAAATCATTTGCAAAACTACACAGATTTGGCCTATATTGAATTGCTTGTCTTCCAGAGGGAAGGGGTGGAGAGGGAGGGAGCTAAAGAAGTTGGAACTCAAAGTGTTAGGATCAAATGTAATGTTCTTACCACTGGGAAATAAGAAATACAGGTTAAGGGGTCAAGAAAGCTATCTGGCCCTACAAGACAAAAGAGAAGACGGAGACAAGGGCAGAGAGGGAGGATAGAAGAGAGAGCAGATTGGACACAGGGGCAATTAGAATTCTTGGGTTTGGGGGGGGAGGGGATAAAAGGGGAGAAAATTTGTAACCCAAAATTTTGTGAAAATAAATGTTAAAAATTAAATTAAAAAAAAATAAATAAAAATAAAAAATAAAAATAAATAAATAAATAAATAATGAAAAATTAAGGTTTGTGTCATTTTTTGGCCTTTATAAATCCAACTGATTAATTTCTATGTATAGTGCAATTTTTAAATGTGCTTATTTAACTCTGACCCACCTCAATTTTTACCCTGTAGTTTCAATTGGATATAGTATATTTTCATTTCTATCTCAGTACTAAGCTGGGCATTCTTAAAACAAGTGACATTTTAATTTAGAGGTCAGGGAGAAAATAAATCTGTGATATAAGCTGTGTGATAAGTTCATATAGCTCCCAATGTACCTTGCAATTAATCTACATGACATCCATTATTGAAACTTAAGATCATTAGGACAGGAAACTTGGCAAGGACATAGTACTAAGTTCTAAACATTGGTTTCTGATGTTATTTCAGAAAAGAAGCTGAAACTTTCCCAGGATAGCATATCATGTATTATCTGGAGAACTTGAAATGAATCCCTAGTTAATTCAGAAATCACCTGGTAAAAGGAAGGGAAATGTGTAAAGAAAATATGTATTGACTATAAACTATATGCTGTGAAAACTTTATTCCACTTTTGACATAATGAGTGTAATCTTTATCTACATTGTTTTGATCCTTTCAGATTGTCTTAGGTACATATACTATATGCCTATTTTCACATAATAACTTCAAAATAGCTGCATATTGAGTGAAAAATTAAATATCAAATAATTTCTCCATTAACTGCCAGTAGAATTTGAAATATGCATCCATCATTTCTTTTTACTGTAACAACATAATAATTCAGTAGTAACAATCCTGAGATTGACTCCAAGGACCATCCTGTCTTTGTGAGTACATAATATAATTCTTCCATAAAATCCTTGCCATGTTACTCAAATGAACAGTTAATCTACATGATCTTTGTACACTGATTCAAAGTAATCATATATGACAATGAAACACACAATTAATTCACCTTTGATTAGGAGATGAAGCATAGTATTATAGAAACTAAACTAATAGTCAGGAACCTGAGTTCTAATCTAAGCTATTTTGTTTGCCAAACAAGGAAGCTGGATAATAATCTAAAACCAGAGAATTATGGAATCTTATTGGAAAATACCTTAAAGAAGATTTATTCCAAACTCTAAATCCTTTAGGGATTTCTTCTGGAGTATCATTCACAGATCGTCATCTAGCCTCTACATTATTACTTCTAGTGACTGAGAAGCTCAGTATCCATAAGATAACTCATTCTATTATTTTCTTTAATTTCCACTAATTGTGAGCATGTTCTTTCTAATATAATCAGTGATTTCTTGATTGTTAAGTTCAATTCTTTGCTCTCAGTCTTCAATGTCCCTGACCTCCTTGCCCCTTTTGATGTTGTTGATCACTCTTTCCTCCTAGGTACACTGTTGTTTTTTGGGTTTTTTTGGGGGGGGGTGAGCATCTGACACTACTGTTTCCTGGTTCTCAAATAAATTGCATGACCACTCTCTGTCTTCCTATGCTAAATAATCCTCCCTCACCTGCCTTAATGTCAGTGTTGTATAGGATGCCATTTTCTTTTCCCTCTTTATTTCATCTCTTTTGATGATATCATCAGCTTCCATGGGTTTAAGGAAATCTACAGTGATGATTCCTAAATCTTTCTTTCAAGTCCTAATTTCTCTTCTGAATTCCAGCTACACATAATCAGCTGCTTGTTGGATAGTTTCTCCTGAATGCCCCATAGACATTCAAATTCACATGTCCAAAGCAAAATTTATAAATGTATACATACATACAAATATATGCATATATATACACATGTGTGTTTATGTATGTATGTGTGTCTGTGTGTGAGTGTACACACACACTTCTTCTAAATTTACTTATTTGTGTTAAGAATAACTTTATCATCCAAAGTATCCAGATTTATAACTTAGGAGTAATACTTGACTCTTCCCTCTTCATCATCCCCTGTATCCATTCAGACATAAATGTAGTCAAATCTCCCTCTACAGCATCTATCCCTTTTCTCCTACTTACAGAAATATGACAAAACCATTGAGGTCCCTGAGAAGGTGTAGAAAATAATAACACACTGGAGACAATAACTTGGGAAATGCACACAATTACAGAACATGGTACGGATAGTCCCTTAAAGAAGACTGAAAATGGAAACCCAGACAGATGAATAAGGAAATGTGCATTTATTAAGGGTCTACTATACATAAACTATCTAACTTGATTATCACAACAACCCTAGGACATAGGTGTTAGTATTATCCCCATTTTCCAGTTAGGGAAATTGTAGTAGAGGTAAGTGACTTGCTCAGAGTCACACAATGTCTAAGGCAACATCGGAACTTAAATATTCTGACTCCAGGTCCAGTTCTTCATCTACCATACCACCTAGATGCCAGTGATAGGAGGAGAACCAAGAGAGAGTAGTGTTACAAAAATGAAGGGAAGATGGAATATCCATGAAGATATTCTTGAACATGGTCAGCATTATCAAATGCTATAAACAGGCAAGAACAATTTGTTCTTAAATCAGAGAATCTGCATCAGACTTGAGTGGTGAGGTTGTAAGCCAGATTCCAAAGGATTTATGACTTGGAGAGGAAGAAATAGAGGCAACAAATGTACACAGGTTTCTTGTTCTTATTTTATAGTTTAGCTAAGAAAGAAATACAATGTGTTGGCTTGATGAAATTGGAGAATCTAGGGAAGGGTTTGTTTGTTTACTTGTATTAAGTTGGGGGATACTTGGGCATGTCTGAAGTCAGGAGAAAAGGAGCTAGTAACTAGGGAGAGGTTAAAGTTTATTAAAAGAATTCAGTTGATTGAGAGAGTGAGGAAGTAATATGTTAGAGAAGAAAGGAGGAAATCAGATGAAGGGCAAAAATAAAGGATTTGGCTTTGGCAAGGAAAAGGGTTACCTCATTATCAGAGATTGGAGGGGGAAATAGAAGGGGAAAAATCTGCAAGAAGTTTTGAGAGAAGGAAAGAAAGAGGACCTCATGGCAAATAGCCTTATTTTTTTTTCAGTCAAGTAAGATGATAAGTTTCCTTTGAGAGATTTGGGAGGGAAAACTAGAAACCTTAAAAAGAAAATATTTGAATGAGTTTCTGTAGGGAGTGAGACAGGGAAACATTTAGAGGTGGGGGAGGATGGAAGAATAAACTTACTTACCCTTCAACAGTGACCCAGATGGCTCTGGAGGAGAAGTGAGGCTAGTGACCTGCACAGCCCTCCCTCACTCAAAACAAAGTCAAATGCAAGTCATGTCATTATTTCTCTGATGGCATGGTCTTCTTTGGCAACGAAAGATGAACACAAACGTGAACACGAACACACACATACACACGCACAGTTTAGCTTAGAGAACAAATTTGTAGTGTTACCAATTCTTACAATTGTGTTACTTCCTCTAGTTCTTTCTTGTAGCACATAAGCCAGATTGGAGGAGGCAGATGGTAGGAGTAATCAAGGAATAGGATCTGGAAAGAGATGAGTTGGAGAAGAGATAAGAATGCTTTTCCATTAGGATTCCTCCCCCACACAGTTGCCAAAATAGCCATTAGAAATAGATCTGACAATATCATACTCCTATTCAAAAATCTTCAGTGGCTCTCTATTATGTAGATAATAAAAGAAAAGAAATAAAAAAGAAAAAAGGAAAGAATAATATTTTAAAAATATTTAAAGCTCTCCATGATCTTACTCCTACTCATCTTTCTATTCTTATTTCACAGTATTCCTACTTATGGACTCCATGTTCCAGTAAGGCTGGGCTACTAACTGTTCTCTGAACTTGATGCTCCATCTCCTACTCCTCATATTTTACACAAGTTGTTCACCATGGCCAGAATGCATCCTTTCTAACTCCCAGAATTCATGCTTTTTTTTGAAGGCTCAGCTTAGATGTTCTCTTTATCACTGAAGCTCTAATTCCTCCTACCATTAGTGGGCCTCTTCTTCCTCAATTTTCCTGGCTTATTTATGTTCATGTTACATACCCCTACAGAATGTAAGGTCCTTGGTTACAGTGACTCTCTCCATAGTATTTTATTATTTTGAGAATCCAACACAGTGCCAAGTATATATTTTGAAACTTTAATACTTTAATAAATCTAAAATCTTATTGATTTGGGCATTCTCTTCAGTGATATATTGAAGTCCTTCTTTGCCCTCCCAAAATTCTTGTTCATATTCTTCTAGAAATGTGTTATAAGGGTGCCACACAATGTAGTAAGGGCCTTTCTCTAAAATACTTGACCTTCTGTGTTGTGAATAAATTTTTGGAGAGTAATTAAGAGTGCTCAAGAGCACAAAGGATCACAAGTCAGGAAGTTTAATGCTCATAGACATACAAGGATGTGGCTCTCCAGCCATTCATGCCCATGGAGCATGTCCTTGATCATACCATGGGATTCATATCCTGATTGAAGATCCAGAGATCTGGGTCTATAACTTGTATATTATTGTTGTTGCTAGACAGATTCACAAGACTAAGTGAGAGGGGGAGCTTAGTGGCAGTCAATCAGTGAGTGACTTGGCCTGCAATCCTTATCAATCACAAGAGTGCTGTGATTGAAGAGTTTGCTAACCTTACATAGCAGGATTAATTGAAGTTTTCTAAACTAATTTTCATCAGGAAAGTCTTGGATTTCTTATATAAGTGAAACACAATAAATAAGAAATTCCCAGGACATAGATTGAGTCAATCAGTAGTCAGAGAGAATCAGTTCTGTCTCAAAATACTAGAGCTAGCAATTGGCTGATTCTCACCTGTATATACTGATGGAGCCCAAGGGTCATCAGTCATCAGATGTCATCAGACATTAGTCATCCCTCACTCTTGCCAAGGCATATTTTCCCATGATGCCTTTCTCTAATGTTATCTTTTTATGCTGCTTCTCTTATACAATTTTTCATTACTAATATGTTAAAACCTATGTGTGTCCACAATGTACTGCTCATTTTGCTTTAAGACATTCTCAGGCTAAACTCATCAAAGAATCTGTTATTCTGTTTGTTCTTTGCTTTTCTCTGTATCCTCCATGCTTAACATAGTACCTGGTATGTAGTATATATAAATGTTTATTGACTGACTTTTTGGCATTAACAAATACAGATTTTTTTTTCATAAGCTGTCTCCATCTTATGATGATCATAAAATTCATTCTTCTAAATACAGAATTTATATTTAACCTTTTTAAAATACCACTTTTCTTTTGTTTGCATCTACTAGTTCAACCCATGTGTTTGAATGTTGATTCTGTCATGCAGTCTATTATGTACTCCTCTAAGTTTTGTGTCAGCTATAAATTTGATCAGTATGCCTTCTACATCTCAATAATAACAATTAACTCTTTAAAGGTCAAGAATTTCTTTTACATACACTACTGCATTTGATTCTCACTTAGCGATGTGAGCTAAGCATCGCTGCAAGTATTATTCCTGTTTAACAAATTAGAAAGCTCAGAGAGTTTAAGTGACTTATTAACACAAAAGTGTAAAGGTGCAGTTTGAATCCAACCAAGTCTTCCCACCTGGAATCAGGAACACTCAATCCTCTGTACTACACTGTCTTATTCAAGTTGTTGATACAAATGTTGAGCAGGAAAGGGTCAAGGAGATAAATTATGATGCTTTTTGCTGAAGATTTTCCTCCAGAGTGATAATAGTCCATTAGAAAATATTTTTTTGAGTGCCATCATTCAACACTCTATGAACAATCATGATTGATATATATAAATGGATAAGAACTTTAGCATCAGGATTTGCCATGGAATCAGGAAGACTTGGATTTAAAGCCTTGCCTTTGTTCAACATAGGCAATACATTTACCCTCGCAGTGTCTTGGTCAATTATGCATTGGCATAGGGCATTTCTAAACTATTCAATCCCATACCTATTCTTAGTGACTACATATTTGCTTCTAGTGATGATAGTATTTTTTTTTCTAATTGCCTATGTGAACAAAAAAATCAGCTACTTAATGATTAATTCTAGTATTTTGCCATAGATAAATGTCAAACTTACCAGTCTCTAGTTTCCAGACAGTATCATAAAGTTCTCTGAGTCTCTAAATAGTCTAATTTTAAAAACTGGAACATTTATCTTCCTGTCATCTGTAACCTCCTTTTCTACTATATACCTTAAATATTACTAACAAAGATTCATTAGTCATATCTGTGATGTCTTTTAGTACCTCGTCATGAAAATTGTTTTTGCCTGAGACTCAAATTCATTTAAAGCAAATAAATGTTCTCTTTCCACCTATCATGAGCCTCAATGATTTCTCAACCATGATTTATTGGCATCTCCACTTTATTTTTATGATTATGATGATTATTCTTCTTGGAAGAGAAGTCAGCTATCATGTATTCTCTCATAATTAATGTTATATCAGCTTTGATCAATAATAGACCTTTCTGGTCCATCTTGTTGTTTATAATATAGTTTTGCTTTGAAAGATACAAGGTTGTCTTCTCTTAATGGTATTTTATTTTTCCCAATTAAATGTCGACAATTTTTAACGTTAATCTTTACAAGATTTTGAGTTCCAAATTCTTCTCACTTCCTCCACCCCCACTTTCTAAAATAGCAGGCAATTTAATATAGATTATATATGTGCTATCATGTACAACACATTTCCATATTAGTCACAGTTTTGAAAGAAGAAACAGATAAAAAGGAAAAAAACAAAAAAACAAAAAAGTATGGAAAAAGTATGCATTGATTTGCATTCAGAGTTCATAAGTTTTTTATCTGGACGTGGGTAACATTTTCCCTTCTGGGTTCTTTGTCCTTGTCTTAGATCATTATGTTGTAGTTAAGAGCTGAGTCATTCAGAGTTGCTCATCAAACAGCGTTGCTGATTTTGTGTACAATGCTTTCCTGTTTCTGCTCATTTCACTTTGCATTGATTTGTACAAGTCTTTCCACTTTTTTTAAAAATCTGCCTGTTCATCATTTATTATTGTATAATAGTATTTCATCACATTCATATACCACAACTTGTTCATCCATTCCTGAATTGATGGACAACCCCTCAATTTCCAATACTTTTCCACCACAAAACAATGTCATAAATATTTTGCAAATGTAGGTCCTTTTCTCTTTTATATGATCTGTTTGGGATACAGACCTAATAGTGGTATTGATAGATCAAAAGGTATGCACAGTTCAGATTGCCCTTTAGGCATATTTCTAAAATGCTCTACAAGAGTGGTTGGATCTGTTCAGAATTCTACCAACAGTGCATCTGTGTCCAAATTTTCCCACATCCTCTCCAAAATTTATCATTTTACTTTTTTTGTCATATTAACCAAGCTGATATGTTTGAGGTGGTATCTCAGAGTTGTTTTATTTGTATTTTTCTAATTAAAAGTGAATTAGAGCACTTCTTCATATACCTATACATAACTTTGATTTCTTCATCTGAAAACTGCTTGTTCATATCCTGTGACCACTTATCTATCAAATGGGAAATGACTTATTTATTCTTATAAATTCAGTCCTCTATACATTTGAGAAATGAGGCCTTTATGAGAGACATTTGCTGTAAAGATTGTTTCCTAGCTTTCTGCTTTCCTTGTAAACTAGGTTGCATTAGTTTCATTTGTACAAACATTTTTTAGTTTAATATAATCAAAATTGTCAATTTTACATTTTGTAATGTTTTCTATCTCTTGTTTTGTCATGAAACTATAGCCTACTTAACTTCTTTAAGAATTTGAATATCATATTATTTGTGGCATACATGTTTATTATTGATATTAATTCATTGTCTATGGTACCATTTAGTGAGTTGAAGTTTCCTACCTTATCTCTTTTAATTAGGTTTATTTTTGATTTTGTTATATCTGAGATCAGGGTTGCTACCCCTGCTTTCTTTTTAACTTCAGCTGAACCACACTAGATTCTTCTCCAACCCATTACCTTTAATCTGTATGCATTTCTTGCTTCAAGAGTGTTTCTTCTAAATAACATATTGTAGGGTTCTGGTTTTTCATCCACTCTATTATCCATTTCCATTTTATGGGAGAATTCACCCCATTCACATTCACAGTTGTGATTACTACTTCATCCTGTTTATCCTCCTTTTTGTCTTCTCTCTCCTTTTACTTTCCCCCTCTTCAATTGTGTTTGGCTTGCCCTGTCCTGTGTAAGTCTCGCCTTCTTTACTAAAACTTTGCCCCTCAAACTTCACTAATGGATAAAATAGATTCCTATATTCAACTAATTCTGTATATTATTCCTTCTTTGAGCCAATGCTGATGAGAGTTAGGTTCAAGAGATGTTCATTTCCCACCCTCCCATTTTCTCCTCTAATGTAATAGCTTTTTGACCCTCTACATGGGAAATAATTTACCTCATTCTACATTTCCCTTCCTTCTCTACTCATTGAACAGCTTTTCTTCATCATTTATTTTTTATGTCATTCCTTCAAATTCATCTTATACCATACCCTCCATCTATTTATATTCCTTCTAGCAGAATTATTAGTGGTACACTTATCAAGAACAACCAGTTCTTGATGAAGGGATATAAATAGTTCAGTTCCATTGAATCTCTTGTGTTTTCTTTTATTTTCTTTTAGATTTCCCTTGGATCTTTATATTGGCTATCATTTTTGGTGTTGTTGTTATTCAATCCCAGTTGTCTGCTTATGAAATCTTGAAATCTTTCATTTTATTGGATGACTTTTTATTTCCTTGATCCCCAATCCTATAATGTTTCAGCTGCTAAATTCTGAAAGTATAATCCTAAATACAATTCCTGATATTTGAATTTTTTCTTTATGGCCACTTGCAGTATTTTTTTCTTTAACCTGATAGTTCTGAAATTTGGTTACAACATTCCTTGGAGGTTTTATTTTGGGATATCTTTCCTGAGGTGATTGGTGGATTGTTTTAATGCCTATTTTACTTTCTGGCTCTAGGATATCAGGACAGTTTTCCTTGATGATTTATTGAAAGATGCTGTCAAGATCTCCTTTTGATTATGGCTTTCAGGCAGTCCACTGATTCTGATGTTGTGTCTCCTGGATCTATTTTCCAGGTCAGTGGTTTTATCTGAGGAGGTATTTTACATTTTCTTCTATTTTTTCATTCTGTTGAGTTTGTTTGATTGATTTTTCAAGTTTCACAGAGTCATTAGCTTCCACTTGCCCAATTCTAACTTTTAAGAAGTTGTTTTCCTTAATTAGCTTTTGTATCTCCTTTTCCATATGACCAGTTCTACTATTAAAGCAGGTTCACCCCACCCAAACTGTTTACTCTTTTTTTACATAAGTCTCTTGTATCATTCTCAATTCTTTTCCGAATATTTTTTTGCCTCTGATATATTAGTTTTAAATTTCCTTTTAATGACTTCCATGAGTTCTTTCTGGGCCTGAGACCACTTACTGCTTTAATTTGGGATTTTGTCTTCAGGTATTTTGATGTTGTTGTCCTCTTCTGAGTTTGTGTCTTTATCTTCCTTCTCACCAATAACTTTCAATGGTCAGATTCTTTTATTTGTTTGTTATTGTTATTGTTTGATCATCTTTTTTTTGCCTTTTTCTTTTCTTTTAAATTTTAACTCTGCTGCAGAGTGGAAGGGGCACTGCCTCAGGCATTGTGCCAGATGATGAAGGTCCAGGCTATTTACCTGGTGATGCATGGATGTTACTCTGAGACCCACAGGGGATCCTTACATCTGGTTCTGCATTGAGGGGTTGCAAGAGGGGGTGGCTGTGGTGCTGGAGATTATAGAGGTCTGGCAGTTTACCTGGTGCTTAGTGAGGGTCCTAATGGTGTTGTCTGGATCATGCTGAGGCTAGTGTGATGTTTCTGTGTTTCCCTGGGTCTATACTAAAGCACATCATTGTCTTGCTGCTAAAGGTTGCCTATTTACCTTGGACTATGCTGAAGCATGTGGAAGTTCTTAGAGTTGGAGTCTTCCCATTCCCCTGGCTAAGTTGAGGCCCATTTGGGGTCCTGGTGTTATTAAAGACTTGCCCATGGTCATACAAATTAAATATCTGAGATGAGATTTGAACCCACATTGCATTTCTCTGACTTCAAGTTAACTATTCTAAATTAAGCACTTACCATACTGTCTGTGAAATTATCCATCATCCCCACTTTCTTGTCCTGCATGATTTTTGTTAAATCTACCTATTAATCTTTCGAGAAAATCTGTCTAACATGCTTTAAGTTTTAGCTGAATATTGAATATTAAACCATTGACATAAACAAGATTCTCCCTAGATCATTCATTATAAAGCCAGATTTCCCTAAAACATTCTGACCTGAAGACATATATTCTTTTATATTTAAGCTAAAGGTATATGACTATGCAGGACCTTTATAATAACTGATGTCCTGTCATATTTCTTCTCTGTTTCCTTATATAAGTGGAGGGGGAATTCTAGGAGTAAGGCTGATAGAGACAGAACTGACCTGGGAGAGTGCACAGGAGGGAAGTCTATACCATCTTAATACCCTCAACATTTCATTTCTTTAACCCTATGTTCTTTCATTTGTTTTGTGTTGTTTTGTCCCACATCCCTTTCAAAAGTAACTTTCCCAGTACTCCAGGGCTGGAAACCTTAGTGTAAGACATTCCAATCACTTCAAGCTCTAAAACACTATGATTCTACAACTTCTTGTTGACTCTATGAGACTGCAATGTTTAAGCAGCCCCACCTGCCATGCCATTGAACCAAGCATTCAACAAAACCCATTGGCTAAAATATCTAGGTGGAGGTGATTGGAAGCAGTACCTAACAGTACACAAATACCATACTGTGCTCCCTTAATTAACTTCTCTCTGCCAAATATAAATAATGCTTCCTTGGGAGAAAAAGTTACCAGTCCAAGAATCTGTTCTAATTCTTATAAGAATTAATGAACAATTAATCAAATAATTGTCAAGTGCCTGGGCAAATCTTTTAGTAACCTCTTTAAGTGTCAATTTTCTCATCTGTAAAACAATAGTTACTTACTGAACACTTTTTTGTACCAAGAATTGTAGAGCCCATCTAGGTGCTACAGGGGAAACATGGGTACCCCTGTCTTTAAGGAACCCATAATATAAATACAAAGATAAAATTAACCAAATGAAACAAAGAATAATTGAGTGATACCTGAGGCATTAAGGGAAACAGGATTCAGAAAAGGGATGAATCATGAATTTAGAAATCTGTATTATATAATGCTGTCTCCACCACAGCTCAGCTATCTCTTCTAGGGCATCATTTGACTCATTTGTAAAATAAGAGATTTGAACTGTCACCAAGGTTCCTTCTGACATCAGTTCTCTGACTCTAAATCTAAAACATGCTAAAATAGACTAGTTATAAAAGGTTCAATGGGGCTTTATAATAGCTTTATAATGAATGATCTAGGGAGAATCTTGTTTATGTCAATGGTTTAATATTCAATATTCAGCTAAAGCTTAAAGCATGTTAGATAGATTTTCTTGGAAGATTAATAGGTAGATTTAATAAAAATCATGCAGGACAAGAAAGTGGGGATGATGGACAATTTCACAGACAATATCGTAAGTGCTTGATTTAGAACACTTAACTTGAAGTCAGAGACAGTGTTTAATAAATGCTTACTGTAGGTTACACACTTTAGTAAATACTGGGGATACAAAAGAAGACAAAAAAATTGTTCCTGCCCTCAAGAAGCTCACATTCTAAGGGTGGAAACAAAATTCAAACAATTATATACATGTAAGGTAGACATAGATAAAATGAGAGGTAATCCTAGAGGGAAGAGACTGGCAAGAGGAGGGGCTGGAAAAGAACTCCTATAGAAAGGAGAATTTGAATTGAATCTTGAAGGAATGCACAGAATTCAGGAAGCAAAAGTAAGGAAGATGAACATTCCAGGCATAGGGGATAGAGCTGACTCTTAACCAAAGGGAAGGTGGAAAACAATTTTCTTTTGACTAATAGCCTAAGTAAAACCTTGCCTGGTCTGTGTGAGAAGCCTGTCCTGACCAAGGAATATAGTACATTTGCTGGGAGAGTATGTAGATATATGGTGAACCAAATGAGAGAATATTTTAAAAATCAGATGAAAAGTTGTGGACCTAATGTGGTTGATAATAGGGAGTAGATTCATGAGCAAGGGACTGCTGTGAAGGAGGGAAAGAGAAACTAAAGCCAGTATAGTTAACCCAGCAGGTTATTTCAGTTACCAAAATGTAAGATCAGAACATAGTCTAGGATATCGGCAATTGGAATGGAAAGGAAAGATTAAATTCAGGATATCATGAAGGAAGAAATGACAGGATTTGGTAACATATTATCCTTCTGAGGTGTATTTACACGCCATTTGGTTTTGTTGGCATCATTGAAGTATAATTTTGTCTCTTGAAACAGACAAAAAAACAACTATATGCCAAAAGAGAAAATGTTTCTCACTCTGCAGGACACAGAGCTCAAAACAGCAAAATGATGATTCACAGAATGAGGCAGGCAATTTAATGCCCTTCTTACTTTCTCTCACATATTGTTATACCATCATCTCATGTGACAATTACCATTGAGCTTTTCAAATAGATGGTTTGAATTTTCTTTCATTTATAATATTATATTATCATACTTAACTATTTTGCTTTGTTTTAAAACATTTGTAACATTGCAAATGATTTTATGATATTTCATGATTATGTTTTCATATGGGAGAACATATCTAATCTTAAAAGGGTTATCTGAATAAAAAGAGGGATTGAAAATACAGAATTTTACTTTATTTCCTACTTTGTAGAAATGGTCTATTGTATTTATCAAGGAATAATGCTCAAAGAAAAGTGAACCTAAATTCTCTTTATTTTTAGTATCATTCTGCTAGCTTGTCCCCAAAACATTTAAAAAAATTTTTGCCACGTTATGTGATTATTACAAATTTTTGTCATGCAGTAAACGAGCATTTATTGTGCACTTCTTCTATGCCATTAAAAGAATGACACTATTTCAGTGCTTTGCACTAGGGATCTGAAGGAAAAACTGGGTTTCTACCCTCAGAGATCTCATATTCTAATCATCATTGGCAGTTTTAAAAGACAGGTGTCTCACAAATATTGCCATGGAAAATAATGTGATTAATGTAAAACACTTAATGTTATCATTGATTAAAATAATTCCCTTCATTATAAACACCCCAATGCATTATTTAGTACTTGGGGCAATGGAATCTATCTAATGATAGTTACTGTAGTGAACCTAGAACCCAGAAGTCTTAGGATAGTAGAGAAGAGTTTTTTTGATGAGAACTAAAGAAACTGAATTTGTAAAAAATTACTCACTGTCAAGTTTTCAGAAAATGAAAAATATTTCTGACATCACTTTGAAAGGCTGTGCTTTGGATAATTATAGC
Organism: Notamacropus eugenii; assembly: GCF_028372415.1. NCBI lineage: Eukaryota > Metazoa > Chordata > Mammalia > Diprotodontia > Macropodidae > Notamacropus > Notamacropus eugenii. Next base: position 227,026,840 of record NC_092873.1, on the reverse strand, counting down.
CACAAACATCATAAAGTAGGGTATGATAATTGATGGCTGGTATGATGAAAGATATGTTAATTTTCATCTCTGTTTTAACTTTCCTAAAATTATACTTAAAATTGCAATAAAATACCCAAATAAGGACAGCCATAGGGCAATTAGAAAGTAATGATTCTCATATAAATTCTAGTATAAATAAATAATAAAGTCTGGAAGGAATTTGCAACCATGTTTCAGTTGCCTTCTCCCTCTCCTCCTCTGACTCTCTTTTACCATTGATGAGATCCTCCTAAAACTTGCATTTTGAGGAAGGACTCAGACCAGCAATCTTTCATTTTCCAGACTTTATTACAATGTGCCTCTCTACCCTTTTTCAGCAACCTTTTTTATTGTTTTGTCTTCCTTCATCATAATGTAAGTTCCTTGAGGTCAAGGACTGTCTTTCTGTTTGTTTGTATTTGAATGCCCAGAGTTTACCACAGTGCCTGGCACACAGTGGGTACTTCACATATGCTTGATGATTTGATTCAACTTCAGATAACATAATTCCCTTATATTATGTTTTCAGATTTACAAACTGCTTTACCCACAACAACCCTGGGAGGTAGATAGTACACACATTATGGACTCCATTTTCCAGATCTGAAAACTCAGTTTCTAGGAAGGTTAAGCGATGTGCCAATAATCACATAGCCAAGAAGTTTCTGATCTGAACCCAAGTCCCCTGATGCCAAATTAATCATTCTATCATTTAGGCTATACTGCTTTAAAAAAAAAAAAAAACATTAGAGGGAAAATCATTAGTTTTGGAGAGATGCACATTTTTAATAAAGGGAAACTTAACAGAGGGTAAACTATTTCTTCTAGGCCTTCTAGTTAGTGAGTAAACTGAGATTGTAAATCAGATAAAAAACTTTCAATTGAACATTCAGACCTCTTTGCTAACCACAGGCCTAAATTCCCTAGCTATTTATACCATTTGTTTACTTTTTGCATTTCCTTCCCTAGGACAGGGACTTTCTGCTTCTAGTCAGTTTCACTCCTAATTTTGGCGCATAAGTAAAGTTTCCAGTATGTCTGGAAAATGTTAAATCTAACAAATTCCTTTAAAAGAGACGATGGGAACATTCCTCCTGGGATTCAGTTATCCTGAGGATAGTATTATCAAGAATAAAGACCCCAAGAGAAGTACCAGTAAAAAAGAGCACAGTCATCAGCAATATTCCCTATTAAAAAATAATCAGCAAAAACAGAAACCTCTCTTCATCTCTCCAGAAAATATAGGAAAAACTCTTGGTGCTGAGCTATTGACTCCTTACACATCTCTGACTTCTGATGTATCACTCCCTAGGTATTGCATGTATAACATCAAGACTTCTGATCAATAGTATACCATTTTGCTCCAACTTTCTTACCTCAAAGTTGGCAATTCTTTTAGGTTTGAACATATCTGATTTACTATCAAGCCTATTTCAATGGAGGAATGAAAGAGGAAGGGAACAAAGACTTATGACACCCCAAGCACTGTATGAAGTGTTTTATAAATGTAATCTCTTTTATCCTCACAACTACCTTGGAAGGTCAGTGCTATCATTATCCCCATTTTACTGCTGAGGAAACCGAGACAAACAGAGATTGTGACTTAACCAAGGTCCCACATCTAATAATCCTCTGAGGCCAAATTTGAACTTAGATCTTCCTTACTCCAGTACCCTATCCACTGAGGAAATCAGATGCCTAACTGAATGATGAAAATTTGGATTCTTTCTATAACCATCTCATTTAAAAAGAAGTGATATTTGGTGCATAAGAAGATCCACTGAATTATTGTATGTTACTAATGTTTTGAGGAAGAGAGTAAGGAGACTAGCTATTAGTTAACAGGTGAGGCAGTGGTTAGAACACTGGGCCTGAAATTGGGAAGGTCTGAGTTTAAATTCTACATCATATACTTTCTTTGTGCCCCTGACCAAATAAATTAAACACTGTTTGCCTCAGGTTTTTGTTTGTTGGCTAGTCATTTTCAGCTATGACCAAGTCTTTGTGACCCCTTTTGGGGGTTTTCTTGGCAAAGATACTGTAGTGGTTTGCCATTTCCTCTTCCAGCTCATTTTATACATATGAAACTGAGACAAACAGAGTTAAGTGACTAGCCCAGGGTCACACAGCTAGTAAGCATCTGAGGACAGATTTGAACTCATGAAGATGAGTATAATATTAATGTAAGATTGATGGTGAGTGGGGGAAACAGCTAAAGATCTTCCCTGCCCATTAATAGGCCTCAGACACCTTTTGTTAATTTCTAATGAGGCACTGGGTCACTAGGGTCATGCCTCCAGCTCTGAAAAATGTGTATATACTCTACAGTAAGGTTTTGCTTTGGGGCTTATTTTTTGGAAGAAGGTTGGTGTTCCAGAGGAGACTATAGGTAGCCACTAAGGAGCCCCCTGGCTTTGAAAACCCAGTACTTCTCTCTCTGGTAATGATGCATGTATTGTCTATGGTCAGACAGTTGGAGCCCTGTCTGTTGGTCTTTATGTTTGCAATTTCTGCTTGTAATTTCTGTTTACATTTTCTCTGAAGTTCAGGGTGCTGACTTTTTCCCTGAACTAAGTGAATGATATATGTGCTTGATTAAAGTCATTGTTGCCCTCTCAAAATTTGCTTTCCTTCTAGAAAAGCAGATCTAAGAACTTGCACAGCAAGCCCTGCTATGTATGCCGAGTCCTTGCTATTACAATGAGCCTCCCTGACTCCAAGTCTAGTGCTCTGTTCACTGTGCCATGTAGCTGGCTCTTTGCCTGTTTACTCTTCTATAAAATGGGGTTCATAGCAGCTACTTCCCAGGGTTATAGTGAGGATAAAATGAGATATATGTATGGCACTTTGCAAACTTTAAAGCGTTATATATATATATATATAAACTATTGTTATGTTAACAGAAGGTTATCACTCGCCATTTCTGTTGTGTCTCAGTGTCTCTAATTATAAGCACATTCCTTTAATTTAAAAGAATTATTGGTAAAGACATGAAACATGAACTTTCAAGGCAATCCAAAAAACACTTATTAAGTTCCTTCTGTGTACATTTTGCTACATACTAATGATAAAAGGACAATATGAAAAGCAGTCCCTGGCATCAAGGAGTTTACATCGTTTAAGGTTTTAATAGAGCAGAGTATAACACTAAAATAACTAGGTAGTATATTGTGTCATCCTTTGCATTCAGTCTTTTTTTCAGTCCTTATATTCAGTCCTTATTCTAGCCTGACATGATCTGGTTGAATCCTGATATTATCATTTGATATATTCACAGTCCCTCATATATTTGTGTCATCTGTACATTTGCTAAGCCTGGCATCCATGTCTTAATCTAACGTATTGATGAGGGGGATAAATTGATAAAAATAGGATTTTAACATTTTTTTTTTCACAATGACATGACAGTTCTCATCAATAAAAAATTATTTGTTCCTACCAAGCCTAGGTCAGCTGCAGTATCTTGTGGAGAGGCTAATTTTTGTAGGAGCCTTGGCTTTCATTCTGTTAAAGCTGAAGGAAAACAGAGGAGTTACCATGGTGATCAAACTTACAAGGGGTTCTAAAGAGCCAATGATCTCTCACTTTTTCCCTCCCTGGGCAAAGTTTGCATTCTTAAATAATCTGATGGGCATTGTGGATGAATTGTTTTTATGTAACACTGGCATGCAGATCACTATTATGGAAAAAAGCAAGTAATTAATGGCAAAATGTTCAACTGACATTGAAAGAAATCTAGTCATGTCATTCTAATGGCAGAAAGGGAGGAAAGGGAAGAGACAAAGAGACATAGACAGACAGAGAAACAGAGATAAAGACAGAGACAGAGATAGGAGAGGGAGAGAGATGGAAATAAATAGATGGAGATATATCTGCACACTTCCCTATATATCCATGCATATATACATATATATGCATATAGACAGATATGTATGTTTATCTATGTACATATACATATGTGGCTATAGATATAGGGAGGTAGATGGGCTTGTTTTGGTATGAATGGGAGAAAATGGTCATCAGGCAACATGTATGTGGCTATGTCATCCTTCTCCCCACTTAAATGTTAGTAACATTCATTCTTCTAACGTTGACTGCTACAATTATTTAGCAGAGTGCTAAGAGTTAGCACTCAAAAAACAAACAAGTAGCACAAAAGTAAGTCCTTGAATCTCTAATTATTGTAATAAAGAATCTTATATGGGCATGTTTTGATTTCATTTACTTCTATGGTAACACAGTGGCTTATATTAAGAACATTTTCAGCATCTGTCAACCTAGGATGAAATGTAGTTTCAGCACAATGTTGAAAGAATGCTTAATATTTTATACATGGAAACTCACTTGAATGATGACAAAACTATAAAATGTTATGATATAATATCCACAGAACTCTCATAATTTGCTTCTGCTTATTCTTATGGCATTGGCAAAAGGTTTTTGGAAGTATAAATAAGATATATTTCACTATATTAGATGTATTAGTCATAAGATATATTTCACTATTTATCTAAAATTAGCTAAAATTTCACATGATTAGCTAAAATCCAAGCTATAAAATGAACATTATTTGAAAAAACTAAATCTTGATTTTTCATTAGATTACAAATAATAGAATTATATGAATTGGTGGATAGAAGGGTTAAATTCAACTGTTATTTTGGATCCAATAAACAAAGTGATTTGTCCAAAGTACACAGTAATTAGTGACTGAGTGAGGATCATAAAACAGTTCTCCTAATGTAATCCAATATAGATAACACTATGGCATGGCATCATTCAAAAACATTTATCTATATTTTTTAAAGTGCAAAGGAAATCTAACTTTGTTTCACTCAATCAATTTCTTGTTTCTAATAGGCTCACAAGGGAATTTGTGTTTGAGTTTTGGAGTTGTTTATTTTTTTAAATTTATGAATAGATGGTATGTCATTCACAATATTTCTAAAGGTAGTATTTATTATATCAGATATCACAGTGGATATCACAATGGATATATTACAATGGATAAAGTGATGGACCTGGAGTCAAGAAGATAAAATCTGACCTCAGACTTCTGAGAGCCAAGATGGTATGTTATTGATAATGCAGTTTTGCTTATTATTAATGTAATTTTGCTTCTTAATGGGAAGATCTTTCCCATCCATTAATAGGTCCTTAAGTCACATAGAAGCCTGAGTCACATGGAACAGGAAGGGGAAGAGCTAGAGCAGAGCTGAGAGGAAGTTGGTCAGAGAGCAATCAGAGATGGGAAAGGCAGCAACTAGCATGAGTGGGAGAGACTGTTTGTGATCTGTTTCATGGAATTGGTTCATGGGAAACCTAACTGAGGGAAGGTTTGGGGATGGTATTGCCTCCTGCATTGTTATCATGTATGGATTTCATCTTTGCTGTGATGGATTTGGTTTTCTGGTGTTGAGATTCGACTTTCAGGTGTTTGAATAAATGTTTAGTTCAGTCTTCCATATGAAGATTTTGTTGCATTTTGCCATTCAGAATTGTACCTGCATATTCAGAGCTGGTATAGGAGCAATGAATATTGCATTGGCACTACGTTTGGCAGAGTAAGCAGTAAATCTCTATCCCTCTCCCTTTTTGACCTCTTTAAAAACTGGAAAATATTGCCCCAGGAAAAATTCTGGAACAACAGAGCCAGCAAAAAGGCAGGATGGAACAGTCTCTTAAACTAGTAAACTTAGAGGATCATCAAGAAATTCCATTTCACTAAGGTAAAAAGGGAGCACATTCCAGGACAAGAGATTTCCCAACAAGCTGGGGGCAAGCCCCCATCCCACCAAACCAGCAGGAGACCCTGAGCCCCAGGGTGGTGGAGCAGACAAATGCCAACAGTAGGACCCCCCTCTCTCTCCCTCCCCCGCCACGTACCTTAGCCTAGCCAGAAGAACCAGCAGACTCCCACTCAAGCTACCATCTACACCATGCAGCCCTGCACAGGCAGGCATCCTTCAGCAGCAGACCTCCAAGTACTTCAGTGAGGTCCTGGGTAGGTAGGTGTCCTCCCAGAGTGGCACCTCCACATGTTTCACCACAGCTGAACAGGCAGGTGAACAGGCATCCTCTAGCAGCTGAACCTCCTGTGTTTCATTGTAGCCCTGGGGAAACACAGAAAATTTCCACCTGGCCTCAGCACATACCAGCCACCACTACCAACTCCAGTTCAGTACCAGGTAACCAACGAGACCCCACAGATCTCTCATTTGCCAGTACCTAAGACTGCAACACACAAAACCAGGGATTAGGCCCCTGGACTCCAGCACAAAAAGCTTGGAACAGTGACCCCTGTACTTCAAGAAGAGATCTCAACTTTAAAAGCCAGGAAATAGGCAAACATGAACAAGAAGCAGAAAGGAACATTGACCATAGAGAATTATTATGATGATAGGAAAGATTAAAACACAAACTCAGAAGAAGACAACATAGTCAATATACTGAAATCTGAAACCTCAAAGGGAAATATAAATTGACCCCAAGCCCAAAAAGCCTTCCTGGAAGAGCACAAGGATTTTAAAAGTCATTAAAGAGAGGTAGAAGAAAAATTGGGAAAAGAAATAAGAGGTAGGCAAGAGAGAGTCAACAGCTTGGAATTTAAAGGTTCAGATCAAATCTTTGTCTGTGATGTACAAATAAATAAAGTGAAAGGAATGGATTTTTAAATAAGTTAAATTGGCTATAATTAAGGGGAAAGTGGCTGTCCAGGGCAGTATGTAGGATTGGGGAAGAGATCAACTGAAGTAAAATAAACTACTATAGGCACCAATAAAAGAAAACCAAAAGTCACCTACCCAGCAAAATTGAATATTATCTTTCAGGGGATAAAAATGAACATTTAACAAAATAAAGGACTTTTAAGCATTTCTAATTAAAATACCAGAGTTAAATACAAATATTTGATCTCCAAATATGAGATTCAAGGGAAACATAAAAAGGTAAAACAGGAAATAAGAAAGAGAAAATATAAGAAATTCAATACAGTTAAACTGTTTATAATTCTAAATGGCAATGTATTATTTGTAACTCTTAAGAACTTTATTTTTGTAAAGGAGTATATGTAGACAGCAGGTATAGAAATAAGGTGACTTTAATGGAATGTGTGCAAACAAACAAATAAATAAAGAGGTGAAAAAGAAAACTGCACTACAAGAAGGAGGAGCTGGAGGAGGGAGAGAATGAATGGTGTAAATTATCCCACATAAAAAGACATGAAAAAGCTATTATGACAGAGGGGAATGTGGGGTCTGGGGCAAACAGTCAGTTTGTTTCTTTCAGTGGATTGTTTTCCTTCTATTTGGCCTATTCTATTTTTTTATTTGGCCTATTCTATTTTTCCTTCAGTCAGTTTTTGAACTTCCTTTTTCAAACTGTTCATTCTTTTTTAAAAAAAATTCTCATTTTTCCCCTAATTTTTCTTCTACTTTTCTCACTTGATTTTTGAAATGCTTTTGGAGCTCTTCAAAGAGTACTTTTTAGGCTTAAGACCAATTCATATTCCTTTTTGAGGTTTCACATGTAGGGATCTTGACACCATTGTCCTCTTCTGAGTTTGTGTTTCCATAGTAGCTTTCTATGGTCAGGGCTCTTTTCTGTTCCTTACTTCTCTTTTAGCCTATTTTGTCACTTCCCCTAGGGCACAGGGGGCACTCTCCCAAGTTTTTCATGCTGGGGGCCAAGGGCTTGGTCACTAGCTTTCAATGCTGGGGCCTCAGGTGCCTGCAGTTTGTTCATTGTGCTGGGGATGACCCAGTCTAGATGTGCTGTTGTTCTGGGGCTCCCAATATACCTTCTGTGATGAGACTGGAGGCCTCACTACTCACCTGCTGAGCCAGGACTGAGAGACCTTGGTTGCTAATCTATGCTATGGCAAGCCTCCTGTTGGCTTGCCCAGACACCATCTATACTGGGCTGTGTTTCTCATTTACCCAAATGAGACAGACCTTTCCTGATCTCTTTTTTAAAGTTATCACAAGCTGGAACATTATTCTACTCCATGTGTTTGTGTGTCCTGTCACTCCAAAATCCACTTAGAGGTGTGATTTAATGTTATTTCTGAGGGAAACTGGGAAGAGCTCCAGCAAATTCCTGGCTTCCTGCCACCATCTAGGAGATATTTTGGCCAATTATATGTCAATACATTTGACAATCTAAATGAAAAGTATGACTATTTGCAAAAATATAAATAACCAAGATTAATAGAAGAAATAAAAAATTTAAATAACCCAAACTTAGAAAAAGAAATTGAATAAGCCATCAATAAATTTCCTTTGAAAAAATCCCCAGGACCAGATGCATTCACAAGTGAATTCTATGAAACATTCATAGAAAAATTAATCCCAATATTAAATATAGTATTTTGAAAAATTGGAGGTATCCTTTCATGACACAAATGTGGTACTGATATTGTTGTTTGTCCTTCAGTCTTGAAGAGGACCATGACATCAGGGAGGTGATGCCATGACATGTAATGGAATTAGATTTAAGTGAAGGTGCTGATACCCAAACCATGAAAGACAAAACTTTTAAATAAAATGCCAGCAAAGAGATTACAGCAGTATATCACTGCTATCATATACAATGACCAGGTGGGATTTATACCAGGAGAGCAGGGCTGGTTCAATATGAAGAATATTATTCAAATTAACCATATCAATAATAAAATCAACCAAAATGTCATGATTATCTTAATAGATGCAAAAAAAAATCCTTTGATAAAATACAGCACTCATTCCTATTTAAAACGCTAGAGAGCATAGGAAGAAATGGAGCTTATCTTAAAATGATAAGTAATATTTATCTAAAACGATCAACAAATGTTATCTATAATGATGCTAAGCTAGAAGCCTTCCCCATACAATCAAGAAACAAAGATGCCCATTATCACCTTTAATTTTTAATATTGTACTAGAAATGTTAGCTTTAGCAATAAAAGAAGAAAAAGAAACTGAAGGGATTAGAATAGGCAATGAGAAAACACAATAATCGCTCTTAGCAGATGGTATGATGTTATACTTGGAAAATCTTAGAGAATCAACTAAAAAATATTTGAAATTATTAACAAGCTTAGCAAAGTTGCAGGATATAAAATAAACCTACATAAATCAACAGCATTTCTATATATTACCAAAAAAATCCAACAGCAAGAGATAGACAAATTCCATTAAAAATAGATAATATAAAATACTTGGAAGTCTGCCTGCCAAGACAAACCCAGGAACTATACGAACATAACTACAAAACATTTTTCATGCAAATAAAGTCAGATCTAAATAATTAGAAATATATCAATTACTCATGGGTAGGCCGAGACTGTAAAAATAAAATGATAATTCTACCTAAATTAATCCATTTATGCAGTGTCATACTAATCAAACTTCAAAAACTTATTTTATAGAGCTAGAAAAAAATAATTAAATTCATCTGGAAGAACAAAATCTCATGCCTATCAAGGGAATCAACAGCAACAACAACAAATGTGAAAGGTTGTCTAGCCGTACAAGATCTCAAACTATATTGGAAAACAGTAATTATGAAAACAATCTTTACTGGCTAAGAAATGAAATGCTCGATCAATGGAATAGATTAGATATGCATTGTATCATATCGTATTATGTTATACTATAGTCACTTACTATAGTAATCTAGCATATGGTAAACCCAAAGATCCAAGCAATAGAATGATCCAAGACAATTCCAAAGGAACAATTATGAAGCACGTTATCCAACTCCAGAGAAAGAACTGATGTTGTATGACTACAGAGGCATACTATTTTTCACTTTCATTTCTTTTCTTTTATTCAAGTCTTCTTGTTCAAAATGGCTAATATGGAAGTGTTTTGTAAAATTGCACATGTTTAACCATCTATCTGATTGATTACCATTTCTGGCAGGTAAGAAGGGAAGGAGGTATGGATGGATAGATTTTGCAACTCAAAACTTTAAACAAAAATGTTAAAAAATTCAAAGCTAAAATCTTTTTAAAAAAAAAGATTTGAAGGGGAAGAAACAAACAAGTATGAGTATGATTGTAAAAAGAATTTTCCTATATAATAGAGTATGGAAGCCTAATTAAAAAAAAACACTCCTTGCCTCTCAAAATAATATAGTCATCTGTATATACAAAACACATTAGGATACAATTAAAACCATTAAGAATGAAGACTACAAGGTAATTTGAAAGACCTTTCACTTTGTGCAATACTGCAAAACAAAAAAATCAGAACAAAAAAATGCAGTATACACTTGGGTGTTGCTGTTTAGTCACATTGAACACTTTTTAATTTTCTGGGAGGTTTTCTTGTCAAAAGTTCTGGAGTTCCATTTTTTTCCTTCAGGTCATTTTACAGATGAGGAAACTAAAGAAAACATATTAGGTGACTGGCCCAGGGTCATAGAACTAAGAAGTGTCTAAGGTCAGATTTGAACTCAGGTTCCTGAGTTCAGGCTCAGAGTTTTATGCACTTCACCACCTAGCTGTCCTGCAGTACACATTACCCTTGACCAAATAAGAGAAAAAGTGAATGAGAATGAACAAAAAATGCTAATGAGAATTTAGAGGATTGAGTGAAAAGCTATTTAAATATCATATAAAGTGAAATTAATTAAATTCAAATAGTTACTAAACAAGTTTAGTTTATTTTGTTAAATTTCAACGCGAAATTTTTAAGAAAACATTGAAAAATGTTTGTTTATTTTTCTATAGGAGAGGCTATCATCCTAGAGAAGGCAAAACTAAAAATCCTTACCATCTAAAATTAATGATACTATCAATATTTCACCACACACATATATGTGTTTGTATACATACATATATATATATATATGTAAATATATATATATATTTGGGTATGGGTGTGTATACATATATGTATATATACACATATACAAACACACATATGTGTGGGTGTGGGTGTGGATATATATATATGTATATATATACATATATATATGTATACATATATATATATGCCTTAAAAAAACTAATAGCATTTTTAAAAAGATGTAGTTAAATAATAGTTGTAGTTGATTTCAATGGGCCACTTTCAGAATTTTACAAATCTAACAGGAAGACACAAAATAAAGATTTGAAGAGAATATTAAAAATACCATGTATTGTAGACCTTTGTCATTGATCAAATGAGGTCTTGATTGTGAGGGACAAAAATCTCAGCCAGACATGATGTCTGTAGATTTGTACTTATATCCTAGATTTCTCACATACTTGCTTTGTGACTCTAGAAAAGTTACTAAAATAATCTTACCTTCAGTTCTCTCTTGTGTGATGAGTGAAAGATAAAATGACTGAGAAAACAAAGGTTTGATCTTCAGAATATATTGATTTATTAAGCAATGTATATCAATTCCCTAACAAAGCAAACTGGACTTCCAGTTTAGGTGTGGAACCCAAATACCAGAGGAGACAGACTTTTATACATTAAAAACAATTAATTAAATAATTCCAATTAATTAAAAAGAAACAATATAACATTATGTAATAAGATTTCCAATTGGATGAAAGATTAGGAACTTTCCAAGTTGGGAGGAGGGGAGTAAAAAGGTGTAATACTCTGAATTCAGAAAAAGAGGTGTCCTGTCCCTCACCATCTACTAACTGTCTATAAATAACCAAAGAAACAGAAAAGAAAAACTAATCGATCAATACAGAGTCAGTTTTCAGATAAAATACATGGGTTACCTGAGATGCGCAATTATGAGAAAACTCTTTGCGTTAGTCATTGGATCTGATTGAGTTTCTGGTCAGCCTGACCTAAGTTCTTGGTTAAGGACCTCTAAGCAGTAAGAGGTGGTCTATCCATACAGGGCTAGGTTCAAATAATTCAATAAGGTTTTCTTCCAATTTCCACAATCAAATAAAGTCTCCCTCTCCTCCAGAGGATGTAATTTGGAACTGAGCTAGCTCCAGAATTGAGTCATGAGACGAAGTCAATGTGGTTCACTCAATTCCCCACAATGAACCACTTGCTGTTCTAATGCCCTCAATTCCCTCATCTATACAATCAGGACATTACAATAGACAACATCCTAAGGGCTCCTTCTGGCTCTAATTATATGATACTATGATGAATCTTTTAGTATCATGAAAATAATTAGAAAAATTGATCATGTGTTAAAGCATAAATAGGTTGTTCTAACTCATAAATGCATAAGACAAAAATGTAAAACACCATTTTATTATCCACAACACAAGACAAAAAGTAGTTGATAAGGGAAGATAACTAGGTCAGATAACAAATGATGGAACCAAATAATTATGCTAAAGAAAAAATTTAACAATAGTAATTCATATAAAAAAACTGTGATATATAACTAAAGCTATACTTAGAGGAAAATGTGTAGGAGAATGTGTTACTTATGCTAAAAAAAAGTGAGAAAGAATAATGAAATGTACATGCATCTAAAAGTAACCTAATAAACAATTTAAAAATTCCAAAACCAGAATCATAGAAGAAATTTTGAAACTTAAAGAAACAAAAAGTAAACTATAAGGACAATTTTACTAATAAAACAAATGAGCTTTTTGTTACAAATATAAATAAAATTAAGTCATTAACAAGTGTGATCCAAAATAGGCAACAAATTACCAAAAATAAATAATCATAGGAGAGAATTCATGACAAATGTAGAGTAAATATGGAAAAATGTAAGATATTACTATTTGCAAACAAGATTAAAATATATATGAAATGTATCATTTCCTTTTACAAAAATATAAAATATTCAGTGTAACAACACAGAGAATATAGTCTAATTCACGCAGAATCAGAAGGAGAATTTAGAAAAATTTTAAACAAATTTTCTAAGGCAATGAAAAAAACATTCATACCATTCATTTTATAAGTGAATTCTATCAAACATTCACATAACAAATTAGCCCTATGTGGCAATAAACCTTCAATGAAAATAGAAAAGCCACCTTATGAAACTCCCACGCAGGAAATATTGACCTCATACCCAAAACAAGAAGAGAAAAATCAAAGAAAGTAAGCTTTAGAGCAATACCAAAAATGAACATTGTTTTTAAACTTTTAGGCAAAAAAAATAGAAAAGAAAAATATTATATGTTTAAAATAATATTCACTATGTCTGGATTGAATTTGCAACAAGGATGTAAGGATGTTGCAACAACAGGAATATTTTAAACACAATATATTATATTGTAATCCATGCTTAATTTTCCACTCCCTACTCCCAAGGCTATTGACTCTCATGAACTAGGTATGGTATAATATAGGCAGAACTTACTCATACATATTAATATCTCATCAGACCTGTTGGCCTATACAGTGTTTCTTTAGGAGAGTCTTCATGAAACATCTAGGCTTGTATAAATGTGGGTGATTAAGTTCTCAAAACCTATGTATGCATGAAGGCAACAAATGTATATGGACAGAGGATTGGATTTATTTCAGTCCATAGAAAATAGGAACAAATGCAAAAGACTCACAAAGAGATAAAGAAAACATTTGGGACTTTTGAAATATTTATGAGCCCATAAACAGAAATGGGAAAGGCATTAAATATTTGGCTACCCCACAAACTCATCTAACTCATTGGTAAATTCACTTAATTGATTAGAGAAATGACCACTTTTGTATAACTTTATATTATTAACAAAATAATAAAAATTTTCCAATTATATGGATAAACTTTGATAAAACATTTGAAAATAAACTGAGCATAACCAAATCAATAAACTTAAAGGAATGTTTTCTCATCAATGTTATTTAAAAGTCTCTTTATATACCTAGAGCTAACATTGTTTTTAAGGAAAAGTACTGGAAGCTCTCCCAATTAAATCATGAGGAAAGCAAGCAGGCCCACTGTGCTCATTATTATTTGAAATGGCCTTGGAAACACTGGCTAGAACAATGACAAATGAAATAAAGTATGAGAATAAGCAAAGATACAGAGAAGGCAAAACAATTTATTTGCAGTTAACATGATGTTTTGTTAGGAAAATCTAGAGAATCAATTAAAAACTAATCAAGACAATGAATAGCTTCAGTAAAGTAGCAAGAGCATTACCTTTTCTACTTATTACTAATGAAATCCAGGAGAAAGAGGCAATGTAAAAAAAAAAAAAAGACTAATACATTTAGCAACGGAAATGCATTAAAAAGCTAAGAATTAACCTACCAAGAACAGGACTTACATAAATACAACTGCCATCCGTTTTCACAGAAATAGAACACAAAATTAGAGAAATACTCAATTTTCGTGCTTCAGACATGTGAATATGATAAAAAATGATGTTGCTATCTGAAATACTGTACGGAATAAGTGCTACATCAATCAAATTAACAAGGATGTTCTTTATTCAATTAGATAAAATGACAAGATTCATTTGTTGTGATAAAAGGTCAGTAATACCAAATTGGAGAGGGAGGGAGGGTGCCTTGTCACTGCTTGATAAACTATAATATTAAGCAGTAATTATTGAAATTATTTGGTATGAATAAGTAGAAAAGTAAAATAAACTAGAAAAGCAATATATAGAAACATGCATATGATAATTTATTGTTCAGACACAAATTACAGGATAAAGGACATAGAATTCAAAATTAATTATTTGAAAAACTAGAAAACATTTTGAGAAAAGTAAAAAGTCAGCATTTCACATCTTGTAGTATATTCAATTCAAAATGGATAAGTGATCCATGTTATTAAAAAGCCATAGTATAAAAACCAAGAAATGGAAGGTCATAACTTTCACAATTTTGATTCAGGGTAAAATATATAAGTATGTAAAGAAGATATTACAAAAGACAAAACACGTAATACAGATTATATTAAATTGTGAAGGTTTTGCACAAATACAATCAGTGCAACTGGAATTATAGGAAATATATAGAGGGTTTGAAGGGATATTTCTGTATCAAATATTTCTTGATGAAACTAATTTTTTATTCTGCAGTCATTTTGGTCATGACCAACTCTACTTGACCCTATTTTGGGATTTTCTTGGCAAACAAACTGAAGTGGTTTGCCATTTCTTCTCCAGCTCATTTTACAGATGAGGAAACAGAGGCAAACAGGGTTAAGTGACTTTGTACAGGGTCATATAGCTAGGAAATGTCTGACATCAGGTTTGAACTTAGAAAGATGAGTCTTCCTGAGTCTAAGTCAGGAAGTGCTCTTTCCACTGTGCAACCTAGTTGTACAATTTAGTCATTTCCCCATGGACAAGTAGTCAAACAACATGAACAAAATTTCTTTTTTTTTTTTATTTAACTTTTAACATTCATTTTCACAAAATTTTGGGTTACAAATTTTCTCCCCTTTTATCCCCTCCCCCCCCCAACACCAAGCATTCTAATTGCCCCAGTGACCAATCTACTCTCTCTTCTATCATCCCTCTCTGCCCTTGTCTCCATCTTCTCTTTTGTCCTGTAGGGCCAAATAGCTTTCTATACCCCTTTACCTGTATTTCTTATTACCTAGTGGTGAGAACATTACAGTTGATCCTAACACTTCGAGTTCCAACTTCTTTACCTCCCTCCCTCTCCACCCCTTCCCTTTGGAAGGCAAGCAATTCAATATAGGCCAAATCTGTGTAGTTTTGCAAATGACTTCCATAATAGTTGTGTTGTATAAGACTAACTATATTTCCCTCCATCCTATCCTGTCCCCCATTACTTCTGTTCTCTTTTGATCCTATCCCTCCCCATGAGTGTCGACCTCGGATTGCATTCTCCTCCCCATGCCCTCCCTTCTGTCATCCCCCCCACCCTGCTTATCCCCTTATCCCCCACTTTCCTGTATTGTGAGATAGGTTTTCCTACCAAAATGAGTGTGCATTTTATTCTTTCCTTTAGTGGAATGTGATGAGAGTAGACTTCATGTTTTTCTCTCACCTCCCCTCTTTATCCCTCCACTAATGAGTCTTTTGCTTGCCTCTTTTATGAGAGATAATTTGCCCCACTCAATTTCTCCCTTTCTCCTCCCAATATATTTCTCTCTCATTGCTTGATTTCATTTTTTTTAAGATATGATCCCATCCTCTTCAATTCACTCTGTGCACCCTGTCTCTATGTATGTGTGCGTGTGTGCATGTGTGTGTGTGTAATCCCACCCAGTACTCAGATACTGAAATGTTTCAAGAGTTACAAATATTGTCTTTCCATGTAGGAATGTAAACAGTTCATCTTTAGTAAGTCCCTTATGACTTCTCTTTGCTGTTCACCTTTTCATGGTTCTCTTCATTCTTGTGTTTGAAAGTCAAATTTTCTTTTCAGCTCTGGTCTTTTCATCAAGAATGCTTGAAAATCCTCTATTTCATTGAAACACCATTTTTTCCCCTGAAGTGTTATACTCAGTTTTGCTGGGTAGGTGATTCTTGGTTTTAGTCCTAGTTCCTTTGACTTCTGAAATATCCTATTCCATGCCCTTCGATCCCTTAATGTAGAGGGTGCTAGATCTTGTGTTATCCTGATTGTATTTCCACAATACTTGAATTGTTTCTCTCTAGCTGCTTGCAATATTTTCTCCTTGACCTGGGAACTCTGGAATTTGGCGACAATGTTCCTAGGAGTTTCTCTTTTTGGATCTCTTTCATGCAGTGTTCTGTGGATTCCTTGAATATTTATTTTGCCCTCTGGTTCTAGAATCTCAGGGCAGTTTTCCTTGATAATTTCATGGAAGATGATGTCTAGGCTCTTCTTTTGATCATGGCTTTCAGGTAGTCCCAAAATTTTTACATTGTCTCTCCTGAATCTATTTTCCAGGTCAATTGTTTTTCCAATGAGATATTTCACATTATCTTCCATTTTTCCATTCTTCTCTCTTTGTTCTGTGATATCATGCTTTCTCGCAAAGTCCTTAGCCTCCATCTGTGCCATTCTAGTTTTGAAAGAACTATTTTCTTCAGTGAGCTTTTGAATCTCCTTTTCCATTTGGCTAATTCTGCTTTTGAAAGCATTCTTCTCCTCATTGGCTTTTTGAGCCTCTTTTGCCAATTGAGTTAGGCTAGTTTTCAAGGTGTTAATTTCTTCAACATTTTTTTGGGTCTCCTTTAGCAGGGAGCTGATCTGCTGTTCATGCTTTTCTTTCATCTCTCTCATTTCTCTTCCCAGTTTTTCCTCCGCCTCTCTAACTTGATTTTCAAAATTCTTTTTGAGATCTTCCATGGCCTGAGCCCATTGGGTGGGCTGGGACACAGAAGCCTTGATTTCTGTGTCTTTGCCTGATGGTAAGCATTGTTCTTCCTCATCAGAAAGGAAGGGAGGAAATGCCTGTTCTCCAAGAAAGTAGCCTTCAATAGTCTTATTTCTTTTCCCTTTTCTGGGCATTTTCCCAGCCAGTGACTTGACCTCTGAATAATCTCCTCACACCCACCTCACCTCCTGATCCTCCCAGCCAGCGTTTGGGGACTGAGATTCAAATGCTGCTTCCAGCCTTAGGGCTTTTGGCGGGGCAGGGCTGCTATTCAGTATGAGATTATGTTCAGGTGGTCAGGTCAGGGCAGGGCCGCCTCTCAGGCTCAGTTCCCTCAGGGGGTTTATGCACAGACCTTCCACAATGGATTCAGGCTCCCGCCCACTTGGGGAGCCCCTGTCTGCAGCCGCCTCTCAGCTTCTACCTCCTGGGGGGGCCTGAATCATGGGGGTACCCCACTCCCCTCTCGACCCACCAAAGAGACTCTCTCACCTACCCCCGTCACCTGTGGGCGGAGGGACTTGTGCAGCCGCTGGAGATCCCGTCCCTGAAGCCTGCTCAGGTCTGTTTCTCTTGGTGCCGTGGCTGCAGCAGGTCTGCACTGGGCTGGGCTCCGCATCTGAAGCGCAACGGACCTTTTGTGAGAGGTTTGCAGGTCCCTCTGTGGGTGGAGGGACCCGCGTGGCTGCTGGAGATCCCGTTCCCGAAGCCCGCTGGGATCTTTTCTTCTCGGTGCCACGGCCGCAGCAGGGCTGCCCTCAGCTCCCAGTCCCAGCGCCCAGTCCGCAGCGCGAAGGACCCCCCGCGAGAGGTTTGCAGGTCCCTCTGGAACAGAAATCTCCCTCGCTCCAATATTCTGTGGCCTTTGGGTGCAGAATTCGCCGTGAGTTTCTCCCCTGTAGCCGTTCTGTGGGTTGTGGGTTCGGAGCGATGTGTATGTGCGTCTTTCTACTCTGCCATCTTCAACAAAACTTCTTTAGAAGAAAAAGTAATTATAACAATTTAATATACTCAATACTAGTAGTATTCAGAGAAATGAAAATAGAAATATATCCAAAGTCTGAATGATACACATAAAAAGTATTTCAGAGATATTAAAAGGTAGGAAGAATTATTGATAGAAGATGAATGCAGGAAGGTACACATACTAATTCACTAGTCTCAGGGTGGTTTGACCATTCTGGAAAATAATATGCAATTAATGAAGAACAATCACTAAATTACCCCTACTATTTTGATTCTATTAATTTGAATATGTTCCAAGAAATCTATTAATGGCAAGAAAAGAACCACATGTACAAACATGTTCTTAGTTCTTTTAATTGTTTTAAAAAAACATAGAAGTAAAATGTATCCGGTGATTGGGAACTGGGTGAATAAATTATACAGTATGAGTATTATGGAATATTGATGTATCAGAAGGAATTATAAATATACAGATTTCAAATAAACATGAGACTTGTAAGAAATGATACAAAGTAAAGAGAGGCAATAGGAACACACCCAATGAAGACAACAATATAAATAAAGCCTACATGGAGAGTTGGCAAAACACAAGTCAAATAGAATGGTCCAAGTTAGTGGTATAATGTCAAAGTTAAAGGACATCTTCCTTTTAGTTAATAATTAATAAAGTGGTACACAGATATTCACTAAACATCCCTTTAATAATACATTCTAGAATTTTGCAAGGAATCCAAGTCAAGCTCACAAGCTTTGAAGCATGTTATATATTTAGAGTAAATGACCTTTTGCTGTCTTCTCCCTTAACATTTCTTTTTATGGATTTTTCTACAATGAAACATGCTTAACATTTCAACTCATAAGAGAGATTCACAGATCCATGTCCAGCAATTAAAGAAAATAGAAATAAAATGAATTGAGCAGATTTGCCTTCTTTCAATTGTCAATTATCTTCGTCAGACCTTCTCTGAGTACCAATCTTATTATTCTTTGATTCTTTTTCCCAGTTAAAAAAAAAACATAAATACAACACAACAGAGAAACAAAACTCTTTGATGCCCTGAGTTTTCATTTACACTTTTGACTTTTTTTGGACCCTCACTCTCCTGATATTATTCTTACATTCTTTATTTTATATTCATCCTTTTACCTTTGTTCTCATCTTCTATTTAAGATTTTTAAATATTTCAATTGCATGATGAGCTTCCTGTGTATTCGTCATGTAAACATAAGACTGTTTAGATAATTTGCCTTTTTCTCTTCATCTGAATTTTTCCTTTGTTGCTTCCAAATTTCATTTTTGGGAGCTTCTTATTACTCCTAGGCTGATTTCCCTTATACAATTTTAAGCCATAGGATTGTAGGTATCCTATTATCCCATGCTTCAAATAACTTCTCAAATGTCTCCTCTCATAAAAACTTGATAATTTAGGGATAAAAAATTTTTAGGGTGAACTAGAAGAAAAGTTGTAGTAACAAATTGATAATGCATTGCTATAGTCAGCTAATTATAAGGATGGAAGTGGCAGAATGGCATATCAGTCTATCAAAGTATTTATTGATCTCTTGTTATATGTATAAAATACTGAAATTTAGACAAAAACAAAATAGTCCTTGCTCCAATTACCTTATTTTATAGTGGATAAGAAGTTTGCCTTATAGCCAGCAAGATATGAAAAAATTCCTGTCTCTGACATATACTGACTCTGTGAGCTTTGGCAAGACACTTAACCTTTCAATTCACCAGGCAGTCTTCTAAGACTGAGGTGTAAGGCAGATGATGTTATGCATTGGTAGAAGGAGTTTCTGAATAGGAAGTTCCCTTTGTCAATGAAGTCATAGGCCTAATTGAAAAAAAAAAGGAGAGGGGTAAGGAAGGATAAGAGAAATAAATCCAATAAGAAAATTAATGTCTAATTTATCCAAAAAAAATCATGAATAATCATTTGTATAGAGGTTTTCATAGTTTGTATATTTCATAGCTTGAAATGACCTTAGAGATCATTTATTCCAATTCTACTTTATCATGATAAGAAGAAAATAACAGGGAAGGCTGGAAGATGGGATTTGATATGGGATTCGAAGGAAACCAGGGAAGCAAGCATAGAGAAATGAGGAGAAAGAACATTCTTGGCATGCGGATTTAGCCAGAGAAAATTCCCAGAGCTAAGAGGGAGTCTTATTTCTTTATTAGCCAGGAGGCCAGTGTCACTGGATCAGAGTATATGGTGAGAAATAAAGTATGGGAAGACTAGAAAGGTAAGGGGAGGAGCTTAGAAAGGGTTTTGGGTGTTAAACAGAAGATTAAATCCTGAAGGCAATAGAAAACCACTGGAATTTATAGACTAAGGTGGTGACATGGTCAAACCTGAATATTAGAAAAATCACATTGCGGGCTGAACAAAGAGTGGATTGAAGGGTGAGAGACTTGAGGCAGACCATCAGACTATTTAAACAGTCTAGTAGTTATTGAAAGTCTGCACCAGAATGGTGACAGTTTTAGAGAAATAAAGTGTTGGATTCAAGAGATGTGGCAAAGGTGAAATTGACAGACCTTAACCACAGACTGAATTCGGTAGGGGGATGGAGTGAGACAGTGAGGGGTTGAGGATGACACCTAGGTTTTGAGCCTGAGAGACTGGATTATGGTCATGTACTTGACAGGAATAGGGAAGTTTAGAGACAAAAAGGTTTTAAAAGGAAAGATATTGAATTCAATTTGGCACAGGTAGAATTTAAGATGTCTATTGGATAACCAGTTCAAGATGTCTGAAAGATTGTTAGAGATGCAAGAATGGAGATAAACAGAAAAGCTAAGCTGGATAGGTAAATTTGAGAATTATCAGCACAGAAATAAATCTAATCCATAAGAGCTTCTCCAAGTGAAATATTATAGAGGGAGAAGAAAAGAGGGCCCAGAACAAAGACCTATAACAACAAAGACCTATAAGAACAAAGCCCTATAAGCCCTAGGATGAGAGCACATATCCCTGGATGAGTGTCCAGCAAAAGAGATTGAGGAGAAGTATGATAGGTAGGAGGAGAAATGAGAGAGTGATGTTCCGAAAACCTAGAAAAAGGATCATATCAAAGAAATGAGAGTGATCTCTAGTGTTCAAGACAGCAGAAATGTCAAGAATGAGGATTTGGCAATTAGGAGAAGATTGGTATCTAATCTAAACCCCCAGATTTTACAAAAGAGAAAATAGAAGGCCAGAAAATTGACATCACTTGCTAAAGGTCATGTAGATATTATGTGGCAGAGGGAAAGAATCTGAACCCAATCTCCAAATACAGTGCTCTTTCAACTGTAATATTTTATTCTAAGCTTAAAAATGCTTTAAATAAGAATTTCATGCCCCTTATTTTGTTGCAACAAAGTGAAAACATTGAATCTATCCTCCTCCAAAAACCTGAGTTGTTGAAGAGCAAAATGAAGAAGGAATGTCCAGAAGAATAATGGTTAACTCCATGCATATTAACTCTTCTGACATGTCCAGCTGTTACCATAGATGACTAGCATAAGAAAAAAAATTAGTTACCAAACAATTAGTTCTCAGAAGAGAAATGTTTAATGATTATTAATTACAAAATAAGTGGATTATCAAATTGCTCTGGGGTGCTGGGACAACTTGAACATGATTTCCCCTATTGAAACAGATCAAGGAAGTCCTCTCTCTCTCTTACTCTGATTTTAATCAAATCTTGATTTTCTTCTGTTTTTTTTTTCAAGTAGACTAGATATGTGGGAGTAAATGGTTTCTCTTCTAAGTCAAGAGAATTCAACTGATAATGATGGTATATCTAAAAGGATGTTGTTTTACAGTCATTTTAGTTGTGTCCAAATCTTCATGACTCCATTTGTAGCTTTCTTGGCAAAGATATTGGAGTGGTTTGTCATTTGATTCTCCAGCTCATTTTACAGATGAGAAAAGTGAGGCAAATGAGTTGCCCAGGATCATGCAGCTAGTGTCTCAGAATAGATTTCTACTCAAGTCCTCCTGACACCAGGCCTGGTGCTCTATCCACTGTACCACCTAGCTGCCTCCATCTAAAAGTGTGATGTGGTACTAATTTGTTGCCTTTCTCAAAGAGGACCAATAACATCAGGAAGATGATGTTTTGACTTGAAAGTAAATTGGATTTAAGTGAGGCAAGGCTGTGCAAAGTCAGCAGCCATACTCTTTTCTCCAGAGCTACCTCAGTTCATTGACAAGATATCTATCTATCTATCTATCTATCTATCTATCTATCTATCTATCTATCTATCTATCTATCTAGATGGATGGATAGATAGATAGATAGATAGATAGATAGATAGATAGATAGATAGATAGATAGATAGATAGATAGATAGGTAGATCTGTATAGGTATCTTTCTCTCTCTCTCTCTCTCTCTCTCTCTCTCTCTCTCTGTATATTTATATATATACATA
The DNA here is from genome assembly GCF_028372415.1 of Notamacropus eugenii. Lineage (NCBI taxonomy): Eukaryota > Metazoa > Chordata > Mammalia > Diprotodontia > Macropodidae > Notamacropus > Notamacropus eugenii. The sequence goes on along the minus strand of NC_092873.1, from coordinate 227,004,233 downwards.
TATGTCAAGAGGACTGGAGATGGTGCCAGATGAAGTGGGAGACCTTGACCATTGTAAGCTAAGGTTCTTCCCGGATTTCAACTTATCTGAGGCAAAGCCCATTCAATGTTTAAGGCTAGGTAATAATTCAGAGTCCCTTGATGACACTGTGAATATCCTATTACTTAATGAACAGGATCCTATGATGACTGACTTCTGATTAGGCTCCAAAAATGCCCTTGGGCTTCCAAGTATTTCCACAACTACTTAATCAGTAGTTATAATAATACTATAACCTAAAACAAAGCAATGAAGTAAGGACTTCACAATCCTCAGTGCTGTAGATTTTGGCATGCACTTCACTCTTAAGCAACACAATATTCTTGACTACAGACATACTGCATTGCCTTAGCCTTTTTTGGAAACCAGTCAGTTATTCTGAAATTTGTTTTGGCCTCATTACTGAAAATATTTTTAAATAATTAAAAAAGTTCCAACTTCTACTTTCTCTCTAAATAAATGTGCAACTCACAAGTATTTATAAGTTTTTTATGCAATAATTCTACAATCAAGCAGCTGTTGTAACAATGAATTTTTATGACCAGCATCTCTATTGGTGATTTCCTCCTAAATCTGACAAAATAACATTTTTGTGTTACCAAATCATCTATGCCAGACACTTTTAACATATGCGTCCTAAAAGGGAACAGTAGCAAGGATGATCATACATTCAAGTCAAAAGTCTGAAGTGTCAAATTGAAATAAATTTTTATCAGCCTTTGTTTTTGTATCTTTTTCTATGCTTGATTATCATGTGTGCATCTGCCTGTTTCTTGTTGTTCTTATTTTGCTGTTAACAGTTGTTTTGGGTTTTGTTTTTGGCAAGATTTGTGACTTCATCAGTATGTGGACAATTAGTTCCTTTGTACATCTAATCTTAGGTGCCTAAGTGTAAGGAGAGGTTAACTAATGTGCCCACTGTCACACTGTATGTTTCAAAGGTAAGATTTGAATGTAAATCTTTGTGATTCCAAACCTACTTCTCTTTCCTCTACAATATGCTTCCTAATGTTCAGCATTAACTTAGATACTAACAATGTTGTTTCCAAGAATCAAGGATTCTCCATCCATAAGGAATCAATTGGTAACTAGCAAGATAGGCCTATCTCTAAGATAAACAAATAAATACATTTAGTTCAGGCTCTAAGTTTTTTCATTCTTCTCAGCACTCAAACCCAAGCAGGCAGTAACTCAAGAAGGTATTTAGTGGAGGGAAGGTGATTTTTCTGTTTTATGCCAAAATACAGCCTATAGTTTATATGGCTAAAAATCAGCCTGTAAGTAGCTAGCTCCTTATCCTTTGTCAGGGAAAAAATGTGCCTCTCCCTCCTTCCATGTGCACTCAGCAGCCTGTATGAAGGTTTTAGACATGAGCTATCTTTGCTGATCTCAAGCTTTTTAGGGATTCCAACTTCACAGAAATAATTCCACAGACCTTGTCCTTGACCACAGGACTTTCTTATTTCAGTTTTTCTTAAGTTTTTTGATCAGTAATACTCTTGTTTTAGGAAATAAACCCCTAACCTTGATATTTATGTTAGCTTTGCTCCCAAGTTTAGGAGAACTCTTTGAGTATGTAGGTGTGGGTGTGGGTGTGTAGACATATATGTGTGGTGCATATATATATACACACACACACATATGGACTCCTCTACCTGATACACACACATTTGTAAGATATAATTACACACACGCACAGACACAGAAACACACACATATATTTGATATATATATATATATGTATATTTGACATCATGATATCTCACGGTATAATAGCACTTGATGTGAATATGGTATACATGGATGTGTGTGTATGTGTATGTGTGTGTGTGTGTGTGTGTATGTGTATTTCTCCCCATTCTGATGCTCCCAGGATACTCAATGCTTGATTCTGAAATATAATCCAACTTTCCCTCTTGAAATAAGAAGGTGTATCAGTAAACACCCCAACATACACAGGAGGTTCTGCTATCACAGGTTCTTTGATCTGCTTTTCTGAAAGGAAAGGCATATTTTGAGAGGTTAACAATCTCCTTTAATCAAGCACATATCATTCACTTAGTTCAGAAAATCAACAGACAGCACTTCTAAACTGTCTGACATAAGCAATATATATATCACAAATCAACAGACATGTCCTACTGTCTGACCATAATTGCTAGAGAAGGAAGCACCAACATCTGAGTTTTCAAAGCTAGGGGTTCTCCTTAGCAGCTTCCCAGAGTCTCATCTGGCACATAAAGCTTCTTCCAAAAGCTAAACCCCAAAGTAAAACCTTAACACAGAATATTTATACCTTTTTTAGAGCCAGAGGGCATCCCAACTCTTCAGAACTGTGCCTCATTAACAGAAGGTGTGGGCCTTCCTAAAATCTTCCCTGTCAAACTCCCTTTAATTGACAGGTCCATTAATGGGTGGGGAAGATCCTAGTAAAGATTCTTGGTTGATAAAGGAAAGATTCAACCACAGGCACTTGATTATACTAAAAATAACAAAACATCCTACTTTGCTTGCCCTTACAGAAGGTGTTTTTCTAGGATTTATTCACCAGGGAAATAGGATATACATTCCCCAACAATAGAGAAAAGCAAGATAATTAAAAGGGCTTCATCCCTTCAATGTAGCTACATTTTCTTTGATCCAAGCCCTCTCACCCTTTTTGATTTTTGTGCATGCTGGGTCCAAGGTTCTCTTCAGAATATCCATAGGTTCTCCTCAGAATATCCAACAAACATTCTATGTAGTGATTCTAAGTGGAGTTTGGGGATTGTTTTATACCTTTCTTTTGCCACATAAAGTACCACTTCTTAGTATCTAAAAAATGACTCAGTGAATTTTAACAAAATATCTAATATTAGTAAGCTCTAGCCATAAAAGCAGTACCCACAGAAACCATCCAATCTGGAACTAAGTAGTTTCATTTTTAGATACTATGTCTCTCAAAAGTTTTCCTTTCCTTCAAGAATCAGCTCAAGCATCGCAGACACCTTTTGGGCCTCACCTCCCCATCTTCCAGGGTCTTCCCCTGCAAGGTTATATCCTGTAGCTTTTGCATGTCTTCTATATACCTATATGAACCCACACTATTTTCACTGTTAGAATGTAGCCTGCTTGATGACAAAGCGATGCTATTTTGTTGCTAGAACACCAGAACCTAGCATACTACCAGATATGTAACAGAAACTTAATAAATATATATTGGTTGATAGTAATTATCTGTAATAATTACAGACTTGGTAATCTATGATCATAGACTTGAAAAGAGAAGGAAATTCTACTCTCCCACTTGCTTCCCTGTGACTGTGGGCTAATCATTTAACTACTCCAAACCTCCTTTTCCTCATGTGTAAAGTGGAAGTAACACAGGAATAATTCTACTTCAGGAAATTGTCCTGAGGAAAGCACACTTCCAAATGAATAGGGTTATTTAAATGTGAGCTATTATAGGGAAAGAGAGAGGCCCCATATGAACAGTGAAAACCCTAAGTGTAGAGAAGGACTGTTCTTGTGCATCTCAAAGAAGAATAGATACCTCTAGCCTATTCTCTCCTAACCCTTTTCCAAGGCAAACTTGAATTACTGCCCAGAGGGGAAACAGGAAGGTGGGGCCTGCTCTGCTCTCCCCAGAGAGAGGTACTTCGTCTAGAAGTATATCTGCCTCCTCCCTTAAATATTGTTGTTGTAGGGGACATCATCTAGGTATTAAATCTAACTTCTCTTTTTTTCATTTTCATTGGTTGGAAGAAAGTCCTCCAAGCCACATAGCTAAGGCTTGATCATTTTCCACAATGAACACACATGGTGAATAACAAAGAAACACATTTATCCAAACCATAGTGAAACAAATCAGACAAGGCAAACTTCAGAGAACATTTACCAAACAATGCAGAATAAAGGAACTCTCCCCTTGGAAGCAAGATAACTCAAATTAACTAAGAGAGAGTTTCCTGGATCTCCCTCAAGGGGAAAGCCTGAAGTCACTAGGGTAGCTAGCTGGAGGTAGAGGAAGGGTCTTCTCTTCCTAGTCTTTTCCTTCATGAACCTGAAATAGGGTTGGCATCTTATCTTCTCTCTTGGAGTGGAAGCCAGAAGCAACTTGACATTTGAAGAGCTATAGACTTGAAGGTTGATAAGCCCCCCAAAGAAACTTGCCCAGAAGAGTACCAAGAGGAATTTACCAAGAATGAAGTTCTTTGATCTCCAAATCTGCCCCACTCCCTGCACCCACAGAGTGCAGGGACTTCAGTTCTACCAGTAAGGAGAAAGGCCCATAACTGGGCTTTGGGATAGGAGCTGTACTATTATTCTAAGAAGGTTGAAAAAGTAAATCCATTTGGAAGAGAAATTGAGATGATAAAGCTGGCTCTGAACAGAACCAGATATTATATGTCCACTTAAATAGCAGTCTGACATGTTGACATTGAGTTTTCAAAAGGGGGGAAAGGTTAATTGTGGTGAAAAAGGAATTTCCAAAAGAATATTTCAGCACTTTTACCATGAAACTTCCATTCCCTCTGACAGGAAGATATATTGCTAAACTTTGAAGATTATCAAACAATAAAATATCAGAGACTAATATTCCCAAATTTTGCATGCTTTCCTTCAGATGCATTAGCATTCTTAATTAAATTAAACTAATAAATGAGATGCTTCATAGTATATTAAAATAACACAATTCTGTTTTATAAAGTTAATCTACTCCACTAAATAAAAGACTTGCTAAAGTCCTCTGCATTAAATCCATCTTAAAGACTGGGAGTAAAAGTGCCAAGATAGTTATAAGAAATATAGGATTTGTAGATTCACAAAGTGAGAATTATTGATGTACATTAATCATCCTAATGACATTCACTCCTCAGATTGCTAAGTGAATACTGTTACCTGCCAATTAGAGTCACACTAAAAACACTTTAGAAATGAATACAAATAGCTTTTTAAAATTTTTTTCTTTAACAGCAAGTCCCATTGAAGGACTATATTTGTCAACCTGTCAGGTTTTCAAAGGCATAGAGTCCAGAGTGCAGTGTGATTGATTCCCCACGATGACAAACATCAATACCATGTATTTACCTGTGTGCACATCTTTTAGGAGAGTTGAGTATCCCAAGAGCTCAGGGATACCAAAGGCATTCTGAATAGCTTGATGTATATGGATACTTGTTACTGAGAATTTTCAAAAAGCATGTCAACAGAAAGTCTAGTCAGAGAATCAAATTTGTATTGAGTCCAATCTTCATTTGCTCATGTTTATTCCATCTGAAGGGAAATACTGCAGAGTGGCTTGAAAACTGGCCTGAGATCCAAGGGTGACTATTGCCTACAGGTAACAAATCACTTAACCTCTTAATATCTCTCTTTCCCAATATGTTACAGAGGATTTGTCAAAGTACTTTGGTGGAAGGTGTTCTATGCTGAGCGTTCTCTGTGTGGATTATATAATAGATTTAGATACACACACACACACACACACACACACACACACACACAATCCAGTATGCTATACTATAGAGTTGTCAAACACAAGACCCTGTCAAGATATTAGGAGACATCCTGATTTCCATAACTAAGGCCCAGCAAGCAATGGTGCCCTGAGCTTGGTAGCAATAATCCATTACTCTCACCCTCTGGATGATCTCAGCCACAGCAAAAGCCCAAAACTGTTTCATATAATTATTGCATTCCTTTTATCAACACTAGGTGTTCTCTGAGCTTAGACAAGCATCTGCTGTATCCATGCTGTGGTCATGAAGCCCTGCTATGAATCAAACTTGTCTCATTGTTACTGTTACCCCTCATTGTCAGGGTTACAGGTCACTATGAAGCCATAGGTATGTGTACTGAGATCTCCCCACGCTGCCTCAGGTCTTCCCTCACCTCACTCTGCCACTAGAGGTGGGGCTCTAGTGCATGTGTCCTTCCTTGCAAACCACTTCCCTCACTTTAAAATTAAACTTCAGTTAGATCCTTGACTCTCCTGTCTCTAGCCTCCTCTGTTCAGCTCCAACCATCCACAGGTTAGAGACCAGTTCCATTTCGTTGATATTAGTTAGTAGAAGAAGTGGGATTAAACATAGAACCAAACCGTGACAGTCTCTGGCACCAGTAGGAATAAACCAGATCATTTATTTCTCCGGGGTCCAACCAGGGCCTTGTCTGATGAACCCTTTGCCCTTGTTCCTGCTCAAATCTCCAAGCTCCTGCTTTGGTCAAGCTCTTGATTCTTTGTGAGGAAAATCCTCAAGAGCCCTGCAGTGACCCTATTCATCTCAGGTCTCTATGGTAAGGCTATCCTTTCTGCGTGCTCTGTTCCCCTAACCAACAGTTCCAGCTTGTTCTGTTTGGTTCTGGACTCCACAGGCCAGGAGGCTCTTACCTGCTCTGTTCCAGCTTCCTGCCCACTCACCCCACCCCCACCCCAGGTTAAGAGAGTGCTGAGCTAGTTCTTTGCTTCTGTTCCTTGCTAACAAACTGCTTCCCTCACTTGGAATTTAAACTTCTATTTGATCCTTAACTCTCCTGACTCCAGCCTGCTCTATTCAGTTCCAGGCTTCCACATGCTGCAGGATGATTCTGTCCTGTGGACAGCCCATGGGCACTCGCAGCCTGTAACACTCCTAAGCACAGCCCAAACTAGAGTAAAATGTAATTGAGAAATATTTAACAAAATAAATGAAAACACAGTACAACATGGATAATATTAATATGCATTTTTTGAGTTAATTGGAGCACCACAGGGATCTCTATGAGAATACATAGATCCATATAAGTCAATGGCACCATTTCTATGTGCTGCTGCTCTAAAGAATACGAGATTTTTAGGAGTAAGTTCAGATTTTAATTTCTGACTGTTATTTGTTTACTATTGGTAGTTACCTTTAACATATTATACCACCCTTTCTGAAATGCAGATACATTATCTATGAAAGGAGTCTGGACTAGATTGTTTCTGCGATCCTCCACCTTCTTTAAGTATTCCTTGTTTCCATGAAGTTATTTTTATAAATGGCAAAACATTCCCAAATTGTTTTAACTATTGCCTTTAATCTCATTGATCAAGCAGAGTCTATCTACATGCAAGTACAATTTTAGTGTGACTGAAATTTAGTAACAATCTTGGCATTGTGACAGAAGTGATTGGAAATTTAGGGCTAAGTTAAATTGGTTCTTATCTGAATACTGGTGATTATTGCAATTTTATGGAGAAAAGATGTGGTTAATCAATTCTGAGAAGGGAAAGGTAACATTTGCCAAGAAGCTGATCTGTGGGACTATGACATAGTGGGAAATTCTGAAAATCAAGCATCTGGGTGACCCTTGTTACCCCTGTTGCTTTATCTACCACCCCTGGCCTTGTGAAGTTCAACCTGAGTCAGAAAGATTGGTCATCTTTAGCAAGACAATTTACTGGGAAAGTTAATTTAGTGATTGCCTTTATACCCCATATCTACAACGTTTCCTAAAGAACTGAACCATTTAATTCCATAAGCACCTAAAAGTGTCAAGCATTACTCTAGGCATTGGAGAAGATATAAACTTTAAAAATGAATATTGTTGGAGCTTCCATTATATGAGAAGGGAGAGGAAAACACAACATGCACATAGGTAAATAGATTACAGGGTCAAATGTGATGGGGAAGAAAGATAAGATCACTTTAGTGTTTTAGGAAATAGACCCCTTCAGCCCCCTCATATAGTCCAACATCCCTGTTAAACAGAGCTTAGTTGAAACTGCGAACAGCCTTCCCACATTGGCCAATAAACTTACCAGTGGTTGGCCTTGGAGTTCTCTCAGCCTGCCTGTGTTACAGGTTTTACATAGACGCCTTAGCAAATTAGCACAAGCCTGCAAGGGGGATAAAGAATAAATTGGTGAGTAATTAAAACATTGATTATAACTGCTCTTACATAAACACTAGTGTTTTTGCCTACTGGTATTTAGTGTCAATGTTATGATTCAGTTACATAGGGGAAAAGCTAGAATTGAGCTAATGAGTGGGTGATTCCTCTTAAGTCTGAAGCTTTGTGGAGCCTTTGGTGGCTGGTATGTGTACTGGCGCTCCTCAAACGAACTCTTTGTTACCAATTTTATTTGACTTCTTTGTTATCACTTAGTAGGCAAATATTGTGTTAGCACCTGTTGTGAAAATCAATGACGTGCTGTTGGAACACCAAAACCTGGAAAAAATTTACAGCAGTAGAGGATTTGGATTCAGTTAAAGGGGTGAGACAATGCAGCTATTCTTACAAATTACTTTAGGAGTTGCCACATCTGACCTGCTGATAGTCTTTTAATCTGGATGGAAAGACATCCCCTCCTTCCCTCGGTACCATTAGAGGGTTCTCATGACCTCAAGGCAAAGGGTCCTTTTGTTCTTCCCTGTTTCTTCTGTTCCTCCCCTCCAGTAGCTGTTTCAAGTCTTCTCTCTTAATGAAGCCCTTCATCACCTTGTCCCTTCCTCCCTGCTTTCCAGGCTTCTTACACCTGACACCCAGGTCCATGCCTCTCTAATCTAGCTGCACTGGCCTACTTGCAATGACGGAAACAGGACATTCTATTTTCCTCCTTCTGGCTTTTGTATTGGTTGCCAACTACTTCTAGAATTCTCTCCCTGATCACCATCATCTTCCTTCAAGATTCAGTTCAAATCTGACCTTTCAAAGGTGACCTTTCCTGGTTCTCCCAGATGCCAGTGTTTTCCCCTCTCACTCTACCTTTATACGCTCTGCATGTCTACCATTAAAACACATGTTCAGACAGCAGGAACTACGGAGTTGCTTTGTTGCCATTATTTGTCTGTCTGTCTCTCTGTCTCTGTCTGTCTCTCTCTCTCTATCTCTGTCTCTGTTTGTCTCTGTCTCTGTCTCTGTTTCTCTCTGTCTCTCTCTCTGTCTGTCTCTCTCTCTCTTTTCTTTTTTTGTCTTTTTTAGCAAACTATCTTGCTACTTTACTGATATAATCCAGGCCACTCATGTGAGCTTCCTGATTTCTCCCATTCTTCTCTTAATTCTCTTCTATGTCTTTACCTATCCTCTTCTCCAGTCTCACAGGAGGAGGTATCCTTTTGAAGATCAGTCTTTCTATGCGTATTTTGATTCATTTTTTTCTCTTCCCACTTTTGGTAGCTTGTCTCATTGAACAGTCACATTTTTCCTCTCCCTCTTCAGTTTCCCCACCCCCGTTTCTAAGGGCTCCTTCCTTCTGTCTACAGATATGCCTGAATCTCTCCCATCCTTAAAAAAATATCCCTTCACTTTTCCCTCCTATTCCTTCAAACTATCATTCAATATATCTCTTCTATTCACAGCTAAGCTTCAAAAAGTCTCATTTACTCTCACAAGTTCTAATTACTAACACCTATTCACTCCTCAAAACCTTTCAATTAAACTTTCAATCACACAATTCTACTGAAATGTATTTCTCTAACGTTGTCAGTGATGTCTTTACTACCAATTAAGTCCAATAGGCCTTTCTCAGGCCTTAAACACTTTGACTTCTCTGGAGCTCTTGAACTTTTGATCACTACTTCTCTTGGGTACTCTCTCTTCATTTGACTCCTATTATACGGTTCCCTTATAAAGCTCTTCTAAATTTTTTACCCCACTTTTTCAGTTACTTTTGATGGTTCATCCTCTATATCCTGCTCCCTCTGAATGGGTGTGTTACACACACACACACACACACACACACACACACACACACACACACACACACACACATCCTTGGTGAGAACTCCTGTATTTCTACATCTAGCTCTCAACTTCTACTCAACTCTAGTCTCCTATCACCATCTATGTTTTGGATAGCTGCACCTAGATGCCTCATTGGTATATCAATTACAATATTCCTGTAGTGGATGTTTTTTTATCATCTCTTGAAACATTCCCCTCCTCCAAACTTCCCATTTTTTCTCTAGGTGTCATTACCAGTCTCCAAATCATCCAGATCTATGTCATAGAGATTCTTGAGCCTTCTTCACCTTCCTTCCTCTCACTTATAGAATGGATTCTGTATTCTGTCTCCACATCTCTCATATCCATCTCAACCACTCAATTTCAGTCCCTTATCACCCTTAACTAAACTATGATAATTGTCTTCTAATTGTTCTTGCATCTAGTTTCTCCCCTCTGTGGCAAGATAAAACCATCACTTCTAACCTCATTACCATCCTGTTAATTCAAGCCTGAATACCACCTCCCTCAACCCCATCTCCTCTCTGACTGGAATGCTGGGGGTTAGAGTACCAAATTCCTCACAAAGCCTTCCTTTACAAAGGGCAAAATCCTACTCTCTGCTCGCTACACTTTATATCTGCATCTCTGCCCTGTTTCAACTCCACCAAACAAGATGACCCTGAACCAGGTACACCTAGACTCCCACTCCTTTTGTGTATTGTCTTACCTCATTAGACTGTAAGCTACTTGAAGGCAGACACTATTTTTTTATTTATACCCTTAGTATTCAGTGGTACTTAGAATAGTGCCTGGTATATACTAGGTGCTTAATAAATGTTTATTAAATTCAATTTGTTGAATTATTTTATAGGTTGAATGTCAGAGTTCAAGAAATCTCAAAGGTGCCTTCCTACTCTAATGTTTTCTGACTTAATGGATTTGGATTTAGGCCACCTGAAAACATACCACTAATTCATTCTGTGATATAGGTGTAAGCCCTCTTCTCTCATTGGACATCAATTTCTTCCTCTGCCAAGTAGACAATAACTCTTGTACTACTTTTCTCTCTCCCTATACTATAGTGATATCCAAAAAGAAAAAACAAGTATGAAAACTGCTTGGTAAACCAGAAAGCACTTAATAAACCTACCTGCCAGTATAAATAAGAGCTTTCATAATAGCAATCTTTTATATAACACTTATAAAGTTTGCAAAGCATTCTATCTAAGATAAGTATTTGCCCCTCACAACACTCTTATTAAGTTGGTTTTATTTTTATCTCCATGTAACAGATGAGACTGAGAGATTAAGTGAAAGGACCACAAAGGGTCCTACAGCTAGAAAGTGTCTAAGACAGGATTTGAATTCAAGCCTTTCTCAAGTCTAGCACTTAGTCTACTACTTTGCCACCTCCCTTTGCCATTATTATCAGAACAGACAAGTAGTGAGGCTGACTTAATGCTAAATCCCAAAAGCATCCATGCAAACTACCTAGGGTACCAATTTGTACCAGGGCCTAGAACAGGGCAGGCTTGCAGGTGAAAACTGAGTATCCCAGAATATAGGGATAGAATGCCAGGTGGACCATGATATACTGCAAAGGAAAGAAGTGCCAAATGATGACAGAACAGGCCCACTGACCTTACTCTTCAATCTCTATCCCTAATTCTGCATTACAAAGGACCAGATGGTGCCTGACATGACAGCTTTGTCCCCTGACACCACCCTGCCACTCCCTACTCTTTCCCTGTCCTTTTATTATTCAACACCATCCCCCAAGGTGGAATATGAGTCTGGGACCCAAGAGCAGTGTCAATCCCAGAACTAAAGAATGACAGGATAGCAGGAAACACAGCATCACAGAACAAAGGTATGGTGGTGGTAATAGGTTTTCTTGTGGCTCCTGTGGTTTCTGGGGCATTGAATAGGTGGCAATAATGATTTTCCAAAGGGAGATTTCTTAAAATACTCACAGCCTCACTGCCAAGTAAAATGATGTAGTATATTTAGGCAGGCCATTGTTATGAATGACTCTAGCGGCACTAGGCAGCTGTCCCTCACCCCACAAATCTAGCTCCTGCTAGTACTTGAATTGCTACATATTCACAGCGTTTTTCAGTCCTGCCAAAGAAAGAGAATTTTGCTGCTTAGCCTCTAGCTAAACAAACATATAATAACCAGCTCTTTGCATTTTTATGGGTATTTTACCTTCTTTCATCATTCAATTATTTTGAAGGTAGCAACTGTATCTTCTATTTCTTCTATACAAGAAATAGCTTATAATCCTAGAAGTTGGAAAAAACCTTTGAATCCATTGTATCCCACACCAAAATGTAAGAATCTCATCTTCATTGTCTTTGAGATGGTCAGCTCACCTCTGTTCTCATACTTCCAGTGATGAAGAACTTACTGACTTTCAATTTCTGGAAATTACCAATTTTTAGGGAATTTTTTCCACATCTTGAGTAGAAATGAACCTTATTGCCTTCTTTATCATTTGGTTTTTGTTTCTGCCCTGGAGTGACAAGCAGAACAAGTCAAATCCTTCTACCATGTAAACACTATATTTCTTGTTTTCTCCATTAGCAGATGAATTTCAGGTGTTTTCTCCACTGGCAAAGGAATTCTGAACATTTCATGAAATAATGAGATGCCAATTTCCCACTAAATCCACACATAATTTAAATTATGAGTCTGTTTATCACTGACTGCCAATACTTGTAAATCTAACAATAATGATAATGACAGTACACATTTATATGGCATTAAGATCCATAAAGTACTTTATATACATAATATTACCTGGCCCTCTGGAAAAGAAGTGCTGTTATTCCTATTTTATTTTATTTACTTAATATTTCATTTTCCCTAGTTACATGTAAAACAACTTTTAAACATTTGTTTTCAAAACTTGGAGTCCCAAATTCTCTGCCTTCTTCCTTCCCCCACCTCCACAATTGAGAATGCAAGCAATTTGATATAGATTATACATGTGCAGTAATGTAAAACATTTCCATAATAGTCATGTTGTGAAAGAAAACACAGGCAAAAAAAAACCCTAAGAAAAATAAAGTTAAAAAAGTATACTTCAATCTGTATTCAGACAGCATTAGTTCTTTGTCTGAGGATGGATAGCATTTTTCATCATAAGTTTTTCAGTTGTCTTGGATCATTGTATTGCTGAGAATAGCTAAGTAACTCACAAATGATCATCTTATAATGTTGCTGTTACTTTGTACACAGCTCATGTAAGTCTTTCCAGATTTTTCAGAGAGCATCCTACTCGTCATTTCTTATAGTACAATACTATTGCATCACAATCACATAGCACAATCTCTTCAGCTATTACCCAGTTGATGGGCATACCCTCCATTTCTATTTCTTTGTCTCCAGAAAAGTCCTGCTATAAATATTATTGTACATATAGACCCTTTTCCTGTTTTGTTTCTTATCTCTTTTGGGATACAGACCAAGTAGGGTTATTGCTAAGTCAAAAGCTGTACATGGTTTTATATTGGGCATGATCTGAAATTGATCTACAGTGGTGGCATCAGTTTACAATTATACCAACAGTGCATTAATGATTAATTTTTTTCCCACATCCTCTTCAACACACGTCATTTACCATTTCTGTCCTATTAGTCAGACTCATAGGTATGAGGTAGTACTTCAGAACTGTTTTAGTTTGTATTTCTCCAATCAATAGCAAGTTAGAATATTATTTTCATATGGCTATAGACAGCTTTAATTACTTCATCTAAAAACTGATCTTATCTTTTGATCATTTATCAATTAAAGAATGGCTCTTATTTTTCTAATTTGACTCAGTTCTCTATGTATTTGAGAAATAAGGCCTTTATTAAAGAAATTTGCTTCAAATTTTTTTCCATAGTTACTATTGCTAACTGTATTTTCCTCCAGCCTATCAACCCCCATTTATTATATTCTCTTTCTCCTTTCACCTTCTCCTTCCCCAAAAGTATTTTGCTTCTGACTACCCCCTCCCCCAATCTATCCTCCCTTCTGTCACCCTCTCCCCTTCTTTTATTCTCTTCCCCTCCTGTTTTCCTGTAGGGTAAGATAGATTTTTATACCCAAATGAGTGTCCATGTTATTCCCTCTTTGAACCAATTCTGAGGAAAGAAAGGTTCGCTCACTACTTCTCCCTGCCCCACATCCTTCCTCTTCCCTTCCACTCTAAAAGCTTTTTCTTCACCTTTTATGTGAAATAATTTATCCCATCCTACCTCTCCATTTCTCTTTCTCTAAGTACATTCCTCTCTTACCCCTTAAAGATATCATCCCTTCATAATCAATGTGCATCTATGTTCTCTGTCTATATGTACTCTTTACTACAATAATAATGAGAAAAGTCTTATGAGTTACAAATATCATCTTCCCATATAGGAATGTAAACAGTTTAACTTTATTAAACCCCTTATGATTTCCCTTTTCTGTTACCCTTTTATGCTTCTCTTGAGTCTTCTATTTGGAAGTCAAATTTTCTATTTACCTCTGGTCTTTTCATCAAGAATGCTTTGAAGTCCTCAGCCTCATTCAATATCCTATTTTACCCTGAAGGATTATACTCAGTTTTGCTGGGTAGGTGATTTTTGGTTGTAATCCTAGCTCCTTTGCCCTCCAGAATATCATATTCCAGGACCTCCACTCCTTTAATGTAGAAGCTGTTAAATATTGTATTATCCTAACTGTGGCTCCATGATACTTGAATTGTTTCTTTCTGGCTACTTGCAATATTTTCTCCTTGACCTAGAAACTCTGGAATTTGGCCATAATATTCCTGGGAGTTTCTGTTTTTCAATCTCATTCAGGAGGTGATTGGTGGATTCTTTCAATTTCTATTTTCCCCTCTAGTTCTAGAATATCAGGGTAGTTTTCCTTGATAATTTCTTGAAAGGTGATATCTAGGTTCTTTTTCTTTAATCAAGGCTTTCAGGTAGACCAATAATTTTTAAATTATCTCCCCTGGATCTCTTTTCCAGGTAAGTTATTTTTCCAATGAGATATTTCATATTGTCTTCTATTTTTTTCACTCATTTGGTTTTGTTTTATTGTTTCTTGATTTCTTGTGCAGTCATAGCTTCTATTTCCTCAATTTTAATTTTTAAGCAAATATTTTCTTCAGTAAGCTTTTGTACCTCCTTTTCCATTTGACCTCTTTTACTTTTTAAGGCATTCTTATCCTCATTGGCTTTTTGTTCCTCTTTTACTATTTAGCCTGGTTGTTTTTTCAAATGTTATTTTCTTCAGCATTTTTTTGGAGGGGGAAATCCCCTTCACCAATCTGTTAATTCATTTTTCATGATTTTCTTGCATTACCCTCATTTCTCTTCCTATTTTTTCCTGTGGCTCTCTTACTTGATTTTCAAAATCCTTTTTGAGCTCTTCCACAGTCTGAGACCAATTCATATTTTACCTAGAGGCTTTGGATGTGGGAGCTTTGACTTTGCTGTCTTCTTCTAAGTGTGTTTTGATCTTTGTTGTCAGCATAGTAACTTTCTATAGTCGGAAGGTTTTTTTTTTGTTTGTTTGTTTTTACTGTTGTTTGCTTATTTTCCCAGCCTATTATTTGACTTTAAACTATTTGTTAAAGTGGGGCTCTGCTTCTAGAGTGGAGGGTGTAGTGTCCCGAGCTTCAGGGGTTTTGTGTAGCAGTTTTCAGAGATACTTCTAGGGACCTGTAAGTTTTCATTTCTTCTAAGGTGCCTATGATCTGGTCTGTGAAGGACCATGAGCACACTTTTCTGTCCTGGAACTGTGAGGAGTGTGCCCCTTCCTCCACTGGCTACAAGCTCTGTTGTGCAAGTGTTCTTCCTTGCTCTGGGATTGCCACGTAGGACTGTCACTGGGAACCAAGAAAGAACTAAGCACTGCCTCAGCGCTAGCAAAAAAGACACCTGTAATCTCCTTCTGACTAGTTGTTCCAGTCCCTTGCCATCTTGGGCTGAGAACTCTAGAAGCAGCTGCTGCCACTGACAATTCAGTCACTCTCAAAACCTGCTTCTAGTTTGCTGGAGTCAAGTTTGTAACAGCACAGCCAGTGTTGGATTTGCATTCCTCTCTTACCCTGGTGCAACAGACTTTTCCTGTTGATCTTCCAAGTTGTCTTTGGCTGGAAATTTATTTTGCTCCTTCTTTTTGTGGGTTCTGCTGCTCTAGAATTTTTTTATAATCATTTTTAAAGGTATTTAGAGGGGTTTGGGAGACAGTTCAGATGAGTGCTTGCCTTTACTCCACCATCTCCCATTCCCATTTTATAGATGAAACTGACAAGTTTAGAGAGGTTAAGTGATTTAATCAGTGTTGCATGGCTAGTAAATACATGAGGTAAGATTCAAACCCAGGTCTTCCTGAGTAAAATTCTGCTACTCTATCCTGTCTATATAAATCATCAATATGACAATAGGTTTAATTTCCTCTATTTTCCCCATAATTTTTACCTAACCTTCATGATTCTTTTTATGAGGAATAAGAGTTGTCAAAACATGATTTTAAATATATTTTAAAACCTTTGCAGTTTACATTGAAGATGTATAAATCTGCAAGACATAAATGAAGCAAGTCATTTAAACATTAAAATCTCATTTTAATAACATATTGAGTTTATGAAGATATTTGGATAAGAGAGAAATTATTATACTATTTAATAAGTATTCATTTGGTGATTCACCTTTTTCCTTTAATTTCTATTCAAACTCAGTTCCTCAAAAAGTTAGTCAGTCTCTCCCTGAAAGGTATTGTCTGAAGGGATTTCTGGGCCTGGGAAGGACTTTGCCCAACTGGGAGACTGAATTTGTATTTATAGTATAAACAGAATCCAGTGGGAAATCTCTTGTCCTTGATCCCCTCTATTAGAGTACAAGGCAATCCAGTTCATGAAGAAAATTAGCTGAAGAGGGCAGGATGGAAATGGCTTTGCCTTTCTAGATGCCTTGAGTCTCAGGATCAAGCTACATTCTCAGCAGGGGGAGCTGAAGACTTTTAGCACATCTTCTCATTAAATGTCCAACAATCAGGGTTGATTTTCACTTGTCAGGGGAGTTCCTTTTCAGAAGGGATTTAAGGTGTTTCAGGGTCTCCCTTGTTGTCTTTGGTTACCAAGAGAAACCACTGAGCATCAATTTATTGATTGCTGGCCAGCCTAATTAATAAATTATCAATTACTCAGAAACTCTTCCTCTTGGGATTTTCATTCATCTCAGGTAACCATCTAGTATAAATAATTAACTAAGGAACTTATGCCATTTTACACGTTCAAGAATGGCAAGGCACATTTTTTTTCAAAGAATAGATAAAATTATTACAGCAACAAATTATTTTATCATAAAACAATACACATTCTCAGAAGCAACAACATCACTGAACTATGTGCTTCCACTTCTGCAATTGCTGTGTGATCTTGGGTAAGTCATTTACCATCATCTCTTTGATATGACAGGGACCAAAGTCAAACATACATTTGAACAATCCATCTTCTTTGTTTGTTTGGTTTTTTTTAATTCTGCATGTTTCCACCTCTAAACTCATTACTCATAAGCATTTTGCCATGATTTTTCAAAGATTATTAACAAATCAATATCAAAGATATAACTCCTTTCTGAATGTCATTTATCCCACATTTAGAGACTGACACTCCCAAAGAACATTTAGATAAAGTTTCCACATCCCTGCACTTATCTTAAGTTTCAGTTTTCTTCTAGTCCATTTAGTTGCATACTGTCTGCTCTAAAGATAATTTTCTTTGATAAGAAAATAAGAGATATGAGAAAATAGTAGTTTTCCCCCTTCTTTCCACTGTGTTCATTGTCTTACCTATGATAAGCCATATTCCAAAGCTTCTTTTGACCTTTTTATTCCCTACAATAGAGCTTTTTTTGTTAGTTTTCATGGAAAATCTCAGATTATTTATGAATTTTAGCATTCTTGACATTTTTAGAGAAGCAAACAACTATTTTGTATTGAACCTCAGTTATCTGCTGCAGTTGGTTTTATCTACTGTACATGACAACATATATATGTATACATAGTACATGTAAAGTTACACATAAAGATAAACATACACATGTTATACACACACACATATAATAACCATACACAGATATAGATGCTTTTGATATGTGTATGTATGTTGTGCAGTAATATTGAGTAGAGAGCCAGAAGCCTTGTTGCTTAGACCTGGTTCAACATATGACAAATACCAACTGTAACCCTGAGTAAATTACTTAATCTCTCAGTAGTCTAGGCAAATTGGTAAGACTAATTTGTGAGAGAGTTATTGATCTGCCTTATTAGGGAAAATCTCACCATCATGAGTTCTTTACATGACTGAAATAAGACATATAGATAGATAAGTTCTGAGTTGTCTGATGATTTCCCTAAAGAGCACTTTGTGTTCTTCAGACATATCCTTTCTATTTTATCCTTCATCCAAATAACTTTGTTTATTTTTGTCAGAATTTCATTCTTGAGAACCTCATACTGCTCTTAACTTCTTCCTGTATGGAATTTGGGGCTTCAGGATCTTTCTTCTCCTTTCGCTGAATTTCTGCAATTTTCTTAATGTTTATATTTCATTCCATGCCTAGATTTCTTCTGTCTATCATAAAATCTAAACTAATATGATCACTTCCTCCTAATGTTTCTGACATTTCTACTTCAACAGTGGGCTTCTGCTTATAAGTCAGAATCAATAGAATTTCATTGTATTACTTTCCCTACCTTTTTGAGACTGAATTTTTCATGAAGGATATTCAAGAATGTTTCATCTGCTCTGCTTCTAACAGAGATACAGAGACAGAGAGGGACATGATAACTTATGCCCTGAAAGGTGAAGTTCCAATGCCTTTATGTCAGCTTTGAGGTCTGCTTCTGAAACTCATCATCCACATTCTCTCCTTATGACTGGGTGGTCTGCATTACACTTCCAGGAAAATGTTGTTTCCATTTCTCTCTTTGTTGAAACTCACTCAAATCTCCTCTTTCACATTTCATGCTTCTCATAGAAATTATTATCTTGATAAAGAATATTGTTCCATTGTCTCTTTGCTACCATACATTAAATAAGGCATGCCATTATGTAGCCATATTCTAGCCATAAGATGTATCCTCCCAAATAGGAATGATAATATGGTGTTGAACTAAATTTAGAGCTCTAATTCGTGTTGTGTTGTGGTTTCATTTACCTAAATTCTATGCATTTGAAGTCAGATAATTATTCTTGATTACCATATTCTGTGAATTACTAAGATTCTCTACATACTATTTTTATGTCATAGTTACTATACGCTTTGGTATTTGATTGTGGTAGATAACTATAGGTAATTCTTTCCTCCATTCACCAGAATTTTACTTTTGAAATCCCTTGGATTACCCCACAAAATTTGAAATTCTTTGGATTACCTCCATAAATCTCCTGGTAAATATAATCTCTTTATCTCATTGGACTGAGTCCATCCTTAGCCACATAACCATAATCCTTGAATCTCAATCCCTAAATTTCCATGTTTTTTCTTCATAAGATTTCTAAAATTCTGTCTTTTTCTCCTGAAGTTCTAACTTCAGTCATAAAAAAATGAGGAAAATACCCCCAATTTCTTACCAAATACTTCATCATCCCTGAAGATAGTTTCTAGTTATCTTCATATGACTCACTAGAAGATATATCTTATGACTGGAATAGGGCTATAGATTGGCATATCTTATTTAATTTAGGGGAAGTTAAGGTGAAAAAGAAGTAATGGAGAAATATTGTTTATAAAAATGATATACTTTTTTGAGAAGTATTGGTCATCTGGTTTAACAATTTTCAGGAGACTCTCCAGCTTGTCCTAGAATCATAGTCCGGGAAAACAAGTCTGGCTGATGACTTATTGGAGTTAAATATATCATAGCCTTGCTACTCTTTAGCAGGGAGTCATCAATGACCTCAGTTGTGTCCATTCCCCACTTCCTCACCTCCCATGCCCTGCTCCATAACCAATACCACATGTGCCTTCTTCCTATGGTACCTGTACAGTCCATGAGGCACACCTCCTTAGATTATCCACCTCCACTGTCTTTGAGCAGAGATTTCATGTTCATGCATAGTTTAAATGTAAAGAACTATTTTTCTTCCCTTCCTTCCCTGTACCATATTCTTCAGCCTCAAGCCTCCTGACACAGTTTCAATTTCTTTTCTCCCTTTTTGGTTGCTTTAAAAATATATCTCTCACTCTTTGGGGAAACATTTCTTCTTGATAAGTCAGAAGATAAAGTAGCATTTATTTAATCCTTTTGCAGTTTTTTTCTAGAAGGATAATCTGCATTTTATAAATATATGATTGTTACTTGACACTGGCAGAAAAACAAATATAACACAAAGAAAATATTTTTGATTCATTCTTTAATATTTTTATTATTTAAAAGGAAAATACTTACTAGATGTTATCATGTATTAGGAGTGCCTTGACTCCTTTTGACATATTTTTAAAGAAATGAAATAGCAGATTACTAAATTCAGCAAGACCATGATTTCCCCAGCTGTTCTGAGGGGCTTAGTAGACAAGAATAGTATCCTCACTCCCTGGGCCACTTTTCATGAATGCTGTGCCTCAGAGAACTTGTGCAATGCTAATACTTAAGGCCCCCTAGATTTCAATTATACTTTATTTATCATCTTAGCTACTCCACCATTTGCAATGCAGAGTAATCTTACTATACATTGACTGCTTCTGCTTTAATGGCTCCAAAGGAGTTGCCATGATGTATTTTGTCATTTAATATTAGGTTTACTATGTAAAACACAGCTAAATTTTGACAGGCTCCATAAAAACCTATTCTAAATGAACCATTACATCGTATGCTGTCAATGTACAGTAAAAAATACAGTAGCGCACCACAAAGTTTGCACAAACAGCAGAAAATAGTAAGTGATGTAGCACCCAGAGGTATGTAGGATTCAATATCATCACTGATGATGAGGAAATGATTGTTGCTGTAACAATCAGTAGGAGCATGAGGCAAAAAGACCCAGATACAAAGAATAAAAGCTTAAATTTGAATCTGACTTTTCTAAGTATTCCTAGAATCTTCAGAGTCAATTTCCTAATCAATAGTTTGCATCACACAAACTTGTACTTTTTGAGCCTGGCTAGGAGGCCCATGTTATACAGGCAGCTAGGTGTTGCAATGGATAAAGAACTGGGCCTAGAGTCAGAGGGACTCATGTTCATGAGTTCAAATCCAACCTCGGACACACAACAGCTGTGTGACCTCAGGCTAGTTACTTAACCCTGTTTGCCTCAGTTTCCTCATCTGTAAAATGATCTGAAGAAGGGAATGGCAAACTACTCAGTATCACTATGTAGAAAAACTCCAAAGGGAACATGAAGAGTCTGACATGACTGAAAAGTACTGAACAACAAAAGAGGGCCAATGTTAGCCTCCACCTGCCCAAGGCTTAGGGATATGCAAACAGACAAAGAGGACAGTGGCCAAAATTGAAAATTAAGAAGGATTTGACTTCTGAAAGTCAAAATGAATTACAAATTGATATTAAACATCATTGGCCAGGCTTTCTACGTTGTCAAACATGAGTACGAAGATGATGAAGGTCAAAGGGAGATGATGAACTAGAGAACAGGGAAGACTCGAGGATCCATCATAATAGAACAAAATAACTCATTCAATAAGGGTGAAGGAGTGCCTCTACATCTCTCTTTGTTATTCCTCTCTTTCTCCATTCCTATTCTTAAGTTGCAGTGTATATCCCAATTGGAATGCTTCTCATATTCATGATTTTCAGAAGCATTTGTCATTCAAAAAGTTTTATGCAAGTATAATGTATCTGAGACTAAGAGGCAGGTACTATGGCCCTTTTAGTCATAGTTACCTCCCTACTCAAAGCATTTCAATGATGCTTATGCTAGCTCTTTTTAAGTAACTACTCTCCTTTATCTTCTACAGTAACGCCAACCCTGGGTATAGTTACTATATATAGTTACCCACTATCCTCTTTCTTTGCTCATGGTTTACTGGAAAGGCCGTGAAATAGCACTGAATAAATATAGGATGTCCAAGCTCCTTACATTGAGAGGAATTTCATCATTTTACATATAAAGAAAGAGAGACTTAGGCAGGTGAAATGAATTGTCCTATATTACACAAGTAATAAAATGCACAATTATATTCTAACTTCATCTATACATAGAATATAATCTTATTGCTACTCAGTAATTCCTTAATTCCTGTACTATGGACTCCCTACCTTATTCCTAAAGATTTTCTGCTTCTGAATTATGAAACCCCTCATCATTTCCTCTATGAAAATCACTTCTGAATTTTATTAATTACTTTTCTTTTGTTCCACATTAATACCTGAGCATATTGCTATTTTCTCTTCCCTATATAGTGAGCCTGATATTGCAGCAAAGATTTAAAAAGAAAAAACACAGCAGTTAAACAGAATCGACTTGCACACTAACTTTTTTGACAATCTATGTAATATTCCAACCTCATAGTTTCTCATTCTGAAATTAAGGGAAGTATATGATTTTGCTGCCTTTTCTCTAGGACCTTGCTTAGTCATTATAATTGCAGTTCTTGTTTTCTTCATTTCATTCACATTGTTAAAAATCATTGTGTATATGCTTTCCTAAGTTCTTCTTGCTTCACTCTGCATTAATATATGTCTTTCCATGGCCCTATGAGTTTTTTGTGTTCATTTTCTCATGGCTCAATAATATTTTGTCAAAGGTACTTAGCACCCTTTTTTGTAGTTATTTGTCAGTCAATAGGTATTGATATTTTTTAGTACTTTATTACCACAAAAAGCCATAAGATGACTATTTTGGCATTTTGGAGTCTTTGTTTATGTCTTGACCTAACAATTGATCCTCAGGATCAAAGGATATGGACATTTTAATCACTTACTTTTTTTCATCATCGCAAGTCATTTTCAAGAATTATTGGGCCAAATTCACTTACATACCAAAAATCTTTTAGTATGTTCACATTCCAGGGTTCCTTCAAAAATGCCTATTTCCATTTTTATCACTTTTGCCAATTTACTTAGAGTGAGGTTAAATATCAGAATTACTTTAATTGCTCTTATTAATAATACCTTTGAGTAATATCTAGTATAGTTAATAGTTATAACTCTTCTTTTACGAACTCTTTATCCATAATGACCACTTATTCATTGAATGACTTTTGACCTTACATATGTGTGCAGATTTTCATATATACCGATATATGTGCATATTTGTGTATACAGAATATTTTCATATTTGATGCAAATATTTTTCCATTCAAATTTCCCTTATCCTAAATATATTAATTAAATTGATGTAAAAACTTTCAAATTCATGTATTCAGATTAATTACTTTCATCTTTTTTGATCTCTACACTTCTTATTTCTTTAGGTAAGCAAGTGACATTTTATATTTAAGTCAAATATCCACTTGGGAACAATTATGACATATAGTATAGGATGCCAGCATAAAACTACTTTTTGTCAGACTTAATGAAACATTCCCCAGAATTTCTCCTTTGGAGAAGGGAATACTTTTGGAGCAGTTTCTATTTGATTTATCAAATAATGGGTTCATGCGTTCAGTTCTTTTTTCTGATTATTATTATTAGATAATATGATAGAGGTGTCTACTCTTGTTAAGTACCAGTTTGGATGATTGCTATTTTATAATATAATTCTAGATATGGAAGTATTTACATTCCTACATTTTTCATTATTTCCGTTAAGATTCTGGAACTTTTGTTCCTCAAAATAAATTATGTTATTATTTTGGCGAATTGTATATGTATCCCTTTGGTAGTGTGATAAATGTAGCACTAAATCTGTAAAGAATTTAGGAGTATCATAATTTTTATTGTCAGTTGAGCAATATATGTCTCATCACTTGTTCAATTCAATTTTCCCTTCAAGTGTTTCTATCTATCTATCATCTAGCTATCTTATTTACTCATTTATTTGTTTGTTAAATCTTATAATTTGATTCTACAATATTTTATACATTTTGGGGTTATTTGGAAAGGAATTTCCCATTTTCCCATCCCCATTTTCCCATTAGATCTTATAATTATTACAGGAAAATGCTGATGATTTCTGTCCATGTATTTTTATCCTATTATTTTCCTGAAAGTATTAATTGTCTCAATTAATTTCCTTCTTAATTCCCTGGAGTTTTCTAAGCAAACCTCTAAGCCATCTGCAAATGGAGAAAATTTTATCTCCCTTTGGTAATGTTTATGAATTTAATTTCTTTCTCATCTTATTAGTATCACTAGCATTTCTAGAACGCTGTCAAACAATAATGAGGGAAAGGCTAATTCTTGTTTTACCCATACATTTACGGGAATAGCTTCTAGGGGATCCCCATTAAAAAGTAATACTATCTATTCAGTTTAGATAGATACTTTCATCATCTTAAAAAAAGGTCCTTCTATGTCCATGCCTGTAAGGTTTTAGCATTAAAAAGTGATGCAGTTTGTCAGATTTTTCTGTATCTGTTGATGTAATCACATTTATTCTATTCTGTTGCTAATATATTTTTAATGTGGTAAGTACTTTCCTAAAGCTGAACAATGATTATATCACTGGTAAAACAACAACAAGAACCACAAAAACAATTCAGCTATATAAACATTGTAAATATATTTTTTGCTAGAATGTATGTAATAATTTATATATTAATATTAATTTGTGACATTTCTCTAATTTTTTTTACTGTCCCAGCTCACATATTATTATAATGTTATTTCATAGAAAGAATTTGGCAGAGTTTTTGGAATTATTTCTATCACAGAAGTTTTAATTACTCTTTACAGATCTGACCACTTTATATGCAACTATCTAGAGCAAGGCTTTTGTCTTTTTTTTCGCTCTCCTTGGTAGATCCTTTATAGTTTGGTCAATTTTATTCTCTAAGATTGAATTAAGATTTATTTGATGTTGCATTAATTTGGGTTGCACTAATCAGCTCTCACTTAAAACAAAAGTGCAATTCATATCATCATTTCTCTGATGTCATGGTCCTCATTGAAAATGAAGGATGAACATAACATAAATTTGGGTAATTTTATAGGAAATCAGTTAATTTAGTTCATGATATTGTGAGCATATCAGCCAATGTGCACATTAGTTACTGATTGATTGCATTTGTCCTCGGTTCTGATTTTATCTTGTTTATTCTTTAATATTCTTAACTGGATTTTCTTTTCTTTATCAGATTTGATAAGTTTATTATGTCAATTTTTCCAAGTAATTAATTTGTAACTTTTTTAATCATTTCTATTATCTTTTGTTTTCTCCTTTATCTATACCTCACAATTTTTTTAAAGATTTCTCCTTTTGTCCTTATTCTAAGTTTAATAATTAATAGGTTCTTAGTTCTTAATTCTTTTTGTTTTTCTTTACTCAGTTCATTATTTTTTTTTATTAATGCTGTTTTCATGGACATTTTTTCTTGTGACTACTTCAGTTGTTTCTCACAAGTTTTGTTATATTTTTTGCATTTTTATCCTTTCAAGTATTTATGATTTGTCTCTATGATTTGTTTCTCCTGCCCATCAATCAAGCTGTTACTTTTAAATGTTTATTTAAGTCTGCTTCCTTTGGTTTTGTTATCTGTACTTTTTTTGTTATGTTGCTATCTATAAAATATTTCTTTACATTTTTGAATATTTTTTACATTTATTCATATTTTCTCTGTACCCTTTCACATGATCTATCTTTATAATGGTGCCCTTTGATGCTAACTAATATCTAAATTCAATAATATCCCCATTAATAATTCACCATAAGTCTTTCAAATACAATTGAATACTCTGTTCAGTTAAGCATAATATAGTTTCCTTATATATTGTTCTTGATATTATAAGTTTTTAGTTTAACTTTTTTGATAGAATGCCTATATCTCTTGCTTTTTATAAATCATATGATTTATAATACTTAAATTATATTATAGGTTTTTTCCTTGGTTTAGTGGATATATGTGTGCATATACACACATGTGTGACATATGTATATATACACATATGTTTATGTGTATACATATACATATAGCACGTGTGTGTATGTATACACACACATGCACAAATACACAAGTAACTTAATCTCTAAGTACCCCCCCAGGGAACTCTCTTAGGTTGTGGATTTGGTGCTGATCTGCATTGCATAAAAAAAATTCCTCACCAAGAGTTCCTTATCCAAGAAAACCATAGCTTTCCCACCTCATGCCACCCCACATCATTATTTTAAAATGTATCTATATATACTACAAATATTGAAATTCTATTGAATTAATCTATTCACAGTTAACTTTATCACTATTCAATTTTTACCATTTATTCCTTTTATATTTAATTTGTTCCATTTCTATTTCAGATCACTGTTTCCATGATTAATTTTTTTGCTTATCTTACTTTGATGTCTTTTCCTACAATACTTCCCCTTCCAGTCCAAACAGGCAAACGACTGTCCCATTCCAAATTGCTTGACTTCACTTACATCATAAATTTTTCATGTATATTTTAAATCTGTTTCTTGCCTCTTATTAATTGTTCACTTTCCATATTCTATTAGGTGTGTGATTCGAAAATCCTCATTCGCTATCCCTAGACCCTTTTATGGATTTGTTCCGATTTTCCTTTACTTTGTTTCATTTCCTCATTTCTCTACCTTTCTTAGCTATTATGAATTCTATTCTCCAAGTCGTGGACTGTATGTTTTCTTATAATTATCTGTGTTCTTAAGGTGAAGCTTTGGAGTATCAATACTTTGGACTCTCAATGCTATCATGCCCTAATTTACTGAATAATCCTATACTATCCAAACTGCAACGTTGAAATAAAATGTGTGCTGTTTACCTCAGAGAGCTATGAGTATTAAAAACAGTGAATTAAAACATGTAAATTTATACATGAATGTCAATTATTAAGTTAGATACTTGAGGTGTTATATATATATATATATATATATATATATATATATATATATATATATATATATATATATATATATATATTAAAAAGAGGAAATAATCCTCTGTCAATAACAGGAAGAAATCAATAACAAGTCTTTTGCATATATATATATAGATATTCAGTCATTTTCAGTCATTTCTGATTCTTCATGACCCTATTTGGGGTTTTCTTGGCAAAAATACCAGAGTGGTTTGCCTTTTTTTTTTTGTTTTTTTTTTTACAAATGAGGAAACTGAAGCAAATAGGGTTAAGTGACTTGCCCAGGGTCACACAGCTAGTAATTTTCTGAGGCCATATTTGGACTCAGGAAGATAAGTCTTCCTTACTCCACACCTGGTGCTCTTTCCACTGTGCCACTTAGCTGCACTATATATGTATATGTGTGTATGTGTGTATGCAAATACACATCTATGTCTATTTGTGTATACACACATGCATGTGCACACCCACACTAACACACACACATATACATATGTATGCATATACACACACACATTTGCAATTACTTGACCCAGATGCTTAATTATTCATCTCAATAAAAATTTTGTGAGAATCATTTAGATGTACAACTGTCTGATATAGGGAATATATTTCTAATGCTTATTGATTTTTTGATATATAGCACCTAGCTTTATACTTTGCACATAATGGGCGCTGAATAAATATTGTATTTATGGCTTACTTTGTATTTATGGTTTACTCAGGCAAAGTTTCTGCCATGTAGAAATAAAATAGTATTGAATATTCTATGACAGTTGCAAGTATAATGATGCTTTTATTTAAATATCTACTAAATCCACACTTTAAGGTAGATAGAAAGAAGAGAGACATGGTGATCTGTGACATTTTCACTTGGAAACTTTGTTGTCCAAAGTTCAAACAAAATAATGATTCCATAATAATGATGACAATTTTCAAATGCTTCTATTTATTGATGATATTATACTAGTAGCGCCAAAATGCAGACATGTGACAACACTTAATCAGTGATATCCATAGCAGTGGTCAAAAGAAGAATTTGTTTGTCCCTGTCCCATGATAAGCGCTTAATACATGCCTGTGGATTGCTTATTGCTAGTAATGTGTCTAAATAATGATGAATCTGAAAGGGTTTGACATTGGTGGCTCACTAGTGTCTCATAAATAGAAGAATAACACGAAGAAGAAACTCAGCATGTCATTAGAACATTCTTACCCCGTGAGCAGGACATGGTGGGTGCCTATGGGGCAAAGTATTCAATTCACCTTGTACACTTTTGGTTTCATGTCTGATGCAATGGATCATTCTGGCCTGAGGGTTCAGAAAAATACTTCTTTTTATAAAAACATATTCAGGAATCTCTAGGTAAAAGCAGTCCCTGCAGGTGGTAAAAAGCAATCCACAGGAGGATAACAGCCACCAACAAGGAGATTAAAAGCAGTTAACAAAGAAGTTAACTAGGGCCGCAGGAAATTCCCATCCAAATTCTTAAAGAAAAAAGTTTTCAGCTTTCTTGCCAAAAATATGCAGCACTGGGTCCCGTATCAGTTTCTTGTTGCTGTTACTGTTCAGTCATGTCCACTTCTTCATGATCCCATGTGAGGTTTTCTTAACAGAGACTCTGGAGTGGTTTGTCATTTCATTCTCCAGCTTATTTTACAGATGAGGAACTGGAGCAAACAAAGTTAAGTGACTTTCCCAGGATCACACAGCTGCCTGAGGCTAGATTTGAATTCAGGAAGATGAAAATCCTGACTCTGGGCTCAACTCTCTACCTGCCACCACCTACCTGCCTTACATTTATCTACCTGGGAGCAAAGTTAACTCAAATTACTCCATAGAGACTTGACTTACAGTAAGACTGGGAGGGCAAGAGTTAACGTAGGACTCCCCAGTTCTACTGGTTATCAGTCCACAGAATACCTCCACTGTATCCTGACCCTCAAGCTTTGGAAGTTAATATAGTGCAGTGGAAAGAGCAAACTGGCTCAGTTTAAATCTGGCCCCTAATATATTGCCTGTATGACCCTGTGCTAATCCCTTAAAGTCCCTGGACTTTACTTTCCCCATGTGAAAAATGAGCAGGTAGCTTGATATGGCACTAGAGCTTTCTTATTTTCTAGATTTATGAGCCTGAGATATTTGCCCTCTTTGAAATGGAAGAACTTCAGGAATCACTTGAATGAATCACTGGTCAGCATTACCATCGTGAAGTTCCATTGTCTGTATGACTTAGCTACAGTAGTAACAGAAGAAAACTGGAAGAATCTTTATCTGTGTTCATAACTTTTGAATAACAAAAAAGGTTGCTCAGTACAACATGACATGAGTTCAAGATGACCTAGACTTTCTCAGGGGCAATGAGTGGTTTTCAGTGGAAGATCCATGCACTGAATGATACCAGATCTCTGTGTTAAATGAGGTTAAGGGAAAAAATAACTAGCTTAGCCCAGTAGGATTCTATTAGCTTGAGTGCACATTTCAAATAATTTCCAGATGCCTTCCTACTTTCTGGTAGCTCATAGAAAGGTAGCTGGTGATATATCATAATGATGATTGAAGATAACATTTACATAGTGCTTTCGGTTTACAAAATAATTTATATATATAGATACAGATATGTAGAGATCTATATGTAATCTCATATGACCACTACAATAAATCTGTGAATTAGGTGCTGCTATTATCTTCATTATACAGATGAGGAAATTGAGTCTGAGAGCTAAGTAACTCATCTAGAATCACACAGCTATAATCTAAGAGTCAAACTCAGATTTCTGTCCATATGTCTATTAGATCTATAGCTATGTGAACTACTCAAGTCCAGCATTCTATCTTCAATATACTTCTTAGCTTAATTTCTTGATGGAGTGGGTAGATCTGGATAATTTCATCCTTGGAAAGACTTTCTGAGAAGATAAGGAAAGATTACCAAAGGTTTCAGCTTGGCTTGAAGCAATTAAAAGATGTCAGTTGACAAGTGCCAGTTCTGTAGTACCTGTTTTAAGTACTTAAGTCACATGATTTCTTTAGCAAGGAATAAGTACTGATTCTGAAAATATAGAAGTACTTATTATGTAACTATTTCTTTTTTTCTTTTTTTTAAATTTATTTATTTAACTTTTAACATTCATTTTAACAAAATTTTGGGTTCCAAATTTTCTCCCCTTTTGTCCTCTCTCCCCACTCCAAAACACCGAGCATTCTAATTGCCCCTATCACCAATCTGCTCTCTCTTCTATCATCCCTCTCTGCCCTTGTCTCCATCTTCTCTTTTGTCCTGTAGGGCCAAATAACTTTCTATACCCCTTTACATGTATTTCTTATTTCCTAGTGGCAAGAACAGTACTCGACAGTTGTTCCTAAAACTTTGAGCTCCAACTTCTTTTCCTCCCTCCCTCCCCACCCCTTCCCTTTGGAAGGCAAGCAATTTGATATAGGCCAAATCTGTGTAGTTTTGCAAATAACTTCCATAATGGTCGTGTTGTATAAGACTAACTATATTTCCCTCCATCCTATCCTGTCCCCCATTACTTCTATTCTCTCTTTTTATCCTGTCCCTCCCCATGAGTGTTGACCTCAAATTGCTCCCTCCTCCCCTTGCCCTTCCTTCCATCATCCCCCCCACCCTGCTTATCCCCTTATCCCCCACTTTCCTGTATTGTAAGATAGGTTTTCATACCAAAATGAGTGTGCATTTTATTCCTCCCTTTAGTGGAATGTGATGAGAGTAAACTTCATGTTTTTCTCTCACCTCCCCTCTTTATCCCTCCACTAATAAGTCTTTTGCTTGCCTCTTTTATGAGAGATAATTTGCCCCATTCCATTTCTCCCTTTCTCCTCCCAATATATTTCTCTCTCACTGCTTGATTTCATTTTTTTAAGATATGATCCCATCCTCTTCAATTCACTCTGTGCACTCTGTCTCTGTGTGTGTGTGTGTGTGTGTGTGTGTGTGTGTGTGTGTGTGTGTAATCCCACCCAGTACCCAGATACTGAATAGTTTCAAGAGTTACAAATATTGTCCTTCCATGTAGGAACGTAAACAGTTCAACTTTTATGGTCCCTTATGACTTCTCTTTGCTGTTTACCTTTTCATGCTTCTCTTCATTCTTGTGCTTGAAAGTCAAATTTTCTTTTCAGTTCTGGTCTTTTCATCAAGAATGCTTGAAAGTCCTCTATTTCATTGAAAGACCAATTTTTCCCCTAAAGTATTATACTCAGTTTTGCTGGGTAAGTGATTCTTGGTTTTAGTCCTAGTTCCTTTGACTTCTGGAATATCCTATTCCATGCCCTTCGATCCCTCAATGTAGAAGCTGCTAGATCTTGTGTTATCCTGATTGTACCTCCACAACACTTGAATTGTTTCTTTCTAGCCACCTGCAATATTCTCTCCTTGACCTGGGAACTCTGGAATCTGGCCACAATGTTCCTAGGAGTTTCTCTTTTTGGATCTCCTTCAGGTGGTGTTCTGTGGATTCCTTGAAGACTTATTTTGCCCTCTGGTTCTAGAATCTCAGGGCAGTTCTCCTTGATAATTTCATGAAAGATGATGTCTAGGCTCTCCTCTTGATCATGGCTCTCAGGTAGGCCCACAATCTCTAAATTGTCTGTCCTGGATCTATTTTCCAGGTCAGTTGTTTTTCCAATGAGATATTTCACATTATCTTCCATTTTTTCATTCTTTTGGTTTTGTTTTGTGATTTCTTGGTTTCTCATAAAGTCACTGGCCTCCATCTGTTCCATTCTAATTTTGAAAGAACTATTTTCTTCAGTGAGCTTTTGAACCTCCTTTTCCATTTGGCTAATTCTGCTTTTGAAAGCATTCTTCTCCTCATTGACTTTTTGAACCTCTTTTGCCAATTGAGTTAGCCTATTTTTCAGGGTGTTATTTTCTTCAGCATTTTTTTGGGTCTCCTTTAGCAGGGTGTTTACTTGTTTTTCATACTTTGCTTGCATGTCACTCATTTCTCTTCCCAGTTTTTCCTCCACCTATCTGACTTGATTTTCAAAATTCTTTTTGAGCTCTTCCATGGCCTGAGCCCATTGAGTGGGCTGGGATACAGAAGCCTTGACTTCTGTGTCTTTCCCTGATGGTAAGCATTGTTCTTCCTCATCAGAAAGGAAGGGAGGAAATGCCTGTTCCCCAAGAAAGTAACCTTCTATAGTCTTATTTTTTTTCCCTTTTCTGGGCATTTTCCCAGCCAGTGACTTGACTTCTGAATATTCTCTTCACACCCACTTGGCCTCCAGATCCTCCCAGCCAGTGCTTGGGGTCTGAGATTCAAATGCTCCTTCCCAGCCTCAGGGCTTTGGGCAGGGGTGGGGCTGCTATTCAGTTTGAGATTAAGTTCAGGTGCTCAGGTGGGGGCAGGGCAACCTCACAGGCTCAGTTCCCTCAGGGGGTTTATGCAGAGACCTTCAACAATGGATCCAGGTTCCTGCCTTGCTTGGGGAGCCCTGGTCCACTACTGCCTCCGCTGCTGCCTCCTGAGGGGGCCTGAGTTATGGGGACACCCCACTCCCCTCTTGACACGCCACCCCTGTCGCCTGTGGGTGGAGGGACCCGCGCGGCTGCTGGAGATTCTATCCCTGAAGCCTGCTCGTATCCACTCCTCTCAGCGCCGTGCAGCCAACGCAGGGCTGGGCTCGGCTCTGGGTCCGCAGTGCAATGGACCTTTTGCAAGAGGTTTTCAGGCTCTCTGGAACAGAAATCTCATCCACTCCATTGTTCTGTGGCTTCTGCTTCTCCAGAATTTGTTGGTAGTTCTTTTTTACAGATACTTTATGGGCTGTGGGTTCGGAGCTAGTGTATGTGTGTGTTTCTACTCCGCCATCTTGGCTCTGCCCCCCAAGTAATTATTTCTAAAGAATTTAAAGAGCTAGATACTTTTCTTAAAGAGATAGCATAACATAGTAGATACATGAATATGTTTGGAATAAAGAAAATCTGGATTGAAGCCACACTCTAAAGTTCCACACAATTATAAGGTGACTTTGTTAAAAAAAAAAAAAGTTGCTTAGAATATTGAAATCATTGGTTAGATAGATAGATATAGCTCTGTCTCTATCCATCTATACATATATATGTGTGTGTGTGCGTGTGTGTGTGTGTGTGTGTGTGTGTGTGTGTGTGTATATATATATAAAATGACCACAAAAATAAAGAAAATAAAAATTTTTTTAGGATTTTGTGACTATGAACAAAAATTTCTGAAATATTATCACTAAACCTCTCAATCAACTCACTCATGACTATAAGGCCAAAGAGACCTGGAAACAGAAAAACAGTACAATTTGCCTAATATCATACAGTAATTGTTACGATGAGTAATGTGAGTGAACCTTCCAAGACTTGGCCAACTGTCTAATACATGTATTGTGTTAGACTCACAACACAAGCATTGGCTCTTGATGATCCCTATCTACTTACTGTATTACAAAATTACACTAGCTTAGAGGCTCCAAGAGCTGTGTTATATTGGGAAAAAGGATGGCCACTGGAAGCCCATCACATTTGTTAGTTGACAGCTTTCTGACAGCAAGACTGGTTATCTCTTAGTAAATTATTAGACTTGTCTTTAAAGTGGGCTGTCACCGAGAAATTCTGAGATTATGTGTATCAAACTTGATTTCATGTTTGAATGAACAACAATCCACTAACATATTTTGACAAATGCTAAATTGGAAGCTGTCAGCCCAAAATGGGTAGCAGCACTAGCCAACTATGAGTTCAGCAAGTATTAATAGCCAATAAAGATACAGATGTCCTATCTTTTAGTCCCAATATGTCTGAAGTCATGGCAGCAATCATAAAATGGATGAAGGTGATTTGTGACTTACAGAAAACCAAGCCACTTACAAAACAAAGTGAAACTGAGAAAAAAGCAGGATTTCTAAGGAGAGCATATCATTGATGTAATCCTCCCTGTCCCCTGTCTCTTTGGATATGGAAATAAGATCAACTCCATAATCATAGGAACACATAGTACAATCGCAAATTTGGAATTGGATGATTCCATAGGTCATCATGTCCAACTCTTTTATTTTAGAGATAAAGACAGTGAAGTTCAGAGAAGTTAAGGACTTGTCTTGAATCAAACAGCTAGTAGGGGCAGGATTCAAGTCTAGTTCTTCTTGTTTGCAAGTCCAGTTCTCTACCCACTGAAAGCAGATGAATGTATGTGAAAAGTGTCAAAGTCCATAGTATATGAATTTGATTATTAGAATGTCAATCCTAATTCCCAAAAGGAAACCATATTATTGATAAAATAGTAGAAATCAGAAGTATTTGATGAAGGCCTGTACCAAATCACAACTGATACAAGAAAAGACATATGAAAATAATTGGTTCTATCAAAGCCCATTGCTCCATGGACAGGAAACCAGTATGTGATTATTGGTATGTATGTGATTTGGGACATGGGTCAAGAGAGAAGCCTGGTTCTGGCATTCTCTTGGTGCAAGACAGCAGCAGATAGGTGTAGGAAGTGTGAGACCTGTAGAATTCTTGATATATCAAAGGAAAGGAATACTAAATCACATTGATTATCTGGAGAATATAAGTTCAAGGAGATCTACAATATGGGAATGTTTGAGCCAAGTGTCAAAATTGTCCTTTGTTCCTGAAAGAAATTTTCAGTCAGTGGGCAGTGCTCAGCATAGTGACTTGTATATAATGATAGTTCACTTGAGTTGGTAGCAGTCTGATGACAAGAACAGACTTTTTTCTCCTATCTGTTAAAGTTCATTGATCACTATGCCTTTTTTAATTAATTAATTTTTAGTTTTCAACATTCACTTCCACAATATTTTGAGTTCCAAATTTTCTCCCCATCTCTGCCTTCGATCTGCCCCAAGAGATCATTCCCCCAATCTGCCCTCCCTTCTATCACACCTCTACCTTCTCTCATCCTCTTCCCCTCTATTATCTTGTTGGGCAAGACTGATTTCTATACCTCATTGCCTATATATCTTATTTCCCAGTTGTACGTAAAAACAATTTTTAACATTCATTTTGAAAACTTTGAGTTCCAACTTCTCTCCCTTCCTCCTTCCCCACTCATTTCCCATTGAGAAGGGATGCAGTTTGATGTAGCTTATACATGTGTAGTCATGCAAAAACATCTCCATATCAGTCATTATATGAAATATTAACTATACTTCCCTCCATCCTATCCTGCCCCCCATTTATTCTATTCTCTCTTTTGACTCTGTCTCTCCTCAAATTATTTACTTCTAATTGCAAACCTCCTCCTTTGTATCATCTCCCCACCTCCAGCCTCACCCAGCTTACCCACTTTCTCTCCTGTTTCTGTAGTTTAAGATAGATTTTCATGCCAAATTGAGTGTGCATGTAATTCCCTCCTTAAGCCAAATCTGATGAAAGTAAGGTTCACTCTTTCCCTCTCACCTCCCTCCTCCTCCCCTCCATTGAAAAAGCTTTTTCTTGCCTCTTTTATGCGAGAGATAATTTGCTCCATTCTATTTCTCTTTTTCCTCCCAACATATTCCTCTATCACCCCTTAATATTATTTTTTTTAAATATCATCCTTTCATACTCATCTCACCCTGTGCCCACTGACTATATGTATATAATCCTTCCAGGTACCCTAATACTGAGAAAAGTCTCAAGAGTTACAAATATTATCTTTCCATGGAGGAATATAAACAGTTCAACTTTTCTAAGTCCCTTATGATTTCTCTTTTATTTAATATATAATTTATTTATTTTTCAATTTGTAACTTCCACTGCCACAAGAATTTGAATTCAAAATTGTCTCCCTATCTCTCCCCACCCCACCCACCCCAGGACAGCATGCAGCCCATACACCCCTTCCTCCAATCTATCTTCCCTTCTATTATCCACCCTTCTTCCACCCCTTCCCATCTATTTTCCTGTAGGGCAAAGTAGATTTCTATACTCCATTGCCTGTATATCTTAATTTCCAGTTGCATGCTAAAGCAATTTTTAACATTCACTAGTAAAGCTATGAATTCCATATTCTCTCCCTCCCTCCCCACCCACTGTCATCAAGAAAACAAACAATTCAATATAGGTCATACATATGTAACAATGCAAAGCACTTCCATAATATTTGTGTTGAAAAAGACTAACCACATTTCCCTCTGTCCTATCCTGTCCTTCATTTATTCCATT
The DNA here is from genome assembly GCF_028372415.1 of Notamacropus eugenii. Taxonomy (NCBI): domain Eukaryota; kingdom Metazoa; phylum Chordata; class Mammalia; order Diprotodontia; family Macropodidae; genus Notamacropus; species Notamacropus eugenii. The sequence goes on along the minus strand of NC_092873.1, from coordinate 226,968,380 downwards.
CTGTCCCTTGACCTGTTCTGCCACAATAGTGTTTGCTTCTGATTATCCCTTTTCCCAATTTGCTGTCCCTTCTATTATCTTTCCTCTCCTATCCTCTTCCTCCTTGCCTTCCTTCAGGGCAAAATAGATTTCCATATCCAATTCAGTGTGTGTTATTCCCTCCTTAAGCCAAATCCCATAAATGTAAGGTTCAATTTCTTTTCATCTCCCTCATCTTCCCCTTGATTGTAGAAGTTCTTTCTTCCCTCTTGTATGTGAGATGATTTGCTACATTCTACTTCTCCTTTTCTCTTATTTCTAGTATATTCCATTCAACAGTAATTTTATTTTTTAGGTATTCTCCCTTCATATTCAGCTCACTTTGTGCCCTCTGTGTGTGTGTGTGCGTGTATTATATATATATATAAAATATGTAATGTATAATATATAATATTATATATATTATATAATATATAATATATATAATATGTATATATAATGTGTATATATACATACATACATAGACATGTATATATACATACCTACACATATATAATATATATATACCCAGATAACCTATATATGTGTATATATACATAGATAGATAGATATCTATATCTATATTTATATACATACATTCTCTCTAACTACCCTAATACTGAAAAAGATCTCATGAGTTACAAATAACATCTTTCCATGTAGGAATGTAAACAGTTCAACTTTAATGAGTTCCTTAAAGCTTCTCTTTCCTGTTTACCTTTTCATGTTTCTCTTGATTCTTGTATTTGAAAGTCAAATTTTCTGTTCAGCTCTGGTCTTTTCAACAAGAATGCTTGGAAGTCCTCTATTTTGAACTTCCATTTTTTTCCCCTAAAGTATTATACTCAGTTTTTCTGGGTAGGTGATTCTTGGTTTTAATCCTATATCCTTTGACCTCTGGAATATCATATTCAAAGCCCTTTGATTCCTTCACATAAAAGCTGCTAAATCTTGGGTTATCCTGATTGCATTTCCACAGTACTCAAATTGTTTCTTTCTGGCTGCTAGTAATATTTTCTCCTTGACCTAGGAACTCTGGAATTTGGTTACAATATTTCTAGGAGTTTTCCTTTTGGGATTTCTTTCAGGAGGTGATCAGTGAGTTCTTTCTATTTCCATTTTCCCTCTGGGTCTAGAATATCAGGGCACTTTTCCTTGATAATTTCTTGGAAAATGATGTCTAGGCTCTTTTTTTATCATGGTTTTGAGGTAGATCAATAATTTTTAAATTGTCTCTCCTGGATCTATTTTCCAGGTCAATTGTTTTTCCAATGAGATATTTCACATTGTCTTCTATTTTTTTTGTTCTTTTGGTTTTGTTTTGTAATTTCTTGGTTTCTCATAAAGTCATTTGCTTCCATCACCTCCATTCTAATTTTAAATAGCTATCTTCAGTGAGCTTTTGAATCTCCTTTTCCATGTTATCAGTTCTGCTTTTTAAAGAATTCTTCTCCTCATTAGCTTTTTGGATCTCTTTTGCCATTTAGGTTAATTTATTTTTAAAGATGTTATTTTCTTCAGCATTTTTTTTATCTCCTTTAGCAAGTTGTTGACTCGCTTTTCATGATTTTCTTGTATCACTCTCATTTCACTTCAAAATTTTTCCTCCACCTCTCTTACTTGGTTTTCAAAATCCGTTTTGAACTCTTCTATGGCCTTTGAACATTGCATGTTTTTTTTTACAGGTCTTGGATGTAGAAGCCTTGACTTTTATGCCTTTCTCTGATGGTATGCTTTGTCCTTCATTCGAGAGAATGGAAGAAAATAGTTATTCACTAAGAAGGTAACCTTCTATAGTCTTATTTTTCCCCTTTTTTGGGTATTTTCCCAGCCAGTTACTTGACTTTTGAGTCCTTTGTCGAGTGGAGGGTATAATCTAGGAACCTGTAAGTTCTCAGTTCCTCCAAGATGGCACAATCAAGGGAGAGGAGTTTACTCCTCTCCTGGCCTGTGCTCTCTTCTGTGAGCAACCACAAGCATTCTTATCTGCCCAGGATCTGCAAGTAGGATTCCTTCTCCGCAGTCACCACCAGCTCTATCACGCCAGCACTTTTCCTTGCCCAAGATTGCTCCTCAGAACTGAGACCCAGATCAGCTGCTCAATTCCTCCAGGGTCTTTAGGCCAGGGCTCCAAAAGTGGATGCAATCACAGTGGCTGCCACAGCCCTGGGGTTGGGGCTGGAGCTGGAACATACTCCCCTCTCACCCAGGTGAAAGAGCTTTCTTACTGACTTTTGAAGCTCTCTTTGGCATTTGTTGGTTGAGTAATATGGGAACCACAGCTGTTACCTATGATTCCATGCTCTTAAGGCTGCTCCAGTCCTGTCCATGCTTTGCAATACAGTCAATGCTGGTTTGTGCTCTGCTTTGAGCCTGATCCAATAGACCTTTCCTGTTGGCCTTCCAGGCTCTTGGGCTGGAAATCTCTTTCACTCTGTTGTTTTGAGGCTTCTGCTGCCATAGAATTTATTTAGAGCCATTTTTACAGGTATTTTATGGGCTATGGGGGGAATGCTAGAGCAGTTTGTCTTTCTGCTCTGCCATCTTGGCTGCACCCCCCAACTTCTCTTTCCTGTTTTCCTTTTCATGATTCTCTTCATTCTTATATTTGAAAGACAAATTTTCTATTCAGCTTTGGTCTTCTCATCAAGAGGGCAGCTAGGTGGTGCAATGGATAAAGCACTAGAGTAGGAGTCAGGAGGACCTGAGTTCAAATCTCACCTCACACACTTGATACTTAGTAGCTCTGTGACCTTGGGCAAGTCTCTTAACCTCAGTTGCCTCATCCTGGGTCATCTGCAGTCATCCTGATGAACATCTGGTCCCTGGATTCAGATGACACTGGAGGAGAAGTGGGGCTGGTGACCTGCACAGATCTCCCTCACTCAAAACAAAAAGTCAAGTGCAAGTCATGTCATTATTTCTCTGATGGCATGATCTTCTTTGGCAATGAAGGACAAACACACACACACACGCACACACACACACACACACACACACACAATGTCATAAAGAATGCTGGAAAGTCCTCTATTTCATTGAATGACCATTTTTCCCCTAAAATATTGTACTCAGTTTTGCCGGGTAGGTGACTCTTTGTTTTAATCCCAGCTCCTTTGATCTCTGGAATATCATAGTATAAGCCCTCTGATCCCTTAATGTAGAAGCTGCTAGAACTTGTGTTATCCTGATTGTGTTTCCACAGTACTTGAATTGTTTCTTTCTGGCTGCTTGCAATATTTTCTCCTTGACCTGGGAGCTCTGGAATTTGGCTACAATATTCCTAGGAATATTTCCTTTGGGGGTCTCTTTCAGGAGGTGATCAGTGGATTCATTCAATATCTGTTTTACCCTCTAGTTCTAGAGTATTAGGGCAATTTTCCTTGATAATTTCAAGAAAGATGATATCTAGGCTCTTTTTTTTTTTTTTGATCATGGCTCTCAGGTAGTCCAATAATTTTTAAATTGTCTCTCCTGGATATATTTTCCAGGTCAGTTATTTTTCCAATTTTATATTTTCACATTGTCTGCTATTTTTTTCATTTTTTTGGTTTTGTTTTATAATTTCTTGATTTTCCGTAAGTTATCAGCATCCATCTGCTCCACAAAAATCTTTAAAGAATTATTTTCTTCAGTGAACTTTTGGACTTCCTTTTCCATCTGACCAGTTCTGCTTTTTAAGGCATTCTTCTCCTCATTGGCTTTTTGGTCTCTTTTGTCATTTGGGTTAGTCTATTTTTAAGGTGTTATTTTCTTCAGCATTTTTTTTTTATCCCCTTTAGCAAGTGGTTGGCTCATTTTTCATGAATTTTTTTGTATCCCTGTCATTTCTCTTGCCAATTTTTCCTCTACTTCTCTTACTTGTTTTTCAAAATCCTTTTTGAGCTCTTCCATGGCCTGAGACCAATTCATATTTTTTTCTTGGAGGCTTTGGATGTAGGAGCTTTGACTTTGTTTTTATCTTCTGTTTGTGTGTTTTGGTGTTCCTTGTCATCAAAGATTCTATAGTCTGATTCTTTTTCTGGTTTTTGTTCATTTCCCCAGCCACTCATTTGACTTTGTCAAGGTAGTTCTCTGCTTCCAGTGGGGTTGGGAGAGGATGTACTGTTAGCCACTCAATTCCCCCCACAATCTGTGGGCCTCCAGAAACAGCCACTGCCTCTGTCCTTACTGTGGCTGTTGAGGGTTCCTCCACCCCCTCCATAACCCTGGGGCTGGTGCTGGACCACTGACTCTCTCATACAGGTCCCACAGGTTTTTTTCCTCTGACCTTCCAATTTATCCTCCATTTTGGGGTTGTGAAGTCTGGAAACCACCAGAGATTCAATCCCCTTGAGGTCTGCTCAGGTCCCATCTGTGCTGGTGCAACCCACACTGAGCTGCATTCTGCTCCAAGCACAGCATGATAGACACTTCCGTTTGATCTTCCAGGCTGTCTTGGATTGCAGAGCTACTTCAGTCCATCGTTCTGTGGGTTCTGTAGCTCCAAAACTGTTTTGAGTCATTTTTTACAGATATTTGACTGAGCTTGGGTGGAGAACTCTAGCAAGTCTCTGCTTCTACTCTGTCATCTTGGCTCTACCCCACAGATCACTGTGCTTAATGCAGTGCCCTGTACTAGAAACCATGAGAACATGCAAAAGAAATGGAAGGTGACCCACGACCTCAAGACGTGTACAGATTAAGTGGGAGATAGGAGTAAACCACATTGAACATAAACAAAATAGAGAAAACTTTCAAGAAACTAGTTGAAAATGACAAACTAGGGATTGTGTTGACATGAAGGAATTCCCAGCTAATGAAAGTCAGTTTACCAGTGCTGGTGTGCACCTTTTGTTGAAACTTTTAGTCTTAAATAATTAGCAAGATCAGTGAAAAGTTACATGACTTACTCAGGGTCACATAGCATTTTTCCTTTCTTTTATATTATTCATGAATGCATGCATTCATTCACTCATACATGTCAGAGACAGAAGTTAAACTCAGGCCTTCAAAGTTTCAAGGCCAGCTCTCTATCTCTCATAATACATTACTTTTCAAATACAAATGTATCTAGTAAGTATAAATACATATAGTATATCCTTCAGTCTTCATCCCATTTCACTCTGCCTCTTTGAAAGGAAAAAAAATAGAGGGAATCTACCTATCAAAAAACCTCCATCTCACTCCTTTTAAACCTTTCACAATGATGTTTCATAAGCATATATCATAATTGTAATTTTTTTTAAATTAACAAAACAATTTCCAAATTTTCCTTTGGATCCCTGAAATGTTTTAAGTTTCATCACTAGCTGAGTCTCATTGCTCCAGTATTAATTTCAAGAGGAATAAAACAAATATTTATTGAGAACTTACTATGCACCAGGCTCTGTATTAAGTGCTAGTAGTACAAATAGAACCAAAAAAGAAAGACAATCCCTTCTCTCAAAATGCTTATATTTTACTAGGGGAAAACAGCACACAACAGGGAGCTGAAAAGCTAAGCCAGAGAAACAGTAATAAGAAAATAAGAGAAGAGAGATAAAGGTAGTAGGCACAATGCAATGGTTTTGAAGTTCAGAAGCCAGGAACAGGTAGGTAACAAAGGCCAGTGAGGGCTCCCCTACTTAATAGGGGCTTCCAGAAAGAACTCAGATGTAGGAGAATAGATGGGGCTTTGAGAGGGCTGTTCCCTACTAAGAATGTTCCAAGGTTAAAAGGCCCCAGATGCTGAAGGAAGTTCGAGAATGTGATAACATGCCTTCAAAGTCTAGGAATCAGGACCAAGGCGAGGTGTGGGGAGGAAGAAGTGGAGGAAATAAAACCCATCTTGGGTTCCATCAAGGCTTCAAGAGGAAGTCACCTCACAGAATTACAGAAATGATATTAATGCAACCTCCATCTCAATTTATTCATTTCCATGTAGTTTTAATTGTCCCACAAGTCACAGGGGGCATTTTTGTTTCTTTTCTACATGTAAGGAATTTTTTATACTCTCACAAGAGAGTTTTGAGAAAAGGAACAATAAAATGACACCTTGTTAAAGAATGAGTTCTGTGGCAGGTGTTGCATCCGTGATTTGAGTAGGAAAGAGTAACTGTGTTATTAGATTTTTATTTGTTTTTCAGAGCTAGGTGACAATCATAAAGACAAAAATGTAGGTTAAATCTAAGGAAAATCAGATTAACAATTAGATCTTTCCAAAAAATAGGATGGGCTACTTTAAGAGGTAGTGGACTCACTCTCATTGAAAATCTTTAAGTAAAATTTCTCTAGATAGTTATTGCATATTATATAAAGGATAGTCTTATTCCAGTTGTTGTTAATAATGAGATTCCAATTTAATTACCATCATCCTGCTGGAAAAGACTATGCCATGAGAATGCCTAGGCATGCAAAATCAGAAACCAGAAATTGCTCACAGTTTTAACACAACTCTTAGAGAAATAGTGCCTAGATTTAGATTTCATAGAATCCATACTGATTATAGTCAAGATTTGAAGTAGAAGGTATTTAAAGGAAGTGTTAGCTTTATCAAAAATCAGGCAAGTGAGAACTACAGAGACTTGCATCCAAAGAATTCCAATGTATACTGCTGTGCATAGTAGTAGTCCTGGAAAACTGAGTGGAAGACTAAGTAGAGTTAATGAATAAATGTTGAGTATATACAAAAATAATACTGTCCCAGGCATTGCCACATACTTGAGGATATCTAGATTCAAACCACATTTATTATTATCTAAAGATGGAGATGAGCTGCAGGCTCAGCATCATTATTTGATTTCTGATTGAATGAAAGATTAGTTTATGCTAACTTTGTCCCAATTATAGATTTTTCTGAGAACTCAGAGTGGGAAAACACAGTGGTGTATTGATTGAGTTGGCCATCTATTTGGATCAGATATATATAAAATTTTGCCCAGGAGATCTATTCATGCTAAAAAATCTTGGTTTCTTGAGTAAACATTATAGTGTCTCACTAGACATCTAACTACTTTTCAAAGATTAAGCAATATGTTGATCTACAAAATAGTCTCAGAGAATGATTGCAAACCTACTGAAGTCATACATAAAAGTTGCCTACTGCTCAAAAGGGAGTTAGTCAAACTCCCTGGTGATCATGGGGACAAGAGAGATAGAATTGGTTTAGCTCTCTCTGACAAAGGCCCATCCACCATTGGTTAATAGGTTGCCACAGCCAAATAATGACTCCAGATAAAAATTTAGATGAAAAGAATAATGAATGTTGAGACCTTCTTGAAAGTCAGGAAAGCCTGCCTTGGAGGACATAGAGAGAAATAGGGAATTCAGAAACCATCCTACTCCTGCCTAATTCTCTAGTTGTGTAGCCCCAAAAAGAATGAAGGCCAATTACCAAGTATTTCTTTAGTGTCCACTATATTCTGAGCACTGTACTTGGTGGGGGTACATACTGCAGAAGATGGTGCCTGAGCTACATAATAAAAGAAGATAAGGAATCTGTGAAGTGGGGGTAAATAGGGATTGAATTTCAGATGTGGGTAATGGCCAATGTAAGGTATGCAGATGAAAGATGTGTAATTAATGCATGAGGATCAAGGAGAAACCTATTTGGTCCAGTTCTCAGAGTACAGAAAAGAATTTCATGTCCAATGAAGGTGAAAAGATAGATTGATGCCAGGTTATATAGAGCTTTAAAAGTTAACCAAAGGAGTTTATATTTGATTCTGGGAACAATAGGAAATCATTAGAATTGGATGATTTGAGAGTAATATGGTAGAAACATGCTTAAAAGTACTTTGGTAACAGTGTATAGGAATTCATTAGTAGTAGTAGTAGTAGTATTTAATATTTATAGGCACTAGAATACCAAAATACTTGAGGCAGAGTGAGCAAATTGGAGATCGCTGAAATAATTCAGGTAGAGATGATAAGGGCTTTAGCTAAGATAATAGTCGTGTGGGTAAAGAGAGGGGTTGGATACAAATGATGTTCTGAAAGTAGTAATGGCAAGATTTAGCAACTCATTGGACATGTAGGAATAAGGGAAAGTAAGGAATTAGGCTAATGCCTAAAGGTTTTGAACCTGAAATACTAGAAGGATGCTGGTGTTTTAGAGATAAATAGGTAAGTTTAAAAGAGGAAAGTCTTGAGGGAAAAGATAATGAGTTTAGTTTTAGACAAATAGAGATTCAGATGGTTTCAGGATATCCAGTTTTGAAATGTTTGGTAGGCAAGTGGTGATACAAGATTAATGCTCAGGGAAGATACCGGAACTGTCAATACATACATACATACATGCTCAATACAAAGACACAGGACTATGTAAAGCTTGATTGGGATCATCTGTATAAAATTGTTTTCAAATTTGAAAGAACTATTTGCATTATATTTATCATGTGAGTCAATGGTTATTATTATAGAGTAAATATGTGTTCTTTATACGTAGACTCAATGTGTGATTTTTATGTTGCATTTGAACTCCATAATTTGTCTAGAGTATATAGCACAGTTATTATATGTGATATATTTTATTTCTTTATGTGACCTATATATGTGGCTATTATATACTATGTTCCTACTTGAATTTCTTAGGATGATGACCTATCATTGTGTCTGCTGATAAACTTTTATCATGTATGGCTGTGAAAACAATGTGATTTTAAATAACAGTAATTTTTTGTGTTGTGTAATAGGGTGCAGAAAGAAGAGGGTGGAGAATGTGAGCCCCCAGCATGAAAATGTCACCGAGCATACATTATTACTGTAGCTGTACAAAGGGTAAAATGAATCCCTTACAGGGTGGTGAGATGCATTTTGACATAAATATGCAACTGACCTGGCCAGTGGAAAAAATGAGAAAGGGAATCTGTTGCAGATGGTAAAAATGTTGAAGGTGGGAAGAGTTAGCTGTGCTAGGAGAAGTCAGGGCCCTCTAGATTGTTACTTTGAAAAGTCAGCACTTGATATATTGCTAATTGAAACTGAATTGCTTAAGCAAAACAATTTTGGATATTAAGTCTTTAACTCACCTGTGCATTAAGTAGTCTGACTCTGACCCTTTCACATTGTATTGGGGAAAATGAGCTATTAATTGGGAAATAATTAGCTCAGACCGGGAGACATGAAATGAGGTTGACAACATTTGCTGCTTGATTCAATTTCTCGTTATTTGTCACACCATTCTTTTTTCATTAAATACCTTATGACCAGAATTCCTATGTCATCTGAGATGGTATGACATAGAGATATGTTATTGGCTTATCAAAATTTTGTATCTGAATGGAAAATGGCCCAAAATAATACTTATGAACTTGGTTGTAAGTGATAGGGGATACTTATATGTGTAGCTACATATGCATAAAATTGTTTTAAAAGTGGTACATATGATGGATTGCCAGAGGAGAGAATGGATGAAAGAAGACCTATTTTAGGGGGCTATTGCAATAGTTCAGGATGGAGAAGGAAGTTGCTAGCAGTAGAAGTAGAAAAGGAGTATGCAAACATTTGCAAAAACAAAACAAAACACTGATAAAGTGAAAATGACATGACATGGTCATTAATTGGACATGAAAGGTGAGAAAGAATGGTGTTCTCAATAAATGAATTGGTAATGCCAGATGGAGAAGACTTAGAAAATAAGATAACAAACTATTTTTAATCAATTGGGTTTGAGGTACTATTGTGACATCTAGGTACAAACAGTGTGTGTGTGTGTGTGTGTGTGTGTGTGTTTGTGTGTGTGAAGAGAAAGAGAGAGGCACAGAGACAGAAAGAGAGAGAGAGAGAGGGAGAGAGAGAGAGAGAGAGAATGGTGAAACTTCAAGAAAATAAATAATGGAAAGTAGAATTTTTAGAACAATACAAAATGAAATTCCACCTTTGATTAATTGTTCTATAACTGAAAGATCAGGGAAAAGAAAAAAAATCCAGAAGCCCCTGCTTGCCCAGTACTTACAAATGAAAAGGAAATGGTGAAGGATTGGAAAGTACCAGCAATCCTTTGAGGACACCTCTACTTGTGACTTGTCCTGCTTAATTTCACAAGCTCTGAAGGTAGACTTGGAAATTGCCCAATCTAACTTTTGCCCTTTCTCTGCTTTAATAACCACCAGCTGAGGGGAGGAAATATGTGACTTGAGGAAATTATATGCATTGTGAAGTATTTTGAAAGAGCTATGTCAGCCTCCTACCATTGTACTTGTAGTTGGTAGGTTAACCATTTCCAAAGTCAAGTCACTGAATCTTGTGAAATTAGATTGTTCTGTAATATCATCACATCTTCCTATCCTAACATTTTCCTTTAACTGAACTTTCTTTAACAAAGAAAGTATAACCCACTCATGGTTCATCATTAAAATAAGTTCAAGTGTCCTAGGGTCTAGTTCTAACTTGGGTTCATTATTGCATTAGCCATGGAGAAAAGTTAGTTTTTTCCATTGCTATTTTCTATTCTATATAGCAGGATGAGAATTCTTCTTTCTTTCCCAACCAGCAGTTATACTTTGTTGCTTAGGAAAACTTGAAATTTCATTGGCCTGTAGATCAATTGGATAATTTTGGAGATGCCATGAAAAAATCACCAGATAGCTGCTGGATGAATTAAGTATTAAAGCTAAACTCTAGCCACAGGCTAACATTCAATATTAGAGAAGCACATTCTTCATTTGTAAGTAAGTTGAACAAAATTAGGGAGTGTGGCTCTTCAGTCATAAGAGGTAGCTCATTGAAATTGTGATAAAGTGGTATAGGGTATATAGCATTGTTATTTTCCAATCCAATCCAATAAGAATAGAAGACTAAGGAAAGTGATGTCAGTTAGGGTTTGAGTTAGCATCATAGTTCTAAGTTTAGAAGTGATGACCTTATCCTGGGAGGGGCATTCTATGGAGTTGAATCCAGGAAGGAAAACAGATGCAAAGTGGAGTGAGCTCTCCCAATCTTACCTCTTTAATAAGTATGTTTAATGTGTAGGTAAGTCAAAGGAGTGTTAGAGATTTAATCAACCATATATTGCTTATCTAGTTCCATTGGTATTTTTTTTCTGATTGAGGATAGTTCCATCCTCATGGTCCATGTTCTCCCAGGAACTCTGAAAATTATCTACTTTTTCAGGACACTGGGGTAATGATGTGAAGTTACAACTTCTATACAGAAATGCATATTGGAAAATCAGGAAGCCTGAAAGTCAGGAAACTTCATGTAGATGCTAGCCTCCAGGGCCAAATTCATAAATCTGAACTCAATCTGCTACTCAAACTAACAGGAAATCTTAGCATTAAGGCTTCATTGAGTTAGACTAGAAAGGATCTCAGAGGTGATCCAGTCTAACAACATGATTTTACAGATGAGGAAACTGAGACACAGAGAGATGAAGTGACTTGCCTAAAGTCACATAAGTAGTAACTGAAGGAGCTAGGATTTGAATTCAAGACTTCTGACTTTACCCTTTTCACTATACTACTCTATCTTTAATATGACAGAATAGATATTTATGGAATCTTCATGCTGTATATATATATATATATATATATATATATGTATGTATACACATACATGTATATGTACATATACACACAAATATATATACATATATACACATATATATGTAACTCCTTCCTCCCATTGGCAACTTGTTATTTTCAAGAGTTTTCTAATGATACTGAGAAATATCTTGCCTATAATTCAGGCAAGACTCAAAACAAGATTTTCTTAACTCTAAACCCTATAGATATACAACTATATAGGACTATAGATATAGACATCTATACATATGGAAATAGACAAATAACATCTTTTTTTACTTTAATTTGTGGTTTTTGCATTTTAAAATTTCATTTTGTTTCTTTTGTTGATGGGAATGGTGGAGCATAAAGATGCTCATTTAGCTGCCCTAAGTCACAGAGTTGGTGGCAGATGCAAGGAGCCTCATTTCCATTGCTATCTGCCAAAGAGAGTATAGATGATACTATATAATTTGATTCATAGAGTCTTAATTATAGGATATAAAATGTACTGTAAGTGGGCCTTTAGCCAGAATACATTTTGTGTGGTATTGCAATGAATAGAGATTTCAAAATGAAGCAAATGTTTAGTTGGCACACTGGTCATATTTAGCGAGAGGCATTGTTGTCTAATGAATAATTCAGTAAAATGGGAGACCCATTCTTGGGTTATATTTTACTTGTGTTACTAACTTCCTGTGAGATCTTAGGAAAGTCACTTAATCTCTCAGTGCTTGTCTTCTCTCACTATAAAATGGAGAGTATGTACTTGTTTCATTTTGAGTCCACTGAGGATTGTAGTGGTTTTAAATATAATAGTCTACGAAACATGCTGAGCTCTTTGGAAGTGAATGAAAGACAAAAGCAAAGCAATGGTATTATTGTTCCTATTTGTGTGTGTGAGTGTGTGTGTCAAACTATTATTAGTATTAGTATTATTTGGGTAAACACATTTTATAATGACATATTTGTACAGGAGGGAGCTGTTATTTACTTGACATAATAACTTGAACTTACACTAAAATTCTCGATTTTGTGTTAAGGCATACACCCACACAAACACTTAACTTTTCCTGTAATTTGCATTCTTTGAATTTTATTGAATTATTCAAGTAGAAAAAAATCCATTTTTTCCTAATCCCTGGGAATACCCTATTGAAAAGTTCTGTCCTACATTCCACTCTTCAAAGATAAATTGCCAACTACAAACGTATTCCAGGGGATCCTTAAATGCCAAGTATTTTTATTTTAAGGATAGAAAGGTGGGGGGAAAAGAAATAGGCAAAATCTCTTTTGAAATTAATGTTTTCCTGTAAAGTTAACTGGTGGAAAAACTCCCAGGGTGTGACACAATTATACCTTTGATTGAGAGAGGAGTGGTGTTCCAGAGGACAATGCACTGAACACCCCATTAGTTCAGGTAAATAATTATATTGAAGAGGGTGGGGGCTAGACATAACCTCTAGGTTTTGGTTTCTTTATAGTTTTACTCTGTGCTAGATCTCCTAATTTGCCTCATTATCAAGATGGATCATAATTAAATTTATCTGCTGAGACTTTGAAGCATGTTATTTATTTGGTGTCAATGACCTTTTGCTGTTTTCCCTTTTAATATTTCCTTTTTGTATGATTTTCTTATCACAATGAAATATAATTAACACTGCAACTCATAAGAAAGCCTCACGACCCCAGGTACAGGATAAGAACAAAAAAGGACAGTCTGAGACATATATTACATTAATCCAACATTAAAGTTTATATATTTCCAGCCATACTATTTTAAGTAAGATTGCAAGTAAGTAAGAAACATAACAGTAAGCTATGACTTGCTTGAGAACCCCACAGACTTAATATAATTTTAAAATATCTGATAAAGAGTGTGGAAGGCAACATGGCCTAGTGGATCTCTATCCAGCCCTGGAGTCAGGAAGAGCAGAGTTCACATCCTGCCTCTAACATACACTAGCTTTGTGTTCTGGGGAAAGGTGACTTTAACCTATCAGTGCCCAGAGGAATTTCAAAGACTCTAAATTATAGATAATCTGCAACTGTGGAGGAAGTTTTCAGTGAATTCCCCACACTAACACAATCAAAGGCTTGGACCACAGACAAGATGCCACTGGGTTCTTGTCAGAGTATGAGAGGAAATAAGAAAGGGTTAAAAGATAAAGTTGGAAAGGATGCCTACCACAATAAACGACTTTAAGTATGAGTTACTCAAACCTAGCTTTACCCACCCCCTTCTATTTTTTTAATCTTTCAGGTGCAAACAGGTACAGGGCCATGGTCTCTGAACCCCTTTGTTCATTCCTGTTATGGCACTTAACCTTGCTGTCAATATCACCCCCTACTCAATAACCTCCAGTGATTCCCCTGTGACCTCCAAGATTCAATATAAAATCTTCTGTATGGATTATTTTGAACAAGATGCTTTATCTCCTAACTCTAAGAATTTTCATTACCTACCCTTTATACCTGGAATGCTTTCCCGCTTCATTTTCCTGGCCTCTCTGACTTCCTTCAAGTCACATCTAAAATCCCAACATCTACGCAAGAAGCTTTTGCCAATACCACTGAATTTTAGTGGTTTCTTCTGCTGATTATTTACAGTTTCTCCTGGAGATAGCTTGACTATACATAAATGCTTGCACGACGTCTTCCCTTTTAGAATCTTAACTCCATGAGAGCAGAGATTATAATTCACTTTTTTTTTTTTTTGCTTCCCCAGTGCTTTGGTTTGTTATTTAGTTGTTTTTTCAGTCATGGTTAAAACTCCTTGACATCTTTTCCAGCTTTCTCCAGCTCATTTTACAGATGAGGAAACTGAGGTGAACAAAGTTAAATGACTTGCCGAAGGTCACACAGCTAGTAAGAGTCTGAGGCCAGATTTGAACTCAGGTCTTCCTGACTCCATGCCCAATACTCTATCGGCCTCACCACCTACCTATCATCTAGCACATGGTAGATGATTAATGAATTTTTACTCACTGACTGCTTCCTCACATTCTGCTTCTTTGCATATGTGTCTTATTTCTCCTATTAGATGGAAAAGCTCTTGAGGAGAATATATTAAATAATCAATGAAAAAGCATTTAACAGCTGACTGTGTTCCAGGAACACATAAAAGTGACACAGCCCATGCTGTCAAAGAGGTTATATCCTAGTGGAGGTGATAACGAATCCATAAATACATGTACGTATGCATATATATATATATGCATATGTACATATATACACACACATATATCTGTGTATATATGCAATGAATCTCAGTGCTTTAAAGAGGGAGTGTACTCTAGTGTCTGAGGGAATCATGAAAGATTTCACATTATGTGTATTTATTTTTGTATACTGCATATCCCCAAGCAGCATCTTACACATAACTAGCAGATTGTATGTGTGTGTGTGTGTGTGTGTGTGTGTGTGTGTGTGTGTATTACAACGAAAATCTCAAAAGACCATTTCATCCAGTAACCCATGGAGAGGGTGAGAAGGTGGGCAGGGAATTATAGATGAGTCTAATACAGAAATCTTCTATCATAGAAATTCTACAACTCTTGTGGAAGCTTGTCAGTAAATTTATTTTTTCTATTTTAATTTTATGGAATTATTTCTTATTCGAATAAAAAATTGTAATAAAAATAGCTAACATTTTTATAGTGCTTACTATGTGCCAAGCACTTTGCTAAGTATTGTACAGTTATTATCTCATCTATTCCATACACCAACCCTGGGAAGTATATGCTATTATTATCCCCATTTTACTTTTGAGGAAATTGAGGCAAACAGATTTAACTGACTTGCCCTGGTCACATAGTTATTAGGTGTCTGAGATCAGATTTCAATTCTTTCTGACACTACGCCTGGTGTTCTATTGACTATGCCATCTAGTTGACCACATGACAATTTCAGCTTCTCTCTTTGGGTTTTATCTTCTGTGTAGAAAACATTCAAGCTTTTTCTTTTTTTAACATTTAATATTTATTTTTTCTCAATTACACATAAACACATTTTTAGCAATAATTTTAATAATTTTGAATATGAAATTCTCTCCTTCCCCCCAAGAAGGCAGGCAACTTGACATAGTTTAAACACATACTGTCATGCAAAACACTTCTATATTACTCATGTTGCAAAAAGCAAACAGAAGAAAGAAAAAAACAAGAATAGCAAAGTGTAAAATGGTGTGTTTCAATCTGCATTCGGATACTATCAATTCTTTCTCTAGAGGATGATGGCATTTTTTATCATGAGTCCTTTGAGATTGTCTTGGATCATTGTTTTGCTGAGAATAGCTGTCATTCACAGCTGATCATTGTACAATACTACTGTGACTCTGTACAATGTTCTCTTGGTTCTGATCACTTCACCTTGCATCAGTTTGTGTACATTTTCCAGGTTTTTCTGAAATCATCCTGCTTGTAATTTCTTATAGTTCAAAGGTGTTCCATCACAATCAGATACTGTAACTGTTTTAGTTATTCCCTAATTGATGGGCATCCCCTCAATTTCAAATTCTTTCCCACCATAATAAGAGCTGCTCTGAATATATTTGTAAATATAGGCCTTTTTTCCTTTAAAAAAATCTCTTTTTGATACAGAACTAACAGTGGTATTGCTGGGTCAGTGTATATCCAGTTTTATAGTTTTGGGGGCATAATTCAAAATTGCTCTACAAAATGGTTGGATTAGTTCACAATTCTGCCAACAGTGCATTAATGTCTCTTATTTTCCATATCACCTACAACATTTCTCATTTTCTTTTTATATTATATTAGGCAATTTGACAGGTGAGAGGTTGTAACTAAAAGCTCTCTTAATTTTCATTTCTCTTATTAGAGGAATGATTTGAAGCATTGTTTTTCATATGATCATAAATAACTTTCTTTTTTGTTTGGTCTGAAAACTGCCTGTTTATATCCTTTGAGCAGTTATCAATTGGGGAATAACTTGTATTCTTATAAATTTCGATCAGTTCTCTGTATATTTGAGAAATAATGTCTTTATCAGAGAAACTCATTGTATGTTTTTTCCTTTTTTGTTTTCCTTCTAATCTTGACTGCACTGGTTTTGTTTGTGCAAGGATTTTAATTTGATATAATAAAAACTTTACACCCTGTAATGCTTTCTATTTCTTGTTTGTTTGGACACAAATCCTCCTCTTATCCATAAATCTGACAGGTAAAATATGCCATACTGCCCCAAATTGCTTAGGGTATCACCCTTTATATATCCATTCATTCAAACTTTTCTAGATATTTTCACATATGGAAAAAAAATACTGTAAGTAGTACTACCAATCTGTAAGTTAGTAGCACTACACAAGAAAATCTCAGAACTTTACAATCATTTTCTACTACTTTTGAAATCTTTTATATATTCAAACAGAGAGAGAGAGAGAGAGAGAGAGAGAGAGAGAGAGAGAGAGATACAAAAATCATGGTCCAGATAATTCTACATCTACAAATTCTCTTAAATCAAAATTTGACTTAACATATTTTCTCTAGGCTTTCAGTCTAGGACCAGTCTAGGGTCTAAACTTAGATCTTAACTGCCAGGAAAGACCCTCAGAAGACCCACTTCTTCTATACTGACCTAAGTCATTCACATCTCAGATCATTTATCCATAAAATAACATATGCATTCTATAGATGGTGATTCCTTATTACTAATTGTTGGGATTGGAAGCTCAATTCCGTGCGGACAGTCTCGGGCGGGTAAAGGTGGGAGCTTCTAAATCTTAGAGCTCTCATGAGACCCCCCCAGGAAACGGCAGGGGATCGAGGTGAACCGAGCTATCTCGAGTAATTCCGCCTCTTCCCGTGAGAAACATGATGGGAGAGAGATCTCCCCGCCCTCGAGATTGTCCCGGATCTGGGCACACCTAGTTACCTAACAGCACGGTATTCAGATGCAAACTATGCGGCTGAAGGTTAAGTAGGATTGAGGAAGCCTGAAAGCTCTCTTAGCACGTGAGGAGCCAAGAGGACAGTAGGCTCCGCTTTTCTTCTTTCCTCTCTCCCCTCCCCCTCTCTCCCCACTTGTACTTCTACTTCCAATCCCTTAAGATCTTAGCCTCCTTAGGAAATCTCCCCCTCTTCCTCCTAAGGAAGATCACCCTGCACTTGTAACCGAGACCCTGAAATAAAGCTCAACCCTTGTTCGACTCTGGAACGTCCTTTCTCTCATATGAGCATCCGGTTTTGGCCAACCGAAGACCTCGGAGGTGAGGTAAGAAGACTCGGGTAGCCCACACAGGCCTCTAGGCCTGCCAGTTGGCGCCCCAACAGGGACTGGGAGCGCAGATAATCCTGGGTGTTTTTGGGGAACACCCGGAAGGGGCTGTGAAAGAAGAGAGTCCCGAATCCTAGATTCGGAAGGAGAGAAAGAGTGAGAGAAGCTTCCCACACCCATGGGAAAAGGGCAGAGATGGGGAATCTATTGCCAGTAATAAAGCCATAGGAACTGAGAAACTTCACAGGGAATGCAGGAAGGCGGGGGTCACAATAGAGTTAGATGACCTCCGAGAATTTTGTAAAAGGATTTGGAAAGTTTCTCCTTGGCTCAAGCAGGCAGGAATATCAAGAGAAAAATGGGGAGCGGTCGGAGAGCAAATGACTGCTTATGAGCAACAATACCCTGGGGAGCTGGAGGATTTAGATTTCCTGATATTCGGTGTAATTAAGAGCCTGCTGGAAGGGCTGGAGAGGCCAGGGCGGGATTGGAATGAGAGTGGAAGCGGAGAGAGGGGAGGGGAGAATTCGGGAGGGATGGAGAGTCCAGGCAAGCAGAAAGTTAAGTGGAAAGTTAAGGAGCGTAAAGAAAAAATAGGTTCAGAGCTCCATCTAGTGGATAGGACCTGCCTTAGTGGTCGCTCAGTACCCCGGCACTGGAAGCTCAAAGAAAGCCAGAGGCCAGTGTGGGGAATAGGAGGGTACCAAAATACCTTAGAGACAATGCACCCAGTAAAGTGGGAGGCAGAGGATTGCCAAGGGACCGTATGGCCGTTGGTGATTCCAGGACTTAGTTTTAACATCTGAGGCAGGGACATTATGAGCCGCCTCGGGATGAGGTTATCAAATTTTTAGTAAGGGCCATTGCTGTTGCTCTGGAGTCCCCACCCTTGAATTGGAAGTCAGACACCCCGATTTGGGTGGAGCAATGGCCCCTGACTCCAGAAAAACTCCAGGCACTACAACTACTGGTTAAGGAGCAATTAGCACCCTGGAATGCTCCTGTGTTTGTTATAAAGAAAAAATCTGGGAAATTCAGGTTCCTTACAGATGTTAATCAAGCATTTGTGAGCACCTGGCAGCAGCTATACCAAAATAAGCAGCCACTATGCATTCTTATCAATTTTACCTTAAAGGCGATTCTCGCTAAACAAAGAAGGGGAAAAGGTCGCCTAACACAATCAGAGCTTGATACAGCTGTGTATACACACAATTTTTTGCATATCTCAAGAAACTCACATACTACTCCAGCTATGAGACATTTTGTGACTTTTCCAAGACAACCCCGCAAGGAAAGTAATACCCAGGCTGGATATAAAGACACATGGGCCATGGTAAAGGATATGGCCTCAGGGAAATGGAAAGGTCCATATAAGATACTAATATGGGGTCCAGGGTATGTTTGTGTCTCCACAGGAAAAGGTGATGCATGGATTCCCATTAGAAGGATCCGTAGGTGGGAACCGATGTCGGAGACGGCAGAGATGCAGGAGGCAGAGACCCCGGAGAGCCCGGAGACCCCGGAGAAGGATCATACACCACCTGAGCCTGCTGCTGACAGCTTTAACCTTGCTGCCCAGAGAGGAGGCAGCACTCATCACAACTGCAGACACTGCTGCTGACAGCTTCCCATCTAGGCATCTCTTTCCACCGGCTGAAGGAGGACTTTGATATCACAAACCCAGGACTTGGGGGGGGAGGAGGTGACCAATTTTCCACCTGTATAGATCCATTTGCAAGATTAAGGGGGGTGGTGACGTGTAAGGCACCAACACCAGCTGCTCCTCTTAAAAAATGCTTTGGGATCAGTTGATTGCACTTCCCCTGTTGTAACTCAGCCATTTAGTTTCATCTTTGTTTTATTTGATGCCTCCCTTTGTCAGTTGTTCTAGCTGCAGATTTCTGTGTGAATGAAGTCTTGTTGTAGGGTACTCATATGCTAAAGGCCTTCCTAATCCACTCAGCCTCCAGCCACTGTTTGCTCTAGAGCCAGGTGCACTCCGCGCATAACAAAGAAGGGGAGATGTTGGGATTGGAAGCTCAATTCCGTGTGGACAGTCTCGGGAGGGTAAAGGTGGGAGCTTCTAAATCTTAGAGCTCTCATGAGACCCCCCCCAGGAAACGGCAGGGGATCGAGGTGAACCGAGCTATCTCAAGTAATTCCGCCTCTTCCTGTGAGAAACGTGATGGGAGAGAGATCTCCCCACCCTCGAGATTGTCCCGGATCTGGGCACACCTAGTTACCTAACAGCACGGTATTCAGATGCAAACTATGCGGCTGAAGGTTAAGTAGGATTGAGGAAGCCTGAAAGCTCTCTTAGCACGTGAGGAGCCAAGAGGACAGTAGGCTCCGCTTTTCTTCTTTCCTCTCTCCCCTCCCCCTCTCTCCCCACTTGTACTTCTACTTCCAATCCCTTAAGATCTTAGCCTCCTTAGGAAATCTCCCCCTCTTCCTCCTAAGGAAGATCACCCTGCACTTGTAACCGAGACCCTGAAATAAAGCTCAACCCTTGTTCGACTCTGGAACATCCTTTCTCTCATATGAGCATCCGGTTTTGGCCAACCGAAGACCTCGGAGGTGAGGTAAGAAGACTCGGGTAACCCACACAGGCCTCTAGGCCTGGCAACTAATGTCCAAGAATCAGGGCCCAGAGATAGCTATGAATAAATATTTTAAGACAATAGCAAATGGATCAACATTTAAGTAAGCAGGGGAACCTGTGAATTCTCAAGAATCATAGAAACAAAGGAGAGAAATTCATGAAAGATTCACTAGAGAAACGAGAAAAGTAAAAGCTGAACAGAAACAGTATAAACATGCATGTTTATATATATATATATATATATATATATATATATATATATATATATATATATATATATATATATATACTTGCATACATACATGTATTCATACATGCATATATACAGTATAGAGACATAGATTATATACATATCTATTGATAGCAGATATATTCTTAACCAAGGGATAGAGGTAATTATAAAAGATAAAATGTATAACTGATTATATGACATTGAAAAGATTCTGCATAAACAAAATTAATTCATCTAAAACAAAAAGTAAAAAATTTTGCGTCAAATTCATCTTATAAAGATTTGGCATCAAAGATATAGAAGCAATTATCATGCATAAGACAAAAAGTCATTCTACAAAACATATAATGTTTAAAAATAAGAAGACACTGAACACAACTACAAGTTATTGCCAACTATAGGAGCAGAGCCAAGATAGAAGAGTAAAGATAAGAACATGCCGGAGTTTTCCCAAATTCTCCTCCATTTAAAATGAAGCTTCAAAATCAATTGTGGTATGACACTACCAAGGAAAAGATGGGATGAAATAATTTTCCAGCCCCAAGACAACTTAGAATATTCAGGAAAGGTTTATCTCAGGAAATAAAACAACAGACCTTGGAGGTGATTGAATCAGTAGTATTAACTCCCAGAGTTCTCAGATTACAGACAAGTAGGGTGGGAGGGGGGGATAACTGGTCAGAAGGAGATTACATGGGATATTTGCAGGCACTGGCTGCAGGACTGTTGCATTGCCCATATAAGGATCCAGGAGGCAGAGTCAATCCCAGGACAAGGAGAAGCTCTAGCACACTAGATTTCAAAGCCACAGGGGAGCAGGGCTCCTGATCACAGTTATAGAGAAGAAAAGAGTACTTGAGGTTGCTCACAGATCATAGCACAAGCTAGGAGAAGAGTAATCACATCTTTTCTTAAACAGTATCACTTTTGAAGAACTGACAACTTAAGGACCCTCAGAACTAGTTCAGAAAGCAGCAGAACAGAAAGCCCTGAATCTTGGAGCAATGCCACCTCCACCCTTGGAGCACAGCCATCTTTACTATTGAGCCAGAGGTAAATAAAAAAAAAAAAGGGGGGGGGGGCTGCAATTCTCTCCAGATATATATCATATCTGGTTTATCTAAATTTTTTTCACTTCCTTAACTTAATTTTTATTTGTTTTTTTTGGTTAGACTTATCTAGCTCTGAGAGGGAAAGATTAAAGTCCCCTACTGTCATAGTACAACTACCTTTCTCCACCTGTAATTCATTTAACTTTTCTTTTAAAAATTTAGATGCTATAGTATTTGGTGCATATAGGTTCAGTATTGATACTGCTTCATTGTCTATGATACTTCTTTATCAAAATGTAGTTACCCTGTTTATCTCTTATAATTAAACATACTTTAGCCATAGCTTTGTCAGAGTTCATAACTGCTACCCCTGCCTTTTTTTGTATCAGCTAAAGCATAATAAATTCTACTCCAACACTCTATTTTAATTCTTTATCTGTTTCCTTTAGGGCATACTGCTTGTTGATTCAGTGGAGTCGACATGGAGGTGTTTATACTTCATTCAAGCTAAATTTCAGCACCAGAGTCTTTTTTGAAATTGTCTTAGGAAAACTCTTTTAACCTTCTGCTGTATATTATTAGTGATATTCTGTCTGTTTGTGGAGGAAATCTGAAGAACCTGGAAATTTCTGACATACTCTGTCATCTTCTCAAAATGGAAAAATAAAGAAGCAATAAAAAAATCTGACTATAGAAAATTACTATGGTGACAGGGAAAATAAAAACACAAACAAAGAAGAGGAGAACAATGTCAAAATAGCTGCATGCAAAGCTTCAAAGAAATATGTGAAGTGGTCTCTGGCCCAAAAAAAGAAAATATTTTGGAGGAACTCAAAAAAGATTTTAAAAATTAACTAAGAGAAATCAGGAATAGAAATTAGAGTGATACAAAAGAATAATGAAAAAACAACAATCAATAACTTGGTAAAGAAACAACAAAAAACAGGAAAAAGTATATACAAGATACATTGATGAAAACAACTCCTTAAAAATAGAAGTGGCCAAATGGAAAATAATTTCTTAAAAATTTGAATTGGACCTCTAGAAGCTTATGACTACATAAGGCATCAAGAAACAATAAAACAAAATCAAAAGAAAGAAGAAGAAAATGTCAACTATCTCACTGGAAAAACAAGTAAGCTGAAAAATAGATTCAAGAAAGATAATTTAAGAATTATTGATCTTGCTGAAAGCTATGATCAATTAAAAAGCTTGGACAGCATATTTCAAGAAATTATTAAGGAAAACTGCCCTGATATTCTAGAACCAGAAGTCAAAAAAGAAAATGAAAGAATATACCAATCACTCCCTAAAAGAGATCCTCAAATGAAAACTCCCAGGAATATCATAGCCAAGATCCAGAGCTCCCAAGTCAAGGAGAAAATACAGTAAACAGGCAGAAAGAAAAACTGCAAATATCATGGAGCTACAGTCAAGTTAAGACAACATTCAGCAGCTTCTACATTAAATAATCATAGGACTAGGAATATGTTATGTCCGAAGGCAAAGCAACTAGGATTACCAAGAATATCTTACTAATCTTTGCCAACCTAATGGTTGTGATGTGGAACCTCAGAATTGCTTTCATTTGCATTTTTCTAATTATTATTTCTAATTTCTAATTATTTTGGAGCATTAACAAGAATAACCTACCCAGCAAAACTGAATGTAATACTTAGAGGAAAATGGATATTTAATTAAATAGTAGAATTTCAAGCATTCCTGATGTAAAGACTAGAACTAAACAGAAAATTTGACTTTCGAATACAAAATTCACAAGAAGCATGAAAAGGTAAAGAGAAAAGAGAAATCATAAAGGATTCAGTAAGGTTAAACTATTTACATTCCAGAACAGAAGCATGATAATTGCAACTGTAAGAACTTTATCATCATTAGGACAGTTAAACTGAGTACATAAAGACAGAGAGCATGGGTACAAATTGAAGATGACAAGATGTTATCCCCATAACCCAAAAAATATGAACAGAAATAAGAGGTGACAAAGAGGTATGCACTGATGAGGGGGGGGTTGGGGAAGGAAGAGGTAGAATGAGGATAATTATCTCTTATAAAATGGTACAAAAGTGTTTTTACAGTGGAGGGGAAGATGAGGGATGGCAGGCAATGCTGGAATCTTACTCTCATTGGAATTGGCTGAAAGAAAGAATAATAGACACATTCACTTGGGTATAGGAATCTATCTTACCCTATAGGTAAGTAGGAGGGGAGGGAGATAAGAGAAATGGGCTGCTCATAGGATTGAGGGAGGCAGTGGTCAGAAGCAAAACTTTTAAGGATGGACGGGGTGAAAAGAGAGAGACAGAGAGAGACAGAGAGACACACACACAGAGGGACAGAGACACAGGGTGAGAGAGAGAGAGAGAGAGAGAGAGAGAGAGAGAGAGAGAGAGAGAGAGAGAGAGAGAGAGAGGATAAACAGGAAGAAATAGGATGGAAGAAATTACACAGTAAGTGATCATAACTGTGAATGTGAGTGAGATGAACTCACTCATAATATAGATATAGATAGCAAAGTGGATTAAAAATTAGAATCCCACAATATGTCGTTTACAAGAAAGAAACTTGAAGAAGAGAGACATACAAATAGAGTAAAGGTAAAGAACTAGAGCAGAATCTAGTATGCTTCAGCTGAAATAAAAATTAAATCAAGACTGACAATCATGATATCAGACAAGCAAAAGTGAAATTACAATCTAAGTAAAAAAGATAAGGAAAGAAACTATATCTTACTAAAAGGTACCATAGACAATGAAGTATTATCAGTACTGAACATATATGCACCAAATGGTACATCACTGAAATACCTAAAGGAAAACTTAAGCGAGTACCAGGAAGAAATAGGCAATAAAACTATGCTGGGGAGCCTCAGCTTTCCCCTCTATGACCTAGATAAATCTAACCTAAAAGCAAACAAGAAAGAAGTTAAGGAGATAAATAGCCTCTGGAGAAAATTAAATGGGAATAGAAAAGAATATAACATTTTTTTTTCCCATATTACATGGCACCTACACAAAAACTGACCATGTACTCAGGCACACAAACCTCACAACCAAGTTCAGAAAAGTAGAAATATTAAATGCATCCTTTTATGATCATAACACAGTGAAAATAACATTACATAAAGGCAATGGAAAGATAGATTAAAATGATTTGAAAGTAAATAATCCTGAAGAAGTGACTGGATCAAAGCACAAATAATAGGAACAACCAAGAATTTCATTAAAGAGAATGACAACAATGAGACAACATTGTTGAATTTTAGTAATGTTAGAAAAAGCATGAATAAAATTATTTAATAAAAAAAGAGATTATGAGTATTATGAAGAGGGAAGTTTCAATTAAATAATGAGTCCTGAAGCCAGATTGAGAGTTAATGAGAAGACAGTAAGTTGAGGTACTAAATATAGATCAGTTTTTCTCTTTTACATAATTATTTAACAAACATCTACTTTATCTCCTTCCCAATCCCCCACCCAATGAAATGAAGAGAAAGAGAAAAAAAACAATCCCCATGTCACAAACTGTTATAATTAAACAAAAAAAATCTCACATTATAGAGGCTCCAAATTGTATGTCTTATTCTGAATCTTGAGGTGGGTAGCATGTTTCATCATAAATCTTCATTTTCCCTGTATAGGAATAGAAACAATGTAACCTTCTCTGATCCCTTATGAAAATGGGGGAAGCAGGCAAGGGAGCATACAAACCTTACTCTCTTTGGAATTGAATCAAAGAAGCAATAATATACACACTCAGGTGTAAAAATGAACAAGACAGAAATGTGTATGTGTATATATGTGTGTATATATATATATATGTACATATATATATATATACACACATATATAACATGCATATACATGTATCTGTGTATATGCATAATATTAGAATTCATAGAGTTTTTGTCCAAGAAGTTCAAAGTTCTGAACAAACATCCATCTGTTAATTCTCTTTTTGTTTCTTTCAAGAAATTAATAAATACTATTGATGACAGATGAAGTAGAAAAGTCAAATTACATAAACAGAGTCAAAAACAGAACTCAGGTTCTTTCATTTTGGCCCATTATGTTTCTGATTATCTTTTCACTGACTAAATTAGGTTTTTCAAATCAATCTAAATGAAGATTTAATAAAATCCTAATGGTGATAGGAAAAAAAGGAGAGGGATGTAACTCTTCCCCTTTTATCCACCTCAGTGCATGGTGCCTAAGCTTTGGGTGAAAAAGAACTTTACTTCCCCGGATGCCACCAGAAAGAGAGGAAGACTGCCCTAATCTAGTGGTTTTAAAAACACAGCCTACCCCTAAATCAGAATCTTTGTTGTAGAGGAAAGTTAAGGGATTCTATGGAATACCACACATGCAGCACATCATTTCCCTGATCTGAAAGAAATCGAGTCATTATTTTCATCCTTTTATCTTTTGGCAGTATTAAACACTTAAAAATATTTCTCAATATTAATGGACTCTGATTAAAAAAGATCATATCCTTAGCATTATAGCCTAAGCCTTAGCAAAACTCTGAAGGGAAATCTTCCTCATATTTAACTTAAACCCAGCCTGTTGCTATTTAAATTCATTTAATTTTGTTTTGTCCTATGAGTAGAAAGTGAACTGTGGTGAGTCTCTCTCTCTCTCTCTCTCTCTCTCTCTCTCTCTCTCTCTCTCTCTCTCTCTCTCTCTCTCTCTCTCTCTTCTCTCTCTCTCTCTGTGTGTGTGTGTGTGTGTGTGTGTCTTCCTCTCTCACTCTCAGCCCCTTTGCATTAGTTGCATACCTGAAACAAGCTGTACCCTAAACACTGTTGAAAGCCATAACAGGGATTATATCCTGTTCCCTAGGTTCCTATAAATCCAGTAAATCCAAAGGCCCCAGGCACCAATTTAATTTGATTCAAAAGACATTAATTAACCGCTGATATTTTATAATGCAGGTGCACAGGAAACAAAGATTTAAAAAGGAAAGTGTAACTATCTTCAAGGAGCTTACATTCAGATTCTGATTCTGCCTTGATTTTCATAAATTACAGTATTAGCTTTGGTCAAATAACCTCAAATCTCTTGGTCACTATATATTGACTCCTCATTGTCTTCACTATTTATTAGATGTTTGTCATTATGCCAGAATGTCTCTAAAGGGAATATGAACACCAATAAAGAGAAATAACAAATTCAAAAACATAACATTTTTGTTAGCAAAAGAGCTGAGTTTTATATAGCTCTTTAAGATTTAAAGGAATGTTATATTTATCCATATGTATGTCCATTCATTCACCAAGTTTTTATTAAGCACCTACTATATGTCTGTGCTGGAAATACAAAGGCAAAAATGCTGCAGTTCCTGCCCTCAAAGGGCTTCAAATCCACTAGGGAGATATTAGAAGATTCACATTCATATGTACATGGAGGTGATTTAAGATACATACATACATACACGTGTGTGCATGTGCGGAGAGGCAGAGAGAGACAGGGGGTGGGGTGAGGAGAGAGTCTCACCACAACCATGTGAGACAAACATTTTAGCTATTATCTCCATTTTATGGATGACATAACTGAGATTCCTAGGGGCTAACAGACCTCCCTACGATCATACTCTAGTGTCAGTGATAGGATTTGAACCTAGGTCTCTTTGGATTCCATGTTTAGACTCTTCTACTCTGTCATGAAGCTTGCTGAAAGATCAGAACTAAAGGTAAAGGATTTTGTGCTACTTAAACATAAAATTCCCTAGCAATGAGATGTCTTTCTAGGACATCCAAAAGCAGTTTGGTATTTCAACGAATAGAAGATAGACATGGAATCAAGACTATTGGAGTTTGGATGCTGCCTCAAACATTTACAAGCATGTGACACTGGGCAAGACACCTAAATTCTCTGAGCTTCAGTTTCCCCATACATGAAATTGAGATGTTAGCATTTACATCACAGGTTTGTTTTGATGATCAAAGCTTATAATATATGTAAATTGCTTGGCAAACCCTAAAATACTACCTAAATGTCAGACATTATGATGATCATCAGTGGATTAATATTAGAATGCTGGATCTGGAGTTGGAAAATCTGGAATCATGTGTTTACTACTTCCGTGACCCTTAACTATGTAAAATGGGAATAATAATAGAACCTTGCCCTTTTCGTTGTCATAAGTACAAAAACATAATACTTGTCAAGCAATTTTCAAACATTTAAGTTCTGTACAAATATTATTATCATTGTTATTATTATTCATAAGTAGTAGTGTCTAAATAGTCACACTTTGACAATATCCAGATTGTTTGATTTCTTTGGTGCATGTTTCCACCAGTGGTGCTGTGCGCAACCCATCCACATCTCATGCTGTGTGATGCTTGCCCATATCATTCCATTAATGCTTCATAGTGGATTTATCCAATGCACTGGAAGCCTTCTGGGATTTTTGATATTTCTTCAACATAAGTGGAATACTCTGACTGCCCATTTATTTTGTCTCACTCTGACTACATCACTGGCCCCCTCATTTTTTGAGTCATGCATGTCCTAAAGGGTATCTTTAAGCCCCTTCTTATGTGTGTCATCATTAATAACATACCAGTGCCTTCTGACACCCACTGTGCAGCTTTACATTGCCCTTTGGGTCCCTGGCAATTTGCATTCTTTGGAGAGCATGCTGTGCCATGATTCACAGCCATTATCAAATCATCAGGGAAATTAGTTGCTTCTGGAATCTAAAAATCTCTGTTTTAAAAAACTGTTAGCCCAACTTCTCTAAATTCAAAGTCAATATACTAGTGGTTGCCCAGGGCTTCCAATCTCCTTACAGAATGGGATGAGTGAAATTTAGCTCCAGAACCATGACCCCTTAGGCTCCAGCCCTTATTACACACCTCTTTCTACATATTGCACAGAACTTGCAAAACTTTCCTAGTGATAAAAAAAATGCTTATTTTATACAATGAATTCATTTATGCACATAGTGATGAAGATGATGATAATAATAACAATCTTCATATAGTATTTACTATATGCCAGGCACTTATCTAAGCACTTTACAATTACTGTTACATTTAGTCCTCAAAACAACTCTGGAGGTATGCTGGTGCTGTTATCCTCATTTTAGAGAAAAGGAAACTGAGGAAAGCAGGGGTTAAATGACTTGCTGTCACAGTTAGGAAGTGTCTGAATTTGAACTCAGGACTTCCTGACTCTAAGTCCAATGCTTTATTCTGTGTGCCACCTATGTACATACATGTACATATATACATATATATAGGTACATTATATACACACACATGTGTATATATATATATACTGCATATATGCTTAGCCAATTTATGTCTAAATTCATCTGAGTATGCTCATTCATAATTAAATCTCTAGATCAGTTATTGTCTCTTAGCCTGTAATAACAAATATAATCAGACTATATCTGGAGCATTATGTCTGGTTTGAGGCATAACACTTAAAAAAGTTATCTAGAAAAGAGGGACCAGAATGTTGAAGGAATAAAAAAAAAAATGCATGCAATAATAAGGATTGATCAAAGAAACTGAGAAAATTTAGCCTGGAGAAGAGAAGACTTGGGGAGTGAGCCATTATCATTGTCTTGAAGCGTTTTGTGGATTTTTGTATGGAAGAGTAATTGAATTCAATTGACTTCCTCCTCACTAGCAGTCCCCATGCAATGACTGTGAAGCCTCTTATCTGGTATGTCCAACATACCAGAAGTATGCCCAACTTAAGATTGTGCTTATTGTGAGGATAAAGTGAGATGACACTTCTAAAGTGGCTTGCTAACCATAATGGTCTAGATAAGTGCTAGCTATTATTTTTGTTACTGTTGTTGTTAAGTAATTCCACCTCCCAGAAGTCTTCAACATTATGTATGTCCAACAGAAATAGAATGGATTGGATGGTCTCTGAAGTCCCTTCCAAACTTGTGATTCTTTCACCTTAAACTAGAGGCAGAAGTTTACTGCAAATAAAAGTTTTCCCTAGATTTCCAGCCCCCTGCCACCATGTCACTGCTCCTCCAGTCAGTCAAGAAATGCTAATGCATTCCCAATGGCTCGTTCTCTTCTGCTCTTCTCTTGAATCTAGTCACCTGTTGATGGGTCTCTAGTCCACACTAGTATATGGGTCTCTACACTTTGTTCTCCCATGATCCACTATGCAAAGGAAACTGATTATTCTTCACTGGATGTCTAACTGCTTTGGACCTTAGGGATTATTGATAACTTAAAAATTCAAGTCCCCAGACCTCAGATTAGTTATCAAATCCCAGCAATCCTATCAAGCCCACCCAAGTACATTTTCTATTATAGTCTCTCTTCTTCTTAAGGACCAAGTTTAACCTTTGATAGTCTGAGTTTTGGCAGTTCACGATCTTACTGTTATTAAACTACCTGATCCCTGTGGTACTAGTATCTTCTAGTTAGGTGTATAGTGGGTTTGTGTCACATATCTAGTCAATCAATAGCATTGCCCAAATGTTTCCTTCAAATTCAGTCCCTGCTAATTCTCAAAAATATATTTCACTAATAAAAGATGTTGGTAAGTAAAATCAGACAATTAGAATTTAATCTAGGACAAGCCTTCGGGTCAGTAAGATCTGAGTTCAATCTAGCCCAACATTTATTAGCTATGTAACCATGAACAAGTCATTTGACCTCTGTCTGTCTCAGTTTCCTTACCTGAAAACAGAGGTGATAGTAACACCTATCTCTCAGGGTTATTGTGAGGATAAAGTGAGATGGTATTTGTGAAGTGGTTTGCTAACCTTAATGGTCTATGTAAGTGCTAGCTATTATTTCTGTTATTGTTGTTGTTGTTAAGTAATTCCACCTCCCAGAAGTCTTCAATTGTTAAGGGGTACAGACTGTATAGTGAAGTGGTGTTTACATAAGTATAGTCATTTTCCTCAGATGGACCAAAGCCACAAAGAACTGACAATGATACCTCAAAATAAATTGCAGAGTATTGATAGAGTTATTGATTGGGGACTTAAGGAAAAGCACCTAGGTATAAAAAGTGTACAAAGACTACTTGTAAGATCTTTACTAGAGAGGTCTCAATACCAACACATCCCAAATTTAAAAATATAGTAGCAGGTCAAAGAGTTGGGAAGAAGGAATAAGGAAGATGATAAGTAATGGCTCAAGTGAATAGGTTAAAGTCTGCCAGATTAATATCGTGGATTCATCTGCTCTAATGAAGAGTCATCCTGCCAATCTCCATGTTCAGGGACTAGAGATGATGGAGGCTAGTAGGAGAGCCATCCACTTTAATAGCCCCCATTTTAATGTTAAGTACTCCTTGCAAAAACAATATGCTTTTTCCTACTTATTTGTATAGCAGCTTAAAATATGGCAGAAAGTATATAAGAGCAAGATGAAGCTGACAGCAGCTGTAGGAAATCTTTATCGAATACTAATTTTAGGAGAATAAACTTATCTTATTATAAATGTTTTGTTATAAGGAGTACAAAGGGTGAGCTCAAATGATAAGTTGAATTTTAAGGAGCTTATGAGTTAATGATCATTCCCAAGAAATTTTGTAAGAATACATTTCTATTTCCCTGCTGTTTTTCTATTGTTGTGGACTGATTTAAAAGCTGGATATTTTGTAAAAGGAATACTCTAAAAAATAACAATAATAACAATATCATATTAGAACAGAATATGCAAAGTTGAACAGCAGGCATTCCAGTGAGGGTTGCAGCAAATTATTTTCAGAGGCTTTGTAGAGAATTCTTTTCAACTGTAAAAAGATTCAGATCTCAAAGTCTTTAATAATGAGAGGCTTTTTGTTTATTAATTTCCTTCCTTTTTTCTTTGCAAGTGAGCAATGGAGAATTTACACATAACAAAGTAAAAGGGGGAACTCTCTGGAGATCACATATTATAGAACAAAAGGGACTATTTGGTAATATTTTCTTCAATTTGTGAGCTTTTTCTAGAACAAATATCATTGTGGGCACAAGTATACGATAACTGATGGGATTTTAAGGTGGAATTCTCATTTTTTTAACAAATAAGTTAAGGCACTGAAGCTGGAAAAATAGATTCCGAAGGTCTGCTTTGAAACCAACACTGTCAGTACGACATTTAACTTGCCTTTCCCTGTCATCTCATCTGCAAAATGGGATCAATAAATCTAACATCACTAACATCACAGAGTAATTTAAATGTGATATTATTTAATGCCTTCTAAAAAATTTTTAAAAACACAAACTTTTAAACATCTGAGTTATTTTCAGATTTATTAGTCAGTCAGTTAATAAGCATTTATTACATACTACCTACATTCCAGGCACTGAACCAAGAATGAGGACTTGAACAAATGTAAAAATATGATAACTTCCCTCAAGGATTTTACATTAGAATGGGATGGAAAACAGCAATATATGAGCATACTACATACATATAGTTATAGTTATATATACTTATATTTTATATGTGCATAGAAGATATACAGGTATTAAATGTATTTTACTTCAAAACATCAAAGATATATACTGAGAAAATTAGGCGGCACAGTTGCTAGAACTACTTCTTGACTTGGAGTCAAGGAGACCTGATTTCAAAATCTACCTTCACTTAGTAGTTTTGTGGGCCTGAGAAAACCTTAACCCCAATCAGTTTCAATTTCCTCAAGTGTAAAATGGAGGTAAGAATATCACTTACCTGACTGAGTGCTGGAAGCATCAAATAAGATAATATAGTAAAGTGTTTTGAAAATTTTAAAGGGCATTTTGCAGCATTCTATTAGGGATAACATTTGCATAAATGAATACATATGAAGAGGGAGAAAAGTGGCACAATGGATAGAGTGCCATGCTTAGAATCATTAAGAACTGAGTTCAAATCTGGCTGCAGACATTATTCACTATGTGGTCCTGGACAAGTCACTTAACCCTGTTTTCCTCAGTTTTCTCATCATAAAATTAACTGGAGAAGGAAATGGCAAACTACTCCACTGTCTTTGTCAAGAAGAATCCAAATGAGGTCATGAAGAGTGAGACATGATTGAATAACAACATACATATAAAATTGAAATAATGTAATTTTTTAAAGACACTAGCAGCTTGAGTGATAAGAAAAGGTTTCATGCCGGAAGTGGCACTTGGCCTGGTATTTAGAGAACGTTAGGGAATCTGAGTTTGGCATTGAGAAAGGAGGTTATTCTAAGCATGAAGGACTGTCGAAGTAAAAATATAGCAACAGGAAATGGAAACTCTTGTATGAGAAACAGTAAGATAAGTTAGGTCAAAATATGTCTATCAAAATCCCTAAAACTCCCCCTATTCACTTTAAAGACCTTATCCATCAAAGTGATTACCACAAGAGCTAAGCAATATTCAAATCATTCTATTTAAAAGACATATCCTACTATCACTGCCTAGCCTCTAGGCAGAGCAAAGAAATACCTTAAATAGGAGGATCAATAAGAAAACAAAGGAGAAGTAAGGGGCTTGACTCCAGAAAGGTTGAAAATGGACTGAATAGCAACACTTGCCTTTTCAGTCCATGGTTGTACACAGAGAGTTGAATTGAGATAAATCATTTCATCTTACTCTGCATGGATCCGAATTGACTGAGATCTAAGAGATAGCCACAGTCTATTCTTTGGTCTGTGGTAGGAGTTATAGTTTATAGAACTTGACAGCACTTAAAACTCTATCTTCTCTGTTTTCTGAGCCTTTTTTTAAAGACTGTCATACGTTTTATGACAATCTTCTTAATCAATCAACCAACAAGCATTAATTAGGAACTTAATACATGTCAACCACTATGCTAAACTTTGGGAATAACCCCCTAAAAAAAGAAAGAATGGAAATAAGAAAGGAAAGGAGGAAAGAAGGAAGGAAGGAAGGAAGGAAGGAAGGAAGGAAGGAAGGAAGGAAGGAAGGAAGGAAGGAAGGAAGGAACTCCTGATTTCAAGGAGCATTGTACATATACAGAAATATTAGCCCTCAGGTTTCTTACAATACTTTGTATATTTTATACTTAAGGGATTATTTTTTAAAAGTTATGTCTGTATATATATATATATATATATGTATGTATGTATATATATACATACATATATATATTAGCATTTAAATTCCCCGAAAAAGTTAAGAACTAAATACTAAGCATTGTTGCAGTCAACCAAAGCCCCTAACAATCATAAAACTTTATGTTTGTGTGTTTCTCCTACATATATACATGTAGCAGTATGGGAATTATATGGGACAATCAATAATTTTGAAAATGGTTTCATTTTGTGACAGCAATAGCCCTTTGAGTGTGCATCTACTGACACTAGGTAGAATAAAAAAATCTGATCTTGATTAGATGGAAAGTGTTGTTGTTTGTCTTTCCTTCTGGAAGAGAATCAAGGAAGGTCTTGACTTGCAAGTGAATTGAATTTAAATGAGGGAGGGCTGTACAAAGTCACCAGCCTCACTCTCTCCCCAAGAGTCATCTTGGTCCAGTGGCAAGATATAGATCAGGATGTCTGGAGAATGCCCTGGATGCAGTGGGAGACCTTGGCCTTTTTAAAATAAGGTCTTTAACAGATCTTCATTTGACTAAAGCAAACATCCATTTAGTGATAGAGCTGATATCCTCACTTTTAGTTAACTATCTATCAGTTGAGTGCTGAATTTCATGCCATACAGATGTATTTGATGGAACATATTGTATAATAGAAGTTTTCTTAAAATATAAAATATTCATAATTTTTTAAATAAAAATTTAATTATTTCATTTTATTTTGTACCAACTAAGCCATGTACCACTGAATGGGGAGAGGAGAGTAAATATTTTTGTTAAATTCAATTGTTCTCATATACCTGAATTCAACAATCAAGGTCAGATATATATTAGTGAGAATTGAAGGAAAAATGTGTCAGATCAAAGAAACCCAAATATTGTTCCTTTCTTTTTATTATTTGGCAGGGAGGAAAGTTATGGATGTTTAACTAAAAGAAAATTTCAGAAGCATTCTTTCCCAATCCCCTGCCTCTAAAGATAAGGTTTAGTATATATATTCGATTGTTCCCTACCAGTTTCATCTGTAATAGGATAAAACCAATGGCCAATTTAGAAATTTCAAAAAGTAAATACACACCTCTCTGATTTCATTCTAAGTAGTTGATCTAAGCAGGTGTGTTGCAAGGAGGATAATCATTTCCCCAGATATTGCTGTCAAGAATTTCCTCTGTCCTTAAACATGAAAAAAAAAAAAGAAGAAAAATAAATAAACCAAGAGCATGTTTTTAAACGTGGCTTTCTTTTTATCCTTATGTAAGCTTCTAGAGGGTGGGTATTGGCTCCCTGGGAACACTTAAATATTAAGTAAACATTCTGAGAGTTCTGGTTTTTTTTTGTTGTTGTTTGTTTGTTTTTTTTAAGTATGTGTAGGGGGGGAGTTAAGTTTAGTTTTAAACATTGGATTTAAAATGGGATTGATTTGTGTACTAATGGGGTAATTTCCCAGGTATTTGTTCTAATAACAAACAGCATTTGGAACGACTACTATTCCGCTGTAACTTTATAGCTAATTAGGAGAGTATCTCACTAATGCACACTAATGAAAGGAAGAGCTATTACAGATTAGCAAGTGAAATTATCAGGGTCAGCCTCATGAGCTGTAGCTTGCTTGTTCCTGTAAATATATGCTGTTTTCTTCATCTGTAACAACCCAAAGCTCACTCAAATATATAATAGTCTAGTATGTGAGTAAAATAAAAGTCTTGCTAACGTGAGCTCTCTACAAAGTGCTATGAAACCCATATTGGGAAGTGAGATCTGAAAGCTTCAGTTTTGAGGTACCAATTAGAGTGCTTCCTGAACCCTGATGTGTGTGAGAATTAAACATGAGAAAGAGCCAGGTGCTGAGAAAATCCCACATAGGTTTCAGCATCTTTGCTGTCTGACCTTGCCCTCAAGTCTTCCCAGAAGTAAAATGTTATTATGGATAGAGCAGCAGACTTCAAGTCTTAAAACCTGAGTCTGAGGCCCAGCTCCACCATTTATTAAATAGCCACATGACCTTGAACAAGTCACTTTTCCCTTTCTAAGCCTCAATTTCTTCATATTTTTAGGGTAGTTATAAAATGATGGAGCTTGGTATAATACAGTTTAAAAATTAAAGTCCTGATGGCTAGGTGTGAATTCCATTTCTGATATTTAAGCACTCTGTGACAGTGGGTAAGTCATTTAACTGTTCAGAGGCTTTGTTCCTCATCTATAACCTGAGAGGGTTGAAACAGATGACCTCAAAGCTCCTTCCCACATATAAATCTATGATATTATTATCCTAGAAGTCATTTAAACTCTCAGAATCACAGCTTCCTTATCTCTAAAATGAGGAGGTTGGACTATGATTATCTCTGAAGGTACCTTCCAGCCCTTAATCCTATAAATACTATAATGTATGTTAAACATTCTGTAGCTTTAAAGCTTTGTTCAAATGAGAGTTATTGTTATGATGATCTGGTATTTCAGGTCATATCACAGTGGTAGGTTCAATAAGGATAGTACTTCAGAAACAGCAAGTCAGTGTGTGAAAATTCAAAGACCTATTTGGCAATGACTGCTTGCATATGACTTCAGACACCAGGGTAGAAGTCAATTTCACAATCAGAAGTTAAGCTGGGTTGCTAAAGCCATAACATTGTTCCTCCTTTCAAGAGTTTATATTCTCAGGTCACAACATGGATTTAGGAGAAAAATAGTAATAGAATAGCATGACCAAAGTTAGAAGGGACTCCAGAGATCATCTAATCCAATTTCCTCATTTAATAGATGAGGAAACTGAGGACCCTGGATTTGAAGCAATTTGCTCAAATAGGTATTTTTGGTTTTAATGGCTCGTATCCCGGACTCAGAATTCAGCAATTGCAGTCACTGTAGGAACTTAACTATACTCAAGAAAGCAGCCTAGGATCACCTCAAGAATTTTTTTAACTCTGTGTGTGTGTGTGTGAGAGAGAGAGAGAGAGAGAGAGAGAGAGAGAGAGAGAGAGAGAGAGAGAGAGAGAGAGAGAGACAGACAGACAGACAGACAGACAGACAGAGACAGAGAGAGACAGAGACAGAGACAGAGAGAGACAGAGACAGAGACAGAGAGATGGATTCATTTAGCAGATTTTCAGTACCCGATGATGTTGGGCCTAACATTGCTATACTCTATGAATTATAGCATATGTTTATGACATTTCTTGTATTAATTTTTACTTATATATATTTATAATTATGATATATTATATGTGAGTATATATTACATATGTTTATATATACTAATATCTATACATGTTGTCTCCCCTGATAAAACATAAGCTCCTGAAGGACAGAGACTGTCAAAAGCCTTTGCATCCTGACAAACAGTCTTATACATGATTTAATAAATGCTTGCTGCCTCACTGATGGATTGGGTCTGCTGTAGTATTTCCTTGACTGGTTTCAGTGTTTCCCATGAACTGTATTTAACTAGCAATACAGAATCCACAGTAACATACTGCAACAGCAGTTGGTCAATCAGAAAGGAAATAATGATCACTCCAAGTCCTCTGCAACAAAAACAACATGCAGAAGATAAATCTTAATAAAATTATCCAGCCACTGTTGTAGAATCAGCTAAAATAGATAAATCAATCAATTAATCAACGGGAATTTATTGAGTCCCTAATATGTACCAGACAGTGTGGTAAGTGTTTAAAAAGATGAAAATTCCTGACCTCAAAGACTTTATTTTCTATTGGGAAGTATAACATGCACATGAGTAAATAATATACAAAACAGATGCAAGAGAAATATGAGATGGGTTTTTTTGGGGGGGCAAAGGGGGTGCAGCTAAGCAGATCAGGAAAGCGTTCTATAGAAGGTATTGCTTAAGCTAAGTTTTGAAGGAAACAAAAAATTCTAAGAAGTGGACATAAGGTAGAGATTTATTCCTATCCTGGGGAACAGCCAGTGCCAAAGTTAAGGAGAGAGGAGAGGTAATGTGATGTGTGTGCAGCAAGACTAGTTTGCCTAGACTGTTGAGCGTAGAAAGGGGAGTAACAGATGAGATTAGAAACAGGTTGTATTTAGGTTATGATGGCCTTTAAAAGCTAGACATAGGAGCTTAAATGTGATCCTCCAGGCAATAAGGAGCCATCAGAGATTCTGAGTAGGTGAGTAGTTTGGTCACAGCTTTCTTTAGGAAAATCACTTTGGCAGCTATGGGTAGAAAGATGAGAGATACATGAGACTGGATACAGGGAAAGTAAATAGGAGGCTACCATAAGAGTCCAGCTGAGAGGGAAGGAGAGCCTCAACAAGGGTGGTGATCATGTCAATAGAATAAAGAGAATGGATGTAAGAGAAATTGTAGTTAGAAATAATAGATTTAACAAAACAATTATATATGTAGGAAAGATAAATTGAAGAATCAATACTAAGCTGGATGAATGGAAACATAATGGTGCCCTCAAGATTAGTGGGGAAGTTTCCAAAGGAGGTCGACTTTGGGGAAAAGATAATGAGTAAAGTTTTGAACATGCTTATGAGATATTATTTGAAATATGCAATAAGCAGTTGGAGATTCATGACTGTGACTCAGGAGAAAGATTAGTAACTGAAGAAAACACCAAGTGAAAGAACACAAAACTAGAATGGACATGACCCAAGAAAGAGCTTTGGGCTACCCCCACAGGGAAGATCCATGATTTGAAAATGAATCTACAAAATCTGAAGAGATATTAGACAGATAGAGGAGGACTAAATGTAGTATCATGAAAATCTATAGAAGAAAGAGGACCCAGGAAGAAAGGGTAATTGACTGTTCACTATGGTGCAGGGAGTTGAAGGATAAAGACTGAGAAAGGATCATAAGATAAAAGGTTTAAGAGATCATCAGTGACTTTGTAGAGATGGGTTAAAGATAGCTTTTCCCCCTTAGGAATTTGTCTGTGAAAGTGAAGAGCAATACAGAAAGATCTATTATAGAGTGGTAGAGTAAGCTTTTGTTTTGTTTTTATTTTTTTAAAGGTTGAGTAGACTAAACTACATCTGTAGGAAGCAAGAGAAGAACCAAGGCAAGTAATGAGGATCAAAGTAACATTTCAGGAAAAACAAAAACAAAAATATAGCTTCAAGTGGTATTGTACACCAGCGAAATAAGAAGGAACAGCTTTTCAAAGACCAAAATGATGTATTGTGAAAAGGAATAGGAAAAACAGGACCAAAAGGCATAGAATTGAAAATAGTGTTAAATTCAGTTGATGCTGCATAAATCTATCAAAAAAGAAGAGACACTATGGAGAGTGGCAAGAACATTGGTTTCAAATCAGTCTTTTCAGTAATACATGTAGATGGCAATTATTATTATTCATAGAATCATTCTTTGTTACAAAGAAAAAAGAATGGTGAAATCATGCAATGTATCCATTTCCTCAAATCCCACATTTCGCACATTCAACAAATGATACAAAAGGTAATTTTGTGATGAAACTTTTTTTCTTAATTTCACTTATTAAAGATTGCAAGTTTAAAGACTAACATTTCAAAACAAAACTAAGAAGCTTCAAATTTTATTAAAATGTATTCCAAAAAACATATCCATATGACAGCATGGTGAACATTTATAAAGGGAACCATGTAGTTGCTTTGTTGACACAACATCAAAAAAATCAGATTTGGCTAATCATTTTTTTGGGGGGCGGGAAGGGGATACATTTGAGGGAAGATAGAAGAATAATAAGGATAAATCAGCCATTAGTTTTGGTATCATGGGGAAACAACCACAATCTTGAGTTTCCCAGTTCATATAAAAATCATAACTGATATAAGATTAAACTGTTTGAATCTGAAAAAAGTAGTGTTTGTATATTCTGTATTATCATTTGTGCATTTATGCCCCATATACAAAAGCTGGCCAATTTGCTGATAGGCCAGTTCATCTAAGAATGAGCTATTAAAAAACACTAAAGGGTTATTCAAGAGCTTATGAAATTTTAACACACTTCCAAAATGTCTATTACTAGTATGGAAGCTAATTTATTTGCACTTGTGATAAGAACATTAAACAAAACATTGTAATCCATTAGAAATTATTTGTGCTAGATTTGAGCTTTGAGATATTGGCTAAGATAAAAAGAAAACTAGACAAATAGCAGCATGTCACTGTAACGTAGTGGAAAGAGTCTGGGGTTTGGAGTCAAAGGAGGTGTGTCTAAACCCTGGCTCCACCCACACTTGTATGAACCTAAATGTCGCCTGCTTTAGGTCTTAGTTTCCTCATTGAAAAATAAGGAAGATTGAACTAGTAGATCTTGAAGGTCCCTTCCAGGTCCTCAATCTATAGTCTGATCCAATAAATCCCACTTGGTTTAGGATTAGTTGATTACAATCCCATTTACAGCTCTTAAGGAATATGTGTCTCAAAACTTGTGTTACACTGAATAGTCCATTTATATTTCTCTCTAGCCCCTCCACCAAGTAGCATTGGCTTTATGTTGCATTCTGGCAACCAACAGATTTGCTATTTTGGTTTTCCCTTCTGAATCCAGGCCCAGCTCTTTCCCTATTCCTCAGTTAAAATCTACCTACTTTGTATCCCATTTCCTCAGGGTCCTGATCTATTCTGGCTAATATGATAAATTAATTCACGCTAACATTTTAATAACTTATAATGGCTTAATGTGTCCCTTTTTGCAGATAACATTTGCATTTTAACAGAGGCCTTCAATCCCTTAAGCCAAAGGAATGAATGATGGTGGGAATTTTGGAACTGTAGGAGGTCAGTGAAGAAGGTAGTGAGGTATTCCTAGAAAAACGGATATCCACCAGCTATTCCAAATACCTTTAGCTTGCATCGTTTCTAAGAAATATTTATTGTAACATGAAACAAATAAATCCTCAAGCTAGTTGGTTTAGTTCAGTTATCAGCTTCCACTATGATATCACAAACACTTGCACTCTTACTGAACCTCAGACCCTGACAGAAACTGCATTTCATTCATCATCCTTGGGAATCATGCCCTCTATTTAATCTTCTGTACAGGAGAAATCTACCACTGGGGCACTTTCAAACAATAAATCTTTGCAAGGCAAAAACCTTAAATGTTAGTGCTTTTCTAACTTCATACTTAGTCAAATTCTGTAGGTTGCCCCTAGGAAACTTTTTTTTTTTTTTTAATATAGGGAAGGCTTAGGCAATGAGCTTTTTCTGTGAGATGATTAGTTAACTGCATATAATCAAATTTACTGAATAGAAAAAATGGATAAATTTTACCACCCAGGGAAGATTAATTAATTGGCTGCATTCAAGTTCCAAAAAAAAAAAAAAATTGAAAAAGAAAATCTGGTCAGGTTGGTCCTGAAGACATTCTAGTTGAGTAAATTTAATGATATATAAGCTTGTAGGATTATTTCTTCTCATGTTTATGGAGATAACAATGACAGGGAAAACTTAGCTTTGGAAAAATTCAACCATGGTTCTGCCTCTCCGTTTTGGCATTTAGGCCTTTACTGGCAGCAATAACCATAAAAGAGTCTAACCAACAGCACCCTTTCCTCCAAATATTTTCTCATCTGGGCAATGACCAAAATAAAAGGATAACTACTTTCTATTGGTGTCCCCACATAGAAATATTAAACCATTAGTAATAAGAATATTTCCTGAGATGCTGAAATCAAATCTTTGGTGAATAAAAAAGATTCTTCTGAAAGAGGAATTTCTTCTATCTTAACCATCCATCCAAAAGATGTATGATTTTGTGTCTCTCTTCTTAGGATAAAATAAAATGTTACTGTATAATATTTGGACATCAAAGTTACCTCAAGTGGGGTAGCTTTATGTTTGCAGGATTTTGTGATGGGAATGCCAATGAAGATGGAAGCTTCTTTGAGGGTCTGTCATAATATAGACACCCTCCTTTTTGGTCACCAACTTATAAATCTTACCTGTTGGTCTAAATATTGCTGTCATATCACTGACTGCTTTATTCGAAAATGGTCTGGTTTCTATCACAATTTCCATTATGTTGACATAGATCCAAAGACCTAATAAACAAAAGATATTCCTTTCAAATTCTTAATACCAAGGGTGATATTTGGACATCACTTACCCTCAACACATAGCATAGTGTCTTGTATGGTGTAGCTGGCTATCTAATGAATGTTCGTTGGTTGATTGATTCAATAATTTAAAGATATATAATTTGGTTGGTAAGTCTTCCAATAACACCTTCTATGGCCTCTTTTATACCTCAGTACAGTGGTGTCAAATTCCAATGGAAAAGGGACCACTTAACCATACATAAACAACACCACACATAAGGAGTCCTTTTGGCTGTATACTGACTTAGAAACCCACATAGCAACATTATCTGTTTTCTATTGCATTATGATTTATTTTGTTAGATGCTTTTCAATTTCATTGTAATTTGTTTTCAGCCACACTCACAAGTATTAGGTGAGGGAAAGGGGTAGATGGAATGTGTTTGCCACTTCTGCTTTGGTAGACAGCTTGTTGTCGTTTTATTAATGACTATTATCTTTATATTTCTATTTCCTCTTTGTCCCTATTTAATTCTCTCTTATAACAAATATATGTATACGTATACAAAAAAAAAATCCAGTAGACTTAATGATTATGACATATTGCACATTTGTTTCTTCAGATAGCAAGGGTGCATCATTCTAGCTCCCTAGGACCAATTTTAGCCTCTTGACTTCCCTGGCTATGTTCAAGCCCCCAGCTAAAACCCTACTTACTATATGAAAACTTTTGCCATCCCCCTTCAATTCTAGTGCGTCCATCTAAACTATTTTAAACTTATTTTGTATATAGCTTTTTAATACTTAGCTATTTACATCTTGTCTCCCCCATCAGACTATGAACTCTTTGAGAGCAGAAATTCATTTGCCTTCCTTTCTCTCCCCAGTGCTTACCACATAATAGCTGCTTAATAAACGTTCATCATTTACTGACATGGTCAGAATTTGACTTCCTTTTATGCTGCGTATTCAAATTACCAGAGTCATTGTGTATATCATTCTCCTTGCTTTCCATATTTTACTAGTAGTAGTAGTGATAATAATAATATAATAATAATGAGAGCTAATATTTTAAGTATTTTATAATGATGACCTGTTTAATCCTCAGACCAACCTGTGAAGGTCGATATGGTTGATAGCACTTGAGTAGCTCTCAAAAAATAAAAATACCATTATTCCCATTTTACAGCTGAGGAAACCGAGGCAAAAAGAGATTAAGTGAATTGCCCAAGGCCACATCACTAGTGTCTGATGCCACATTTTAATTCAGGTTGTCCTGACTCCAGGCTTGGTGCTCTTTCCACTTCCTCCCTTACCTGCCCTATATATTTCCTGGCATATTAAACTGGTACTTCTTAAATGCTTAGGGGTTGATTGATTTCCTTTTTCTCAGATCATACAAATCTCACATTTCTCTTCATTTCTCATATTCTTTATTTTTTAGACTACAATATTACATCATTGCATTCTCATACCATAGTTTGTCCAAAGATCTTCTAACTGATGCGTACACCCACTGTTTTTAGGGGTTTTGTTTCCTACT
Organism: Notamacropus eugenii; assembly: GCF_028372415.1. NCBI lineage: Eukaryota > Metazoa > Chordata > Mammalia > Diprotodontia > Macropodidae > Notamacropus > Notamacropus eugenii. The sequence continues at coordinate 226,925,211 of NC_092873.1, read as the reverse complement.
ACAGAAGGTGCTACTAGGAATATGTGGGTGTATATGGTTCCTTTCTTTTTTTGAATTCTATGAGGTATATACCCTTTAACAGATTACTAAGTCAATGGGTATATAAAGCTTAGTGGGATTTTACTTTTTTTCAGACTTGACCACTTCTCTCCTTATTCTAATCTCATCATTTGTGTGTGTGAAAAAACCATTTAATTATTTACAGTCAAAACTGTCTATTTCATCATTTTTGTTCTTTTATTTAAGTATTATCATTTAAGGCCTTTTGGGGGTTCATCTGTCTAGGAATGCTAGACAGAACTGGGAGAAAATAGTTCATTTGAGTCATATCTATTATTTTTTTTATTTGTATTTATGACTTCTTAAATTGAGTTCTGGTTTTTGCTTTTCTATTCTGTTCCATTGAGCTAGATATTTATTTTTTAAATGAGTAACAAAGTTTGATGATTATTGATTTATAATATAATTTGAGACTTAGTAATGCTATGGCTGCTTTTCTATTTGTTTGGGTTTTTTGTTTGTTTCCTCTGTATTTCTGGACCATTTTTCATGAAAATGGATTTGATACATTCTCTATCTTATTAAAGTAATTCCTTAGTAGTATTGAATGGTATGGCACTGAAAGAGACAGAGACCAGATCTATGGTTTGATTGTTCCAGGAAATTTCTTGAAAAAGAAACAGTATATATGAATGTCAATTGATAGCTTCTCTGCAACTTATACTCTTAGAAAGTTGTCAAAAGCATTTGCTCAGGATCACAAAGGTAACACTCTATCAGAGGTATGATTTGAGCCCAGGAATTCTTGATTCCAAGGGTGAGTCTCTAGTTACTATGTCATGCTTTCTCCCTTTTATTGCTACTATTAAAGTGAAATTGATTTAGGTAATCATGCCATTATATTTTATTGTCATCATCTAATCATGGATAAATAATGTTTCTACAATACTTAAACATTTCTGCAAAGAATATTTTGAGGTTTTGCTGCATGAATTCTGAGTGTGTCTGGAAGGGAGGTTAAATCTTTTTTTTTTTACAGGTTTTCTGAATGTAATTTCTCTTTCTATCACTGAATTGGTAGAAATTCCTCATAAGACACTCGTTTAAAATTAAAAACACAGATTAGGTATATAGTAGTATTATATTAAATATATAATATTTATTATATATTAAATATATATTATTTATTTCTTTTTTTATTATTTTTATTATTATTTATAAATCAAGAAACAAATATATTAATATATATAAATATATTAAATATATAATAGATTATAATGTGCTACATTATACTATGTTAATACTATATTATATTTAATATTATATACTACACTATATAATATTTAATATTAATATGATAATACAATATAAATATATGTATATGTATGTGCATATTTGTATGCATATAGTTAATACTATAGTTTATATGTGTGTATATCATTATTAATACAGCATATATAAACATAGTTACTATTACAGTATATCTATACATTGTATATAATTGCTCTATATCTTTTTCAATTTAGTTAGAATCCATTGTTAGTATGAAATTTGGCATAGACATATATATAATTGTAGGTCTATGCCAAATTTATATGTATGTCTATGCAAAATTTCGTGTGTGTGTGTAAACACACATGCTTATACATATGTGTATATGTACACATATAGTTTCTAATTTGTAATGGTACCTCTGAGTATAATAAAACTTACTTATCCCTACTGATTCAATTTTTATTGATACTTTGTTTAAAATTATTTCAACACCTGTTCTTTTAGGTAAGTTTTCTTCTAGCCCTTGGTATTCATTCTAAAACTTGCCTGTTTTTCAAACATATTTCTTCCAAAAAGATTTATTAGGATTTATTTCTTTATCCATTCTGAATTCTCTTTCATTTTATTAGGTAGTTTAATCTGTTTATAAGGATATAAAAATTGGGCTTCTATTTTTCTTTTGTTTAAAGTTTTATTTTATTTCTTTCTTTTTGAATTCTTCCTCTCGCAGTCAAAATAGGAGTAAAGCTCAGTATCATCCCTACATCACTTCCTTGCCAATATGGGTAGTCAATCTCTTTGACATGGGTAACATTCATTTGTGGTACCCATTTGGAAGAAGTGATTATTTACAATCTTATTCCTTATTTCTTTCCTTTATTTCCCCCACCTCCCATGGACTATATATTTATATCCTATCTTCACTCTCTCTACATGCCTCATGCAATATACAACGTCTTGCAAAAGAAATCTATTTGGTTCATTCCATTCACTTATTAGCTTGCTTGCAGAAAATGACCGCTCTTCCCTCCCTCAGCTTTGCTTGTTTAGTTTAGTCTTTGAGGGGCTTTGTTCTAGTAAGCCATATTTCCTGAGTCTGTAATTGACAGATGAGGCTACTCAGCATGGTGGAAAAAACAAGGCCTAGGTAAACTTCTTATCCTAACATTCACTACTTGCCCCTCATAATGCCCATATATTTCACCTCTGAATATGTGTCTTCCTATTCATCTTGGCATCTATGGTTATCACTTTGAAGAGTATATATGCATACATACATACACATGTGTATATAGATATATATTAATATATGTTAATATAATATTAATATATATATATTAAATACCTGTAAAAAAATGTCTCTAAACAAACTCTAGAGCAGCAGAAGTCACAAAACAACAGAGTGAAAGAGATTTCTAGACCAAGGCAGCCTGGAAACTGACAAAAAGGTTTATCATACCAGGCATGGGGAGGAGCGTAGCCCACAGAGCGCAGCCCAGCCTTGGCAACTGGCCTCATGGGAAAGAATCCCTGGCAGCATCTGCGGTTCACAGATCTCTCAGCCCACAAATGCCAAAGACACCTTCAAAGATCAGTGAGAAAGCTCTTTCACCTGGGTAAGAAGGGAACACAGTCTGGCCTCAGTCCCACGTGGCTGCAGCATCCATTTTTGGAGACCTCAGCCTAAAGAACCTGGGGGAATTGAGCTGCTGATCTGGATCTTGGCCCAGGGTGAAGGCCCCAGGGAGGGGAGGAGCACTAGTTGGTGGACCTGGTGGAGGCTCTGGAGAAGGAGTTCTCTTCACAGATCCTGGGCAGAAAAGCTTGTGATTGTTCCCTGACCAGAGCACAGGTCAGGAGAGGAGCAAACTCTTCTCCCTTGATTGTGCCATCTTGGAGGAACTGAGAACTTACAGGTCCCTACAGTATACCCTCCATTTGACAAAGGACTCAAAAATCAAGTAACTGGCTGGAAAAATGCCCAAAAAAGGGAAAAAAATAAGACTATCAAAGGATACTTTCTTGGTGAACAGATATTTTCTTCCATTCTTTTGGATGAGGAACAACAATACATACCATCAGAGGAAAATCTAAAAGTCAAGGCTTCTGCATCCAAAACCTCCAAAATGAATATTCAGTGGTCTCAAGCCTTGGAAGAAATCACAAAGGATTTTGAAAATCAAGTGAGAGAAGTAGAGGAAAAATTGGAAAAAGAAATGAGAGTGATACAAGAAAATCATGAAAAACAAGTCAATAGCTTGCTAAAGGAGACTCAAAAAAATGCTCAAGAAAATAACATCTTTAAAAATAGACTAACCCAAATGGCAAAAGAGGTCCAAAAAGTCAATGAGAGAATGCTTTAAAAAGTACAATTAGCGAAATGCAAAAGAAGGTTCCAAAGCTCACTGAAGAAAATAATTCTTTAAAAATTAGAATGGAGCAGACAGAAGCTAATGACTTTATGAGAAACCAAGAAATTACAAAACAAAACCAAAAGAATGAAAAGATAAAAGACAATGTGAAATGTCTCACTGGAAAAACAACTGACCTGGAAAATAGATCCAGGAGAGACAATTTAAAAATTATGGGACTACCTGAAAGCCATGATCAAAACATGAGCCTAGATATCACCTTTCATGAAATTATCAAGGAAAACTGCCCTGATATCCTAGAACCAGAGGGTAAAATAAATATTGAAAGAATCCAGCAGTCACTTCCTGAAAGAGATCCCAAAAAGAAAACTCCTAAGAACATTGTAGCCAAATTCCAGAGTTCCCAGGTGAAGAAGAAAATATTGCAAGCAGCCAGAAAGAAACAATTCAAGTATTGTGGAAATGCAAACAGGATAACACAAGATCTAGTAGCTTCTGCATTAAGAGATCAAATGGCTTGGAATATGATATTCCAGAAGTCAAAGGAATTAGGATTAAAACCAAAATTACCTACCCAGCAAAACTGAGTATAATACTTTATGGTAAAAATGGAATTTCAATGAAATAGAAGACTTTCAAGCATCCTTGATGAAAAGACCATAGCTGAATAGAAAATTTGGCCTTAAAATACAAGAATCAAGAGAAGCATGAAAAGGTAAACAGGAAAGAGAACAATGGGAGGGGGGGCACACTTGTGAGGAACACTTTGGCCAAGGCCACTCATGTCTGTAGTATATACAGGACTTCTATATATTTTCTTTCCTCATGGTACCCTCATACTGTTCCCCACTAAGTGCAGAAGTTTTGCTGTATGGGTGGTTCCTTAGGTCCACTTCACTTCACCCCTCCATTCTCAATTACCTGAGCTACTTCTCTCTTGAGTCCATAGGCAATTCTTTTTCCTACCAGGAATTTGTTTCTTGAAGTTAGTTACTACCTTGAGTTGTTTGCTTCCACTCCCTTTCTGTGTTGCTATCTGTGGTTGTATCCCTTTCTGTGTCTTCTGTTTCCTGTTTTATTCATCTGAACTGTGGCCTCAGATTTTCTCTTGCTCTCCGTCTGTCTTTTAAAGCCCACTTGTGGTATGGTTAATCTTTTGTCCAGGCAATGGTTAGGCTCCCATTCTCAAAACTGAGGGATTTTCCACATTTTTTTAAAGGAGATCAGGGCACGTATATTATTATCTTTACACTTAATGTAATAAGTGTTTCCCTGACAATTATTTTCTATGATTACAGCTTCTTCTTGGAAGTTGTTTAGGGTACATCCCTCCTCTACTACCCTAAATGCATCTTATTTTGGTCTATAGAATATAAAGTCTTTGAGGTTAATACTTTTTTTCACTTTTTCTTTTGTTTCCTCAGCACTAGGGGAAGTGTCTAGTACATAAAAAGACTTCAATAAATGCTTATTGATTGACCATCTCTACATTATGATTTTCTTTTATGGATAATTGATAGGATAGGGTCCAGACCTATGATTTTACTAGTAAGTAATGGATATTTTTATCAATTATTTGTATTGTCAATAGATGAAATTCTTATTGACTTCTCAAATGACTCAAAGATAAAAAGTATAGCTACCAGGTATTTCCATTATTAGAATAATCTCCTTGAAAGTAGAGAGTGTGTCATATCCCCAAGCACCTTAAACTCCCTATGTCCCAAATAAAAGTCAGTCTTTCCCCCAAAACCTTCCTTGTTTCCAAAGCTCCTCATTATTACTGAGAACTACACCATTCTCCAAATCACACAGGCTCACAGTCTCAGTGCCATCCTCAACAACTTACTCACACTCATCATATATTTCCATTCTCTTATCAAATCTTGACATTTTTAGTCCTACCTTTACAACATCTCTCACGAATACGACCTTTCAACTCACACAGACACCACCCTAGCTCAGCCCCTCATCACCTCTGGACCATTAGATTAGGCCTGTAATTGGTCTCCATGCTTCAGATCTCTCTGTTACAATCCATCCTCCGGTCTATTACCAAAATGATTTTTTTAATGCACAAATCTGACTGTCCTCTGTCCTTTTCAATAAACTCTAGTGAGTTCTTCTTAGCTCCATAATGAAATATAAAACCCACTGTTTTGGCACATAAAGCTTTTTACAACCTGGTTCCTTCCTGTGTATCCAATCATCTTATATTTTATTGACTTTTGCGTTATTTTTTATCCAGCTACAATGGCCTATCTGCCATTCCTCCAACATAGCAATCTACCTTCTGACTCTAAAATTTCTCACTGGCTGCCCCTCATGCAGAGTGTTGTTCTTTCACATCTACCTTTTAGCTTCCTTAGCTTTCTTTAAAACTCTAAATCCTACCTTATAAAGTTCTACATGGCCTTTCCTTATCGTTCATCATAACTGTCCTTTTCCCTAGCCATCGTACATTTTGTCTATGACTATCTTCCATTTACACAGGATACATACAAACACACACACACACGCACACACACACACACACACCTTTGTGTGTGTATATATATATATATATATATACATATATACATATATAGAGAAAGATATGGATATATAGATAGATACAGATATCTATTGTGTGCACATATAGCTGCCTGCATGTTTTCTATGTGGTCAGAAGGTGAGAAAAGAGATGCTGTTCTTGCTTTTCTTTTTTAGCTTTAGCATTTAGCACAACGTTTGACACATATTAAGCTCTTACTAAATATTTGTAGACTGAGTGGCTAGCTAACTAGATGACTGACTTTAGATTTAAATCTCTAGAAGCTACCACAGTGCCTGATAAATAGTAGGTGTTTAATAAATATTTACTAATTGATAACAAACACAATGGATGATCATGAGGATTCTCAAAGAGACTAAAAGGTTAAAGAATTGGACCAAAGCTAACAATGTAAAAATTAAGAGACAAATATGTGTTAGATTTATAAAAATCAAACTCAAAAGTACAAGATGATAGAAGTATGACTATGTAGGAGTTCATTTAAAAAATATGTTGAGGTTTTGGCAATGATAAATTCAATATAAGGCAATAATACATCTCCAAAAAATTTGATGTGATGGTATATTAAGACAAGTACAGGATTCAGAATGAGTCCAACTGTGTGCTGCCCCGGTCACACAACAGCTGGAGCTTCACATTTCAAGAATCAGGAAGATGGAGAAAATTCAAAATAATGAAAGTGTGTGTGTGTGTGTGTGTGTGTGCATGCACGCATGTGTGCAGTCATCTAAGAAATGGTTGAAGGAACTGGGGATTTTAACCAGTGGAAAATAAAATGTAGGAGTGACGTGATACCTGTCTTCTAGTAACTGGGAAGTTGTTAGTTAGAAGGTCAATAAAATGTACTGGTTTTTTAGAAGACAGAAGTAGGAATTTGGTGTACAAATTGAGAAAAAAAAAGACTTAGGCTTGATGTCAGAGAGGAAAAAGCTTTCCTATAAATAAGAACTATTTCAAAATGGAATGAGCTGCCTGGGGAGGTAGAAGGATCCCCCTCATAGAGATATTTATACAAAGGCTTTGTGACCTTGTCAAGAATGTTGTAGAAGGCACCCTTGTTAACATAAAGTAAAGTTGGCCTAGGAGGCCTCTAAGGTCCTTTCTAGCTCTGAGATACTGTGATTCTGTGAAATAGCTGTAAATAGAGAGAATACATTTCATTATGTCTCTCCTCAGTTTCTTCTCCAGACTATATAATGGCAGTGGTTATAACATAGGCTTTTAGTCCATAGTCCCTCCATACTACAATCCTGATCATATTTCTCAAGCATTATATTAATTTTTTATAGCAAAGCTTCATTACTGATTAATTCAGCTTCTGGTTCAATATGGCCCTTGGTGCTGTACTTATGTATAGATAATCAGTTATTCTTTAGCTTGCCATGTATATAGAGCTTTTATTCCTCTTTAAATAGGCTATTCTGCATTTATTCCTATTAAGGCTCATTCCATTTATTACTGACCATTTTTCCAAGTCCATTTTAAGTTGTAATGTTATCCTCCTAGGCAAAAACTATTACTCCCAACTTGATTTCTTCTACAAATTTAATAAGCATTCCTTCTTCCATCATCCAAATCAAAGTTATAAATAAAAGTAAAATCAGGCTAGAGATAAGTCCATGTACAAATAGCTCTGAGGTCAACATAGAACAATTGATAAATACTCTGTACATAACCCAATAAACAGTTATTAATATAAAAATCTAAATTGTGTTTTCTATATTAAATCATGTCAAAAGGGATGAAAACATATGGTGAAATAAAATTAGTGGATTCTATTATTCTCTTTCCTCTATGGATCCCTCACTATGTCCTAGAAGGAAATGGATCCATTTGATATGATTTATTATTCCAAACTTATGCCAATGGTTGATTAATGCCTTATAGTCTACATTTTAATATAAACTACTTACAATCTTCTAGGATAGAAAAGATTAACATTGGTATTTTAGAGTGTCTTAGAGGTAATGATGGACTTATATTTTCAAACCCCTTACACTTGAGACTTTTAAAGTAAACCAAATGTCTCTCAAAACCTTCATTCAAGGTGGTACCCAGGTCAGCGATCTCTTCATTTCCCACCCTGGCTATGCCCCTTTGTTTCTCCCTCAGGTCCTTGGGACCTCTCCTCCAACCTTTTCAGTTTCCTATCATACATAATTTCCCTGCATTAGATTGTAAACTCCTCAAGGGCAGAAGGTATCTTTCATTTTCATATTTTCATCCCCAGCATTGTATTGTTAATGTATTTTTGCTCCATTTGAAGAACTTTCCCACCCATTAATAGGCCCACGTGACCTGCTTAAATCACATGGAAGGAGAAGTCGCATGTGGTGGGAGGAGAATGCTGAAAGGATGGAACAGAAGCATGGAGCAGAGCTGGGAAGAAGTTGCTAAGAGTAGTTAGAGTGGAAGGAGAGAGGACACAGGCAAGCAGATAGCTAGTCTTGTGAGAGTTTGCTTGTGGAAAGGTCCCAGCAGGTGGGGAGGCATGGGAATGGCTTTGTTCCCTGCAGTGCTAATGTGTATTGACTCCTTGGTTACTATGACAGATTTGGCTTTCCGGTGTTGGGATTTAGCTTTCTGGTGTCTGAATAAATGGGTTTTTTTTCTGCCTTCTATATGTCTATATGTTGGTGATTCTACAGCAGCATATTCACAGTTGTAGTTAGTGCTATGCATATTGCCTTGGTGATACAAGCACTTAGCACGGTACCTGGAACATTTTTGTTGTTGTTATAAAGTAATTTCAGGTATGTCTGATGGTTCCTTAGCCCATTTGGAGTTTTGTTAGCAAAGATACTGTAATGGTTTGCATTTCCTTCTCCAGCTCTTTTTACAATGAGAAACTGAGGCAAGCAGAGTTAAGTGGCTTGTCCAGGGTTACAGAGCTACTAAGTGTCTGAAACCAGATTTGAACTCAAATATACGAGCCTTCCTAACATCAGGCTCAACACTCTATCTACTGTGCCACCTAGCTGTCTTACCTTTGGAATATAGTAGGTACTTAATAAATGTTTAACGACTGATTGACCAGTCAGAACTATAAATACGTGATGAAATTTTTGGGCTTGTCTAATCATTTGAATTATTCCTTACATTGATACAAGAGGCAGGGCTTGAAATGTGTTTGGTAGGGATACCTCTAGAAAAGGTTGGTTCTCTGACTGTCAGTATATAACGTGTCATGGAGCACATACTCAAAGTCACAAGTGGTTAACATTTTCTACACCATGGACCCCTTTAGCAGTCTAGGGAAACCTATGGACCATTTCTCAGAATAATCATCTGACTTAATTCAATGAATAAATATGTAATTTTTGTCCCATCTAAATTCACAGGTCCCCTCAAATCTATCCATAAATTTCTGGATTCTATTATAATGACACCTAGAAATATTTCCAGTTTGGGAGAACAGGATGGAATTTACATTCAGGCTATTAAAGTCTTTAAGAAGCCAGGGTCATTTCTATGTAAGGGCATGTTGGAGCCAGCTTAGCAGATTGCTAAATGTTTCAGCATAATTTATACCTCAGATACTAAAACTATAATTTTGTTGGTTATTTTGACTTAAGGAAATGGTGAAGAAAATGTTAATAATGTAGATTAAACATAAAAGTGTATCATGGGTACATATTTTCTTCAGAGATGGTTGTTAAACATCCACTAGCACATCTCTGCTTCCAAACCATGATATTTTCACATTAGTCATGATGAAAAAACTAATTAGAATTAATGAGAGGAACCACAAGAAAAAGGAACAAAACAAAAGAACAAAAGAAAAAAGGAGACCAAGTAGTCTACATTCAGACTCCCAAGTTCTTTCTCTGGATATGGATAGCATTTTCCAATATGAGTCTTTTGTAGTTGTCTTAGAAACTTGCATTGCTGAGAAAAGCTAAGTCTATCAGGGTCAGTTCCTATAAGTCTTTCCAGGTTTTTCTGAAATCTGCTTGCTCATCATTGATTATAACAATAATATTCCATTTTATGCATATACTACAACTTATTCAGCCATTCCCCAATTGACGGACATCTCCTCAATTTCCAATTCTTTGCCATCACAAGAAGAGCTGCTATAAATATTTTTGTACCGTGAATCCTTTCCCATTTTTAGGATCTCTTTGGAAAACAGACCTAGAAGCGATATTGCTGGGTCAATGGGTATGCACAATTTTATAACCCTTTTGGCATAATTTCAAATTGCTCCCCAGAATGGTTCCATCAGTTCACAACTCCATCTGTGGTCCTTTCTTATGAATCAGTAAGTATATTTGCATTTTTAAATTGTAATCCATTTCCTGCCAGATGTTCTTTTAGTTTATTTCCTTTATTTTTTCTTTTAATCCTATTTGCAGAAACTGAAAGTTTGTTGTACTTGCAAGCATCACCTCTTTCTTAAGCCCCTCTCACTGTCCTCATTCTTTTCCTATTGAGTTTAATATATTTCTACACTAAATTGCTTCAGTGTGGTGTGTCCAGTACTTCTTTATTCATCTAATTTAAGAGTAGATTCATCTGTTGCCTGTTCCCCTCTTCTTTCATTTTCATATACTCTCCTCACACTAGCAGACTAGTTTGTTCTATCTCCAGTACTGTTCCAAATGTAGGAAAGAACAGTCACAATAGGAAAGGAAGCAACAGCAGAGCCATGTGTTCATGGTTTTTGTCAACCCTTATGAGTAGAGTAGGCCACTCATGCTAGCTCCCTTTTCGTACCTAGAAGCTTACCACAGACCTTGCTTCCTATGCCAGATCTCGCTGGGCAGGAGAAAAAAAGAATAGGGCTTATTTTATTAGTTAGTTAACTAGCATTTATTAAGGACCTATTATGCTCTAGGTACTGTGCTGAATATTGTAATTTAGTGACTTTTGAGTGCACTCTGAGTTACAGATCAGCAGCCCATCAAAACTCCATTCCTTTCCTACAGGTAGTGGGTTGAAAACAGTCATAAAGCACCTATAGATGCTCTGACGTGGAAAGCATAGTCCCTCTCTTCCATGCCTTCAGGTATCTTCAGAAACAGCCTTACTTGGCCAGCTTCCCATTATATCTCTATCAGTGAAGAAGTAGAGACAGTAAGCATAGTGATGAAATCTCAGATTCTTGAAATAACAGGGCATAAGTATATCATGTACATCTCACTATGTTTATATACCTTAAGGATCTATAATTTTGCCAGTATGAGTGGTCTACCAACATAGACACCAATGCTTCTATAATTCATTAGTACCTAGTCTTGGAAAGTTATTATAACTACAAAACACGTCACCCTATGGTTTCTCTTAACTTAACCAAACTGGTCCTCAACAAGAGTTCAAAACAGGGCTTATATTGAAATTATTCTGGTAAAAGCTACAAGAATTTGCTACCAAATGACAAAACCTTTAAGAATGCAAAGTTAGTTCCATGCCAAGATGAGGTATCAATGGAAGACTTTACAGGAGGATTTTTTAGATGTGTGATGTCATCCATATAGGGAATTCCTGGTAAGGAAACTTCCTTTATTGATGCAAGTTGGCAGATATTCTGCAATTTCTACTCTTTTGGGGTTGATGATCAAATGGTCATTAAATGATTCATGCTTTGGTTACATGATTTGTTCATGGTCACATTCTAACTTTTACATGTTAGAACATAGATCTTCCTGACCTCCATAAACACCAGCCTCTTTGTGCTATGCCATATTGTGTCTCTATTTTGTTGGTCTATTTGGGGCAGGTTGGGTTATGTGTTACTGAATCTATAACTTCAGAAGTATAGGGAAATGTAAGACTAAATTCTTATTATCAATATAAGTCTTCAAAGGCAATTTAAATTTTTAGAGAATTTTCTGGGAGATGTAAATCAACTTGCCCAAGGGATCCTTAACCAGAATTTTTTAGAGGAGAACTTCATTCTTCCCGTCACTTAAGCCACCACCTAACTACAACCTTACATTATCATTATATTATACAATATAATATGAATATGCAGCCACATATGTATATGCATTCATATCAAATAAAAATCTGTTTATATAATATATATATTTGGGCATGTATGTATATGTATTCATGCATATCTTTGCTAACATCCATTGGGCAATTCTAATGTCATCTTCATATCAAAGGCATCTTCAGCTGAGATAAGTGACTTGAGAGGGAATTTGTGAGAACGCGAGGATCAGACATAAAAGAAAAGAATTGCGCTGGTTCTTTTTGACTTTTAGAAGGAATATTTTTATTTAAAACTATTCTAATCTACCAAAATACCAAAATAGCATTATCCTTCCTGCAACCCATGTTCAACTGTTGAACTGAAAACATTTTGTAAATTCACCCTTAGAACAGGGTCCTCCATGTGTATAAAGTACGTGGATGGGGTGGGAACATGAGAAGTACTCAGTATTATTTTTGGTGACCTAGTAGTTATAATCCACAAGAAGGGAGACTCAGGAGCTCTGTCTGAATAAAGACTGTACCATTATTCAAGATGTTTGCATAGACAATCAGGAGAATGTCATGTAATGCATTAATTCATTTACCCTTTTTAATGATCTAAAAATAAAGATAGGAAGCAAATGTTCTGATAAGTATACAAAGGTCACAGGAGATGACCAAAAAAGAAATCAGAATTTTTTTAAAAAATACTTTCACAATATTCACTTTTTCAGCATCCTCGCCTGATATAACAAGCACAGCTTCTCAAGTTGATAAAGTGCATTTTAAAGGACTGGGGGGAGGAGGGGCAATGTTTAAAGTCTTATTTTGCACATAGGAGTAATTTTATACCATTTTGAAATCAAGTGGATTAAGTAGTTACAGACAATTGTTAAGCCATGAAAATAATCATAAAAAGAAGGGATGGAAGAGATCCTTGCAAGAGACCCATGTTAATTACCCTTGCAGCTGGAAGATCAATTTGCATATAGAGTCTTTGAAGCCTGTCAGGTATGAATTGAACCACTGAACTGCTACGTTTTGATAATCCAGCTTTCTAAAGCTTTTTTATTTTTTCTCTGAAGATGTTATGTTTCACTGTATCAGTCTTTTTCTATGTGAAAGTAGTGACTACTAAATAATTTGCTCCTGTGTATTTTATATGTTTATAACTTGCAAAAGAATTGATAGTGAAACACTGTCATAAAAGCATGAATGTCATTGATTAATTTAAAAAAAACATCCAAATAATAAGAGACTTAGGTTCAGTTGACAACAAAAGCAGAGAATTCAAAATGTAAGTCTCCTAAGGAGATGGATGGTTTACAGATTTCTAGTAGGATAACATGTTCCCCTATTTGGGTTTCTTATATTAATTCAGACAGGCACAGGAGCAGTGGTGGTTCATTGTACTTAGCAATAATCAAAGCTCATTGGAGTATTGTGTCCAATTCTGAGTTTCACATTGTCAGAGGGAATTCAGAGATAGTTTAGAGGGAAGCCACAGATTGATTAAAGGATTATAGAGCAAAACCTTAGAGGAAAGGCTAAAGAATAAATTGTTTGCCTGAAAGAGAGAAGTTTGAGAGGCGATTTGTAATAGTCTTCAAATATATGTAGGATCTTCAGAGAAAAATGTCCTTTTAGCCTCAATGTCTGGTTATATTAGAACAAAGGAAGCAGGTTTAGGTTATAAGCCATTGTTGGTAAACTTATGGAAAAAGTCCTGATAGCAAGGGGTTCAGGAGTCTTTCTCCCCAGAAGTGATGATATTACCCACTCCTTCTCACCAGTCAAATCTTACCCTTCCTTTAAAAAAAATAAATTTGTATTCACATTTTTTTTTACATTGTCAAAATTTCTCCCTGTATCTCTCTCTCTCCCCCTCCCAGAGAACTGTCACACATAGCAAAGGATATATTTTAAACAAAAAATAAGTTAAAAGAAGGAGAAGTAAAAAAAAATCAGCAAATTCATACTTCCATATTCCATACTTGTGGATCTCCCACATCCTCCAAGGAGTGGGAGTAGATGTTTTCTCATATCTCTTTTTTTGGAGTCATGCTTGCTCTTTGAAATTTTGTAACAATCAATTTGGATCGTTTTGTGGTGATTGTTCTTTACACTTGCATTATTGTAGTCATCTATAATATGGTCTTGGCTCCGTTTACTTCATGATCTATCAGTACATGTAAATTTTTCCTTTTCTCTCTATATTCATCATATTTATAATTTCTTATAGTGAAGATATATTTCATTGCTTTCATGCACCAAAAATTGTTTAGTCATTCTCTAATCAACGGGGAAAAAATGTCTAATCCTTTACTAACACAAAAAGTGAGGCTCTGGATATTTTGGCATATATGGGCACTTTCTTCTTATGATACATAGGCATAGTAGAAGAATCTATACGTCAAAAGGTAATGGACATTTTAGTACCTCATTTGCATAATTCCAAATTAAGATTTTTTTTTTCAAATATTATCAGCTATCTACATGAGACTCCTCTCTACCATTCTTTCTAACATTGTTTTCTCTTTTCCCTCAACTTCCATGGCAGTTATTACTTTCAATAGTCACTTGGGCGCTTAATTAAATGATTTTAACAATACTTCATATGTTCATGTTTTAAGTTATATCAGTCCTTGCCTTACTGGTATTGCTAGAGTTCAGATCTTTCTCATTTCATACTTAAGTGATGGAAATAATTTTCTCTGCCTTCCATCTACCTCTGATCCACTCCAACTAGATGAAGCACCTGAAAACATTTTGCACGTACTGACCTAGGATAAATTCTAAAATCATTAGTTTGACTTTCAAAATTTTCCATAATCTGCCTGCTTCATGAGTCTTATTTCTCATTTCTTTCCTACATGACTCCAGATAAATTAGTTTACTCATTTTCCATCAATGTTCCATGTGCATTCCTACCTCCACACCATTAACTGTGCAATTGTTTCTTAATGAAGTGTTTGCTTTATTTTCACTTGTTTTAAATCCTATCTGTCCTTGAAGCTTAGTTCAAATCTTACCAAATGTAAATGTTCTCTTGGGTGCTGAACTAAGCAATAGGAATAGAAATAAGCATAGGAGAGTCTCCTTGCTCTCCAGGATCTTAAAATTTATTTGGTGATACAAGTCACAAATGTAAAAATCATTATGTACAATATATAGTGGGCTCTCAAAAACATTTGATGATAAGAGGTGATTCTAGTGCTCAGTATGTTTCCAATAAGATTGTGAACTCCTAGAGATGAACAATCCTATCTTTATTTACAAAACCTAAAAAGTAAAGAGTTGCATATGTGGTAGGTTCTCAACAAATGCTTGTTGAATTGAACAGACAAAAGGTTTAAGAAGTCAAAAGGACTCTCTTACTGTGGAGGTTTTTTAAAGGCAAAATCCTTTCTTATTAGTCTTGCATAATTTGGACGCCACACTTCCTGAGGGTAGGTGGTGGCTAGTTGACTTAAAAGTAGTTTTTCTAATGTCATATTTCTCTGGTCTGCTCCCAGTCTTTCATTGTTGAAGAGAACCAGTGACATCAGGATGGTGATGTCTTGACTTGCAAGTGAATTGGATTTAGGTGAGACAGAGCTGTGCAAATTTACCAGTCCCACCCTCACCTCCACAGTCATCAGAGTCCAGTGGAAGGACAACTGGTGATGGCTCAGCATGTAGTAGGAGACCTTGGCATTTTTAAGCTAAGGTCTTTCCTAGGTCTCAGTTTGTTTGAGGCAACACCTATTCAGTAGTTAAAAGCTAGGTATGGAGAAGGAATATTTTGCTTTCTATTTAGGCCTGAAGAGTACCTTATGCTACTGACATCCACTTTAGTGAAAAATGGAGAGGTTACTTAATGTCATGACCTTGGTCGAGTAACTTCCCCTTACTATACCTCTGCTTCTTCTTCTGTATTATTTCCAAATTTCCTTCAAGATCTTATATCCTAAAAATTAGGAGTAAATAGACATTTTTGGTTGTCTTCATTAAATTTTATGATTTATATTGGCCAACCAAGGGTTGTGGTTAGTCTTTCAAGTAGTAAAAAAAAAAACCCAAAAACTTTCTGGCTATTAACCACAAATTTCCTGTGTCAATATAGATTTCTGAAGACTGAATGCCAAATACATCAGACGTTCAAAAGACAGAAAACATCTAAAAGAAACCTGGGTAAAATCTAAGGGATGTGGTATAAAGAGAAATCCCAAGAAACCAATTCAAATCTCAGGTAGTTCAGAAAACAACATGTTTCCACAGTGCCTTGCTCATTGTATGCATTTAGGAATTGTTTGTTGAACTGGATTTTTGAAGGTCATCATGTGAATTGATAAAAAAGATACTTTTCCTCCATCCTTTGAGGAGGTAGTCCTGAACAATACTTAAATGTTCATGTCATTCTGGTTTTTACCATGAGACTCCCTTACCTGACTACTGAATGTTCTCTCTTCTGAGCCTGAGGCTGGCAACTTTGTACAACTCTGCCTCACTTAAATCCAGTTCACCCATGAGTCAACATATTGTCCATGATGTCATTGGTCGGTCCTCTTTGAAAATGAAGGACAAACAATAACTTTCTCAGTTATGGACTTCAGTAAGTTCTCTCTCTACTTGTCTAACTGTTCTGCTTCCATTCTTGCTGATTCTTCATCCACATAATGCCTCTTAACTGTGGAAATAGCCTTTGTTCTAATCCCTCCATGCCCTAGACCAGGGCATCTTAAACTTTTTCCATTTGCAACTCCTTCAAGTGCTTCTTAAAATGTGACTTATGCAGAGTCACAATCCACAATTTAAGAAGCACAATCTTAGATTCTCTTACCTGATAATCTTATCACCTCACATGATTTAATCACCTATCTAACCCTAGTCTCTCTTGACCTCCAGTACATTAGCATCTGCCTGTTGGATATTTCAATCTGGGAATCCTTTAAACATCTCAAAATCACAATATCCATAATTAAAATCATTATCTTTTCCTCCTAAACTCACCCCCTTTCTGAACTTCACTATTTCTTTCAAACAAAGCATTAGTCTTCCAAACACAACCTCACAAGTTCACAACCTTAGTTATATCCTTGGTTTTTCACTCTCTTTTACCTCATGTATCTTATCAATTGGGAAATCTTCCTGACTGTCATATTCTCACATTTCCTCTCCTTTCTACTTAAGTACCCACTACCCTAATTCAGTTACTAATCACTTCTCACCTGGCCTACAGAAATAGTCTCCTAAATACTGCCTGCCTCCAAGCTCTCCCTTCTCCAATCTATCCTCCACACGTAGGATAATTTTCCTATAGTGAGGTACAATCATGTCAATCTACTATACAGTCAATTTCAATGGCTTGTTATTTCCTCTAGGATTAAATGTAACTTCCCCTATTTAGTTTTTAAAATCCTTTACAACCCAGTTCTAACTTAATTTTCCAGTCTTATTATACATTCCTCCCTGTCCCACACTCTGCATCTCATATTTGTTCAGGTAATTCCCCACGCCTGGAATACATTGCAAATTTACTTATGACTCTTAGAATCTCTTGTTTCCTTCAAAACAATGCTCAGGTTACAGGTCCCACCCAAGATTTTTTCAACTACCCTCTCAGGTATGGCCCCCAAATATATATATATATATTGTGTGTGTATAAAATTTGCATTTATTTTGTATGTGCTTGTTAATGTACATGGTATATCCATTGAGAGAGTATAAGCTCTTTGATGTGAAAGACTGTTATAGTTTTATCTTTGTATTCTCAGACCCTAGCACACAATCAGTACTCAGTACTTAAGTCATTGTGTCAAGTACTGTGCTAAGATAAGATCTGCGTATACAAATAAAAACCAGAAGGGGGGGTAGAGAGAGAGAGAGGGAGAAAACCCACAAAGTATCATGAAACTGGTCAGTAAGGAATGAAGGAGACCTTCTGTGAAGAATCTACAATCAGAAGAATTGCCCATGGAGGCTAAGTGATCTTCCAGAGTGAGAAGGTTGTTGTAGAAAGAAGTCTGGGAAAGAAAGAGTGGAACCTAGAGAGGAATGAATGAGTACTTAATTGCACATATAGATATAGACATATATAGATAAATGGATATAATATAGATATAGATAGATAGATAGGGATGGATGGATGGATGGATGGATAGACAGACAGACAGACAGACAGATAGATAGATAGGTAGATAGATGGATTCTGATTTAAGATTTAACATCTTCTAAAAGTGAAATAAGGAAGTCTCCTTATTGCCTCTCTCCATCAACCATTTATTCTTTGGATGACATTATTAATAATTCTGCTTCACTGTCACTGACTTTATGAAACTATCTGACTTTAATCCCAGAACATCTCTCAAATTATTGGTATGCCACCAACTTGCTACATTCATTTCTTTGACTCACTTTGCCTTCTCTCAGAACTCTTATTTCCTCTATCTCACCACTTACAGTCAAGCTCAATTATTACCTCTTTTAGTGGCCACCCATGGTGGCCAGCCCTGTGATCGTTCTCCTCACTTCCTCTTGCAAATGAAAAGGTCCCCTGACTACTCTCAGGCATTCCTACCTTCCCCAGAGTTATGATGTCCAATTCAAGAGCAGAGGTAGGCATAGCATCCTGCTCTTTTGTTATTTTGTTTTTGTTTTTGCTTCAGGCTTAGACAGTTTCATAGCTGTTGACATTCTGAGGTTAGCTTTATAATCGCCAAGTCTAGCAACACTGTCCCTAGAGAACAGTGAAAGATGCATTAACGTAAAGCCTCAGGAGTCCAAGGCCTACCCAAATGTATATTTTCTCTGACTGACAGCAGACAAGATGCCATGTAAAATGTTATAGCCTCTAAGCAGTTAAGTGACAGTCATTACTTTCAAATGCTATCCTTTGGCTCATTGTAAAAGTAGCCCAAGGGTACCACTACACAGTCATTTCCCAGGGTCACAAAACAAAATTTTCTGGGTATTCAGTGGTTCTCAAATTGTATAAAGTATACATTGTAATTATATATCTGCTTGGTTTCAGATTAATATCTTTTTAAACATGGATGTATGTGAGGACTTGTAGCAAGAGAGTCAGAGTTAGCCTGAGGAAAGAAGTGGACAGTGAAGGGATTGAAATCATGAATATTGCTTTGGGCAGATAGTCAACATGTTTATCTCTTACCTCTAAACTGAAATTTGAGGTGTACTTTTAAAGGCAAACTTACAACAAAATTATACAGATATTAGAAAATTAAATCTCCATCTTTGTAGGAGGAGCACACAAAAAAATGTTTTCTTCCCACCACAGCTTTGAACATGCCTAATTATGCCTTCTAGAAGCAGAAGGAAAAGTTGAGAAGGTTGGGAGGAAATTGAACTTTTTCTCTCTCTTTCTCCTCAATCAAGACAGCAAATGTCTACTGGGAGTCCAAAAGAATGGCAAATGCCATGGGAGTACAAATGAAGTATAAAAGATGTATCTTGCCTTGATAAATTTGTAATTTTTTTGAAACTGTCATATTTTTAAAGAGGTACATAAAGACCATGTGTTAGTCTGTGAAGGTTTTTTTTGTCTCCACAGTTCTATTCATTCCTTGATGTTAATTCAAACATCACAAGGACAGAATATAACAATAATTATAACAGCTAACATTTACAAAGTGCTTTAAAATTTGCAAAGTACCTGACATATGTTATCTCATTTGATCTAATGATCCTTTTCCCTTCATGTTTGAAAAATACTCCTCAGCTTGGAACTCAAAGTCTTCCTTAATCTATTTTACCATAAATTTCTCAGCGTAGTCTGAAACTCCAGCCACACTGTAGTATCTCACCATTCCCAGGATGCATTCTGTGTTTCCTTATCTTCGCAGCAATGCCTAGGTTAATTTTTACATTTGGTAAACTCCTCCTCTCTCTCCCATAAACCTATATCCCCCTCATCCACTTATCAAAATCCTACCAGTCTTTAAAAACTTTTCCCATTTCAAATGTGACTTCCTCCTTTATTCTTTCCTGATTCCCCTCAACTAGATAGGATCTTTCCCTTGTATGAATCTCAAGAGTATTTTGTTTCCATTGCCTTTACAAACTGTCTTCCAAGGCTAGAGCATTCTCTCTCCTCTGCTTCACTTCTTAGAATCCCTAGTTTCTTTCAATACTCAATTTTTGCACTTGCTACATTCTGCATAAGTCCATTTTTGATACCTACCGTTTCTAATCCATTTTAACCTTCTCAGCCTTCATGCTGATTACTTAGTATCTGGTTTGGGCAATCTAGGATACTCAGACACCTTCCCATCTCCTTCGACTTTCTCTCCCCTCTGATTGGTGGGCTAGAGAGTAAAATGTTAAACTCCTCCCACAGGGCAGAGAAATTGGATTTCCAGCTCACTTCACTTTCCATCTACAAATCTTCTTGTTTGGGAATAAGATACACCCTGGTACTCCCACTCCCTTTCTAGCTTCCATTTCTATTAACTTCCCTCATTAGATTGTAAGTCCCTTGAGAGTAGAGACTGTCTTTCCTTTTCTTATTTATATATCCAAGTGCTTAGTACAATGACTAAAACTTTGGAAGTATGTAATGAATATTTATTGAATTAAATTTATACACAATTATATAAAATAAGCACCTTGACATAATGTATAAAGAGTGGATAGCATCTAAGCCAGGAAGACCTGGGGTTTCAGCCTGTCTTTGATACTGCTTGTATGAACCTGGACTAATCACTTAACTTCTCAGGATTTTAGGAAACTTTCTAAGGTTAAAAGTTGCAGAGATAGTTTTGATCTGAAATCATGGAGGGAATTTCCTATATAATTCAAATCATAGATTCAATTGCTATCCTTTTATACATGTGCATGTTATTTCTTCATTTTGAGTACAAGCTTTTTGAGGTCAGGAACTATTTTAGTTTTGTTTTTGTATCCCCAAAATATTACCTGCACATAAGATGAGCTTCTAACATGCTTGTTGATTCTTAATTGATCAATTTATCTACATATTTCTTGTCATTGATTACATATTGCCTTGCAAAATAGTTATTTATGTGCCTCTCATGTGCCTCCACAATTATTATTACCTCCTTGAATGTGGGGAGCATAAATTATATATTTATGTAACTCCCCCAGTGCCTAGCATAGTGTCTTGTCCACATTAGGTACTCAGCAAATGTATGTTAGATAAAATTGAATTCTTCCCAGTCACAATGTTTTATTTATACTCCTCTAAATCTGGATGAATGATTTCACTAGTATATTCAGGTTCTGGTGTAGAAAAAAAGATATAATTTTAAGGCTCTTTAATAAGATAGATATCTAGCCTGAAAAATGTTTATTTAATGATTACATACTCAAAGATAAGTGTATACCTCTTCTCACAGTCAATAAAACTATCCCAATCCAAATTCAACTGTAGGTAGTTATAAAAACAAATCACGCCAAGTCAAATAAACTTCCTTTGTATTATCTTAAACTCTAAGATTTAGTAGGATCATACATTCCTTGATCTAATGCAACAAAGTAAGCCTTCTTTTTATAGCTGGGAGAAAAGTTTATATCATGGAACTGTTGTCTTAATACAGAAGAGGAGGAAAGGTAATTACCAGTGTTGAATATAATTAAAATGTAATTTAAATGCATTTTAAGCCACAGATGGGTTTTACATAAAACTTCTTAGCTTATAGATCTCTGACAAGTTCATTTTATTCATTGAGAAATACAGATAAACTGAATGGATATAAGGTAATATTGTGGTACCATGGAAATAACACTCAGCTTGGAATTGGAAGACCTAAATTCAAGTCTCTGAAACTCTACTTACAAGCTATGTGATAATGGGAAGGTCATTTAACTTTTCTGATTCCAAGCCCCCTGGTTTTTCAGAATGTCTCTGCAGGAATGACTGACTGTAATATTTCACCTGGAATCCTGGCTCCATTGTCAACAGGACTGGCACTCCTAGGTTCAATGGCGATTTCTATGTGTACTTGAAAAGGCCCATTCCTTAGAACTACAGCATAAAAAAAGGACAGAAAGAGGAGAAGATATTCTCTCTTTCCCAATTCATTTCATAATCCACCCATGGGTAAATTGCAAGTGATCTTCACCTTCAGGAAGCAGCAAGAAATTGCCACTCAGGTAAAATAGAGAGATTGTTTCAGTCTGGTAGTGGCCTCTTCTAGCTAGATAGCCATTTAAAGGGGACTACTCCCAGTCAGATGACAGAATGTAGAATGAGAGAAGAGTCCTACCCGGAAGCAAAATGCCTCCATGTTAAAATATCTGGGCTTGTATAAAACAGTCTCTTTACCACTGTATCTACCACAGTGCCTCGTTTACAGCTATTAATGACATGATAACACCACAGAGCCTATGGTTCTTCAGTATAGTATGGTGCCTATTAGGTGCCTAATAAATGGTTATTGACTATGGACTGACAGTTGTTACTAGGTCAATATTTCCCATAATAATCTCTAAGGGGAGGTTTATTTCTATGGGAAGAAATCTTAAAATTATTGCCACTAGGAATCCAGCAGACAGGTCAACATCAAAAAAGAAAAACAGAATCATTTGGTAAACATTTGTATTTTTTCATACACAACTTGAAGGCAAATTTCCACTGACCAAATAATGTCTTAAGCATCTAAAATTTTATTCTGAAGATATGTGAAAGTATATAATTATGAGTAGAGCCACACACACACACACCCCAAAAAAGCTTGAAAAAACATCACTATTGATTCATTATACTCTTTCTTGTTGAGTATAATGTGTGCATCTTTTATAAAACAAATCAATTAAAAATTATTTGAAATAGTTAAAAATTTTAGCAAAGTTGGAGAATATAAGATAAACCCACATAAATCATCAGCATTTCTTTATATCACCAACAAATCCCAGAAGCAAGAGATAGAGAAATCCCACTTAAAATGAGTGTAAACAATATTAAATAGTTGGGAGTATACTATCTGCCAAGACCAACCCAGTAACTATATGAACACAATTACAAAATACTTTTCACTCTAAATAATTGGAAAAATATAAGTTGTTCATGGTTAGACTGAGCTAATATAATAAAAATAACAATTCTACCTAAACTGATTTACTTATTCAGTGCATACCAATCAAAGTACCAAAAAATTATCTGATAGAGCTAGAAAAAAATAACAACAAAATTCATCTGGAAAAAACAAAAGGTCAAGAATATCAAGGGGTATGAAAAAATATAAAACTATACAAAGGAAGGTAGCCTAGTAATACCAGATCTCAGACTATGTTATAAAGCAATAATCACTAAAACTATCTGGTTCTGGCTAAGAAATAGAGTGGTGGATCAGTGAAATAGCCTAGGTACTCAAGACACAGTAATCAATGACCATAATAATTTGATGTTTGATAAATCTAAAAACTCAAGCCTTTGGGATAAGAACATAGTATTTGATAAAAACTGCTGGGAAAACTGGAAAACAATAGGACACAAACCAACATTTTATACTAGATATCAAGGTAAGGTCAAAATGGGTTCATGATTTAAACATAAAGCCATAAGCAAGGAATAGTCTACCTATCAGATCTACAGAGAAGGTAAGAATTTACAATCAAATAAGAGAACATTCTGAAATGTAAAACAGATAACTTTTATTATATCAAATTAAGAAGCTTTTGTACTAACAAACCTAATGCAACCAAGATTAAGAGGAAAGCAGAAAGTTGTGACACTATCTTTGTAGCAGGTGTCTCTGATAAAGGCCTCGTTTCTCAAAAATATAGAGAACTGAGTCAAATTTGTAAGAATGTAAGTCATTTCCTAATTGATACATGGTCAAAGGATATGAGCAGGCAGTTTTCAGATGAAGAAAAATCAAAGCTATTTATAGATACATGAAGAAGCACTCTAAATCACTTTTGATTAGAGAAATGCAAATTAAAACAACTCTGAGGTACTACCTCACACCTATCAGATTGGGTAATATGACAAAATAGAAAAATGAGAAATGTTGAAAAGAATGTGGGAAAATTGGGACACTAAATGCACTGTGGGTAGAGTTGTGAACTAATCCAACTCTTCTGGAGATCAATTTGGAACTATGACCAAAGGAAAAATCAAAATGTGTGTATATTTTGATCCAGCAATACCACTACTACCTCTGCATCCCAAAGAGAGCATAATAAAGGAGAAGAACTTACAAGTGCAAAAATATTTATACCATTCCTTTTTGTGGTGGCAAAAAATTGGAAACTGAGGGGATTCTCATCAGTTGGGGAATGGCTAAAAAAGTTGTGGTATATCAATGTAATGGAATGGTATTTTGCAATAAGAAATGATGAGCAGGATAGTTTCAGAAAAACCCGGAAACACTTGTACAAACTGATGCAAACTGAAATGAGCAAAACCAGAAAATCAGTGTACACGGTATCAGCAACATTATATGAAGATCAACTACGAGTGACTCAGCTCTCCTCAGCAATACAATGATCCAAGACAAGTACAAAGGACTCATGAAGGAAAATGCTATTCACATCCAGATAAAGAACTGAAGGATTCCAAATGCAGATCTAAGCCTATTTTTTTTTTTACTTACTTCATTATTTTTTGTGTTTTTTTCTTTTGATCTGTTTTTTCTTTCACAACTGTGACCAATACGGATATGTTTTACATGGTAGCACATGTATAATCTATGTCAAACTGCCTACCATTTTTGGAAGAGACGGGAGGGAAGGAAAGAGAAAAATTTTGAACTCAAACTCTTGTAAAAATGAAAGTTAAAAAATTGTCTTGGCATGTAATTGATTTTAAAAAAAAAAAAGAGTGTTTGGAACCTCCAAGAAGAAACTATAAAGAAATGAACCTTGTCAATCACCTGTAATTAAGGAAGAGGGAAAGAAATCATTTAAGAAAACAAAAAGAAAGATATTAGAAGTGAGAGAACCAGGATAATTTATAATTATAGAAATCAAAAAAGAAAAAATTTCAGGGAGGGAGTGATTAACAATATCAAGTACAGTAGGGAAGTCCATACCTCCAAACACCTCTTAATCTACATGGAAAACTACAGTAGAAGTACTGGAAGGCAAAATAAGAAGAGAAAATTGTGATATACATGAGGAGTGGTATCCTTTAGGATGAAAAATCCTGTATAGGACAGCAGACTTAGCTCTGCCTTTAGGCTAGAAACTTAGTTTTACAAATGATGGTCCTCAGACTGTGAGCACCTTTTAAAGGCCATTTTTCAAGGCTGATCACAAGCAGCCCAATTATAAAGGGATTGATCTTTTTTTAACTTATTCTTAAATATTTTATTTCCCTCCTTGCTTAATTCAATCTCCTTTCAAATGAATGAATCATCAGGACATAATGTGACCATTCAGTCACAATGGGAGACAGTGTTGCATTATTGGGATGGACCTAAGAGAATTCAAGAGGAACAAAGTTAGCTAGGGTCAAATTGAATTGTCTTAACTCAATTTCTAAGGTAATCCCAATGTTTATTGTATATTGTGGTTCAGAAGACTTAAAAAGAATATTTATTATGTCAAACTCAGGAGACGTATTTTTCTCTATGTTGTAGTTGCAATCAGAGTGGCAATAAATTTAACAAGACATTTCCTGAGGTTGCAGGTCATTTTGTTAATTATTCAGCACTAGGAAAGTTCATTTTCTTAAATAAAAATTGGCTGTCTAAAATGATGAATTCATAGAAAGACTTAAAACTGTTAGAATTTCAAGTCTATTTACTCTTATTGTTTGGGTAGAGGATATTTCTGGAGAAGCTTTCCTTTTGGTGAAAGGTGGGGGGAAGAAATGTTTTGTATATTGCTTTGTCAATTTACTTTCTTTTATTTCTCTAAGTAGAAAGTAGGAAAGAATAAGACCCAGGAGATCAACCTCCAACCAGATTTTCTCTCACATTCAATTTTGGGGATTTTCTTCTTCTACATCTCAGCATCTCCTACCCCACCCCCTCAGCTCAGAAATGTCTGACTGCACATTTGCCAAAGGGGTTTTTACTATGGTAACCTTCAGGCCTATACAAAGAACATAGTCAAAATAAATAGCTCCCTTTAAATGTCATTATGCCGAGTAAAATTCTATGTAGTGTATTAATAGGCCTCCCACAGCTAAATCCTAGCACACCACTTTGAAAAATGTCCCCCTCGTGTGTATCACTTAAACTGACAAAAGTGAGGGAATTCAAGAGTTAAGAGGGACCATTCTAGCTCTTGTGAAAATTAATAGAAGGCAGAAGAGTATAAATTAAAAAATGAGAAATAAGCAAGCTTTGTTTTAGAAGGCATTTTACTTTTTATCCTCCCTAATGTTATTTTAATGTGTGAGTGCTGATGAGAGGGATGGCTTTTTTCTTTGCCATTTAATTTGCTCATTTTTTAATTTAATAAATCTTTAATGGGAGTTGAAATCAAGTCTTTGTCATGAAGAAAGGACAAGAACAGCTATATATTTATTTCTGTCACCGCTATCAGAAATAATAATAATGATAACATTAAGTGATAAAAATGGCAATAGACCTGAATAGCAGCCTAATAGCAGAATTTACCCATACCTTATGTGTTCACAGCATGCAATGCATCCTGAATAGATATATCAGTTGTTCATTTTTTAGGGCTTATTAAGGAATAAGCTAATTTTAAAAAGTTATTAAGGAATTAGTTAAACTATCTAATAGACCTCTGGAGACACCCTGATTCATGATAAAAGTAAGTATATCTCTAGGATATGTAGGATATGTTTCCAACTGAGGTACAGTTGGAAACCTTTATGAAAATATTTTAGAGCATATAATAGGTCTTTATTAAACCTACTTATTTGTTCTTTTTTTTAAAGACAAAATGAATTAGCCATTGTTTTATTTTCTCACTGTCTTGAGCCTTAGGCAGCTTGTTTTAATCCATATACGGACTCATTAGGATAGCTGAGAAGCTTCACCATCCATAGCATATAGAAAAAAAAGACATTGAGGCTAATCAGAGCTACAAATAATCTGTCTACTTAGGGCAGTGCAACTCTCGAGGCCTTTATTTCTTCCATTTCAACTCCTACTATTTCCCCCCCTCCATATCCTCCTCCCGGCCACTCCAGTGATTTTTCCAAATGGTCTGGATAAACATTGAACAAGAGGAATAAGAAAACAGACCTGTGACACCTCACAGAGCCGTGAACAAATTTGGATCCTTTCTGGGTTTTTTTTTTTCTTTCCAAAAATTAATCATGAATCCTCCTTTTACAGCTGAATGTGAATTTCCTAGCCCCTTGCCCTCTTGTAACCCTACTAAGACTCAGAATCTCCAGTCATGAGCCACCACTTCTGCTTTAAGTTTTGACAGTGGAAAAAGAATTATTTATCTTTTATTATTTTCTATGACCTGCTTATGAAAGAATTACATAGGTTTAATAGGTAGTCATTCGTCCTCTTCAGGACTTGAGATAATGAGAACCCTAGATGTATGTTGAAGTATAGAATTCCTAGCTAAATGTGGTATCAATTTACTGGTCATACACCTTGACAAGTGTATCATCTAGTAAGAGTATATGTGTGTGTGTGTGTGTGTGTGTGTGTGTGTGTGTGTGTGTGTGTGTGTGTGTGTGTGTGTGTGTATGTATGTGTGTGTGTGTATAAGTACATAAAATTATCACTGGCAATATTTAAAAGACTGGAAGTCCTTTTTACCCTTTAAACTATCTCTTCTATTCCACTTTCAGAAAAAGAGAAATTCACATCCACACAGAATGAGAATCAATTAAATTAAATTCAATAAGCATTTTAAATTTTATTTTTATTCTGAATTTTACACGAAGGTGAACATTGTTGTATACAGAGTAGAATAGAAAGAGGGCAATGTGTGCAAAACCATGCATTTTCTACTACATATATAGCTTATGGGCTTATTTTTTAAAGCATATACTAAATTCAACATGTTACTTTCAAAGCTTGTCTGTTTCAAACTGCTTTGTCCTGTTCTTTTCTCTGCAATTTTAAAACTGCTTCTTTTCTTTTTGTTTTTGATTTACCAAGTTTATAGCTAACTCTCTATTTACTCTTACATCCAATCAAATCTGTATCTGTTCAAAAAGGTTCTTCTGGTTTTCTCAGAAACCACTTCTTTATGAATTATGGTACAATAATATTTTACTATATTCATACACCATGATTTTTCAGCCATTCATCACTGATGTACAACCTCTGTATTTTTCAGTCTTTGCTACAACAACAAAGTTACAATAATTTGCTTTTTGGTACATATGACTCTCCTCTTAATTTTTTTATCGTTGCCATATAGGCATCATCAAAAGGGTTTATATGGTTTAATGACTTCTGAGACACTGTTCCAAATTGCTTTCCAAAATAGCTGGAACAATTTACAGTTCTGCCAACTGTGCACTAGTTTGCCTGTCTTCCTGTAACCCCCTGCTAATTGTCATTTTCTTTTTTTTTTATCCTTCCTAATCTGATTGTTGTGTGGTAACCTTTAGAATTTTTTAACTTGTGTTTTTATAATTATTAGTGAAATGAAGCATGTTTTCATATTGTTGTTCATCACTTGACTTTCTTCTTTAGAGAACTACCTGTTTATGTAGTTTGATAATTTATCTAATGTGGAATGGATGTCAATCTTTTATACTTGAATCAGTTCCTTTTACCATTTAGATATAAGGTTTTTATAGGAGAAAGTTGCCGTAACTTTACCAGTTACATTTCCCTTCAAATTGTAAGCGCATTGTTTTTTTGGTAAAACTTTTCAATTTTATATAATCAAAATTTTCCGTAGCATTTTCTTTGGCTGTGTCCATCCTTTGCTTGATTCCGAATTTTCTTCCTTTATCTCTGGTTTAAAGACTTTTCTTCTTCCTTGCTCCTACAATTTGTTTGTGATGTGAATCTTTAAATATAAATTCAAGCATCCTTGAAGCATATTGTGAAGATCTTGGTCAAAATCCAGTTTTTTTTTTCAGAGTTTTTTCCAAGTTTCCTTACACTAAGAAATAAGATTTTAGGGTCTATAAACAACAAACTATGTCAATTTGCTTCTGTACGTTACATACCTAATATGTTCTTGTGATTAACTTTTCTAATTTTTAATTGGCACCAAATCATTTAGAAGATTCTGCTTTGTAATACAATATAACTTGAAATATGTTAATAATAATCCTCACCTTACTTCACATTTTTTCATTATTTCTCTTAATAATCTTCACTTTTATTCTTCCATGTTATTTCTTTATTTTTTTTCTGCTTCTATAAAGTAAACCTGTGCTAATTTGATTGATATATTCAATTTAATTTAGGTAGCTTTATCATTTTTATTATACTAGCACAGCCCAACCATGAGCAATTAATATCTCTTCAATTATTTAGATCTGTCTTCATTTTTGTAAAATGTGCTTCATACTTGCTACACATATTTCCTGTTTGTTTTAATAGGTGGACATATATATTATATATATATATTTAAATATTGTAGTTATTTTGAATGACATTTCTCTTTTTATTTCATCTTTCTGGTTTTTGTTGTTAATATATAAAAGGTTAGTGATTTGTGAGGGTGAATTTTTCATGCTGTTACTTTACTGAAGTTATTAATTATCTCAATTAATTTTAGTTGATTCCCTAGAATTCTCTCTGTGGAATATAATGTATTCTGCAATAAGCAAATGATCGTCTTGCATCCTCTATGACTATATTTATTCCCTCAATTTATTTGTCTTAGCTAATTGCTAGAGTTAGCTTTTCCAGCACCATGTCAAATAATAAAAATAATGATAATGGACATTTTTGCACAAAGAATTAGACCTTGATTAAGTATCCTTTTATAGCACATTCCTCTTGAGAATGGATAAAGAAAATTGGATCCAGCATAAATTCACCAGAATTGTCCATCTTAAGTCAGAGAATAACTCATATGCTCTGCGTTGAATTTGGTTTATTTCTCGTTCCTGTTATTTCCATCCTCTTTGGACTCCTCAGGAAAAGAATGATCTGAAAGTATTATTTGTCTTATAGAAAAACTGAAAAAAAATATCCACATTAGAAATATAAGGCTAATAATTTAGCATTTATTTAACTCTTTCAACTGAATCTGCAAACAGTTTTAACTTTGGCCATGGCTTACATATGTTTGTAATTATACACATTAAAAAAATAAATTTTGTATTCAATAGACCCAGTGTTTCCCACTCAAGGGAATAAATCTGAATCCCCATATGCTTTGAGATGGTATGTGTGTGTGTGTGTGTGTGTGTGTGTGTGTGTGTGTAGGGGGTGCATTTTGCATGACTTGGAAAACCTTTTTGCCCATCTGAATCAGAGATTAAGGTTCTTGTGTTCCTCTTTGAAGCATTTACTTGTGCCTTGGAGTCATCTCATAAACTGTGGCATGTACAGAGCTGAATTAGTAAAACTCAGAAAAGCTGTCCTCTTCACTATAAATGGACTAACTTAATTTCAAGATTCAAAGAAAGACGCAGATTCTATTTAAAAAGCTGAATATAGCATGAGTTGTGTAGATTTCAGCTAGTAGGTAGTGTAGCATCAACTGTAAAATATATATGTGACCCAAAGTACAGGTATGATAGATTTTATATGTGCTATATTCACAGATTATTTCTTCATTGTTTGCAAGTATACATAGCCTATTTTTTTTTTAATTTGAAATCCCCCTATATTAATCCAGACTGGGACCATAATACAATTGAAATGGTGATGGCTTTAGAGTCAGAGTACAGATTGTACAACCCTAGACAAGTCAGTACATCCCTCTGATTCTTTCTTTCTAATGATTATTTCCAATTTATCCTGTAGAGAGCTTATTTGTATGTAGCTGTTTGTATGTTATCTGCCCCATTTGACTGATCTTGACCAGGAAATGTCTTTTGCCTTTCTTTGTATCTGTAGCACTTAGTAAAGTGTCTGACATGTAGTGGGCCCTTAATTAATGTTTATAGAACCTGCCTCAGAGTCAGGAAGACGTGTTTTCAATTCGTGCTTCCTACATCTTCGTTCTGTGACAATAGGCAAGTCACTTAATCTCCCGGTGCTTTAGGCAAATTTCCAAAACAATAAATTTCAAACAAGCTTCTAATTCATGTAAGTGCATTGACTTGTCTCACCAGGAGTTCTCCAAACTGATGATGATATAGGTTGAAACCCGAAAATTACATGATTTAGTATCATAGGCCCATGGGCTGAGGGCAAGAAGGACTGTTTGAGGTTACGTACAACAATCCCCTCTATTAATAGGGAATGCATAAGGAAAATGAGGGTCAGGGAGGTTAAATGACCTTCCCAAAGTCAACCAAAAGAAAATGACAGGGTCAGGATTGGAACTCAGCTCCCCTGGTTCTACATCTAGCATTTTCACCACTGCATTATTCTAGATCCATGTCTATTACCCAGAACTAGGGGCTTTTAGGAGCTAGTCATAATTCATTTCTTTATTCAGACAAAGGATAAAATAATAGCAAATGAGCTAGAATTAGCAAAATGATTAGCAGTTGTCTTTTAGTCAGTTATACTAGGCTCTTAATTCAAGAACCCAGTAGGTGATGATGAATCCTTTTCCTGTAAAGATAAAAAAAGAACACTGATGGTTACAGACCTCCTTTACTTGACCCCAAATCCATTGGTGACTATTAATCTCTATTTTTTTCTAAATGATAGAAATAATGACAAAATGGTGTTTCCCATCACAGCGTCATTGCTACAAAATCAAGGTACCATATGCTTCTGAAGGCTGGAAAACACTACAAGTATCTGAACATGTATTTTGTAGATGTTTATGAGGATCATTTGTCAAGAGCTGGAAAATGGGAAGGAGTCTCTGGAGATCCCACATTTTATTGGGAAGTTCTTTCTGTCCATTAAGTGTTTTTATATTCTGGCTTGGGGAATTGTAACAGCAATACAATGGCCTTGACTTCAGCAGGATCCAGTAGCTTAACAGTCTGTCCTTAAGTAACCCATCATGATTAAAAGGTTAGGTACATCTGCCAATAGTATCTCTCAGCTCCAGTTCACATTAAGAGACCATACAGCTGGATCAGCTTAAACTGATATAACATACGTGCCTTCTGTGCTTTGTGTACAGGATGTCAGTAGAGAGAACATTTCAAGGGGGTGGGGAGGAAAAGGATGCATATCACACTGCTGATTTCCTACAATATCTTCCTAAGGACTTTCCTCTCTTTATTCATGGATTGGCCTACCACAGCACATTAAAGGTCAACGTAACCTATACCATTTAAAGAAAAATGCTTAGCAACATTTGCTGTACTACTCTTGGTTCGTTTTTTTTTTAGAAATCAAATTTCCTTGATGGTCTTTGTTCAAATTTCAGAAACTTCTATTAATTGAAATCATTCATCTGATACATTGTTTTCAAGATTTTGGGGTCTTAAGGCTTGTCTGGAACAGACCTGAAATTCTAGATGGGCACGCAGCAAAGAACTAAGGTAATAATAAAAGGGGAAGGATTGGACCCTTTCCAAATCTTCCACAATCTATAACAACACTGTTCCATTTTCAATTATTTTGTCCCTTTGATGAGCTATTAGTACGATATAGTTCCAAAAGAAAATCAAATTTGCTGCTGAGGAAAAGTTGGAAAATAATAATTTATCCACACTTGCCTTTCATGGAGCATCTGTCTTGATGTGAAAACTGGTCTGTCACCCATTTTCTTCATTTGAGATCTAAAAGCAGTAACAAAGTAAAATTTTAGTT
This sequence comes from Notamacropus eugenii, assembly GCF_028372415.1. Taxonomy (NCBI): domain Eukaryota; kingdom Metazoa; phylum Chordata; class Mammalia; order Diprotodontia; family Macropodidae; genus Notamacropus; species Notamacropus eugenii. The sequence goes on along the minus strand of NC_092873.1, from coordinate 226,892,377 downwards.
TTAACTGTCCTTTTTAAGAGATGAGCCTGGTGCACTCTGGGAAACATAAATATTAAAGGCCATAGAAATAATGTTTTGTTTTGTTTTTAAATTAATCAAACAAAGAAAACTATAGCTTACTACACAAAATCATTTTGTTAATTAAAAAAATTAAAATTCACAATTTAGTCACTCAGATCTACTGGGAAATTTGCATGCTGCTTAATTAGACTCAGGGAAAAAAAATCTGAATATCATCAGCTTCCACTGTAAAAGGAGGCAAGCTGCTACCCAACCTCTAACCTAAGGAGAAGCCATGGTCACACTGTTTAGTTCAACCAAATTTGTCCCCTTGCCCCTCCCCCAATTCACAACAACCACATGGTCCCTAAATAAGACTGAAAATGAGATAGGTTCTATCCACCAAATTGTGTTCACCAATAAATCAGTCGGTAATAATACCAAAATGCAATGGATATCCCTTCTGCAAATTGGTAGGGAGGGGGAAAATATCACTTTGGCTCTGTGTGCTTTGTCTTATTTTCTGGAAGTTGCAAAATAGGGAAATAGATTGGTGCTAGTTACCATGAAGGTCATTTATCAGAATTAAAATCCTGGAATCACAGAATTGAAAGGAACCTCAGGAGGTCATCTGGTACAGCCCCCTCCCTATTAATCAAAAGGAAACATAACATATGCCCCAACATATACTATTATTTGTAATTTGAAATTGACATGGTATGGATTTCTGAAAGCCTTGGGCAAATTACCTTCCTCTTTTTTGCCTTAGTGTTCCTATCTATAAAATGATGACAATCATAACTATACATATACATGAATAATATATAGAGAATATATGTATATAACATATATGTGTACGTATGTATAATATATGTACATATATGTATATGTATATGAATAATACAAACTATATATATGAAAACTAATTTCTTGGCTAGTAACATTCAAAAAGTTCCTTTCAGAAATTAAATAGGCAAAAATATATAGTTTAAAATGGGAAAATGGGAAGTGTGCAATGTGAGGAAACAACCCAGGTGGTAATATTCTCATCAGCATATCTTCATGTGTTTCTCATCCCCAAAGATGCTGTTTCTGTAAAGCTCCCATGTCCCTAATGTCAGGGCATTCAGTAACATACCAGAATTCCCTTTGCAAATCTAGTGTTCAGTGTGGCATTTAGCACTGTGAGGTTGGGAGAGGGGAGTGAGATTTAAAATACAGATTAGCCAACAATTAGCAGAAAAAGAGGTACTTCCCTAGTATGAAACATGGACTCTTGTGACTAGTAAAGAACATGATTTTCAAAATGATGGCTTTGATTCTCTGTCTGATTATGCAACTCCCTTCCTCACCTCAAAAAATTGCCATGACAATAGATGAGTATGACTTGCTAGTGAGCATCAAAGCTGACAGTGTCACCCCAGAGCAGGTGGGATTGTTTCCATTTTCTCTAGGCTCCCTGATGAGTGAGAACAGGAACAGCTCTTAGGCTGACTATGGCCCAATCAGCTCTGTGATCTGTCTAGGAAGAAAAAGTGCTGTTCAGACTCAGAGCTTCTCCCTTACTACACTTGAGCCTTAGTTTCAGCAGTTAACTTCAGCCATTTGAACTGAACAGAAATGGGGGAAAAATACAGTTGAATCATATTTCCAATAACAGAAAAAGGAATGAAATGAGGGAGATAACAATTATCAGAATAAAGGGAGAATCCACAAACTACTTTGTCTCTTTCCTCTAACTCTGTATAAGTTGGTCTTATTGTATCTAATTCCAACTTTGTTTTACTAAATTCTAGGTAATAATACAAAATTCACAACCACCACTTGATGAATCAGTAGACCAATCTTCACTGGCATTGCTAAAAGTACTTAATTGCTAGGAGCTATTAAAAAATCTCTAGTCATTCCCCATTGTCTCTGGAATAAAACAGTAAATTATTAGTACTGTATTTAAAATCCTTCACAATATCTTCCCATACACTTTTTTACTCTCTTTTTTCCCCTATTACTTTCCTTCTCATATTCTTTATTCCAGACAGCGTGACCATGACAACTCTTCCCCATATACATTTCATCTCTTATTCTATTGTCTGCAAAAATTGTGAAATGAACTTTCTTCATTTCAATCTCAAAGAATCTCTATTTTCTTCAAGTACAACTCACTCACCACCTCTTAGAGGTTGTTCCTGATCTTCTCAGTTATTAGGACTTACTCTCTTCAGCTTACATCGTATTACTGCATATATTTACTTTGTATGATCTTTTTTTGTGCACTGATTGTGTCTCCCCTCATAGAATGTAAACTTCTTGAGAGTAGATCTTATTTCATTTTAATCATTATAATCCCAGCACTTAGTACCATGTTTAGTAGTTGTATGTTGTGTTTGCTTGATTGAGATTGTAAACTGATCTAAATATTATTTAACCCTGATATTTCAGAGTTTCACAATCAGTCAACAAACATTCATTAAGCACTTACTAATGTATGAGGAGCATAAATACTGTTTATCCTTCACCACAGAACGATGTAAATATTACAATCTCCATTGTATGAATAGAGATTGAGAAAGCAAAATTGATGATAACAAAGTCAATTTCATTAGAGAATGATTTTTTTTTTTTTGCTCAAAGGATATTTTGGATTGGAATAACTAACTTTATCTTTAGCCTGAAGGAGTCCAGCAAAGCAACAGGACTTAGTAAGTAACAGAGAAACTGGGAATACCTCCTAGGAAGAGGAAACCTTCAATTCTCCTGCCTTTCATAGCTAGCACATCCTAGTGTTCTTTGGACAAAATATTGGGACAGTGTTCTTTAGAAAACTTTCCAAAAAATACTTAGGAATTATTGTACCAAAACAGAGAAAGTATTTATGCAACTATAAAATGATGTTATAAAAATAACTGAAGCCTGAATTGATTGAATAGATTTTAAGAACATAGCACTAGAGAGGAAAGGGACCTCAGAAGTCATGCGATCTAACCCCTGTCTCTCTCACTACTAGGACTCCCTTCTTCCTACTTATATTTTTGAAATTTCCCTTGATATGTGTTTTGAATATTTTGTCCCTCCATATTAATTTTATTATTTTTTCTAGTCCTATTCAATAATCCTTAAATTGCTTGATTAATAAAGCACCAAATAAGTAAATTAATTTAAGTAATATTGTCATTTTTATTATGTTGTTATGGCTTATTCATGAGCAAGTAGTATTTCTCTGGTAATTAAGGCAGTTTTTATTTCTATAAATAGCATTTCATAGTTATATTCATGTATTCTTATAGGTACCTTGGAGTAGAATCCCAAATGATTTATACAATAAATAGGTAATTCAAGCTGGGTCTCATGAGTATTTTCCAAGAATACTAATGATTTGTGTGAATTTGTTTTATATGCAGCAACTTTGCTGAAGTTACTATTTCAATTAATTGTTAGTTGACTCCCTAAGGTTTTCTAAATATACCAACAAGTCTTAGAAAAATGATTTTTCTTATTTATGCTTATTTCTTCAATTTCTTTTTCTTACCTTATAACTATAGCTCATTTACAATACTTTATTAAATAAAAGGAATAAGAATGTATTTCTGTGATTCACATCTAATCTTATTAGAAAGGATTCTAATTTATCACTATTACACATAATTATTTTCTCATTATACTGTGAGATTCTTAGTAGTTGTAACTTTTTTCTGTACTTGCAGCACTTTGCAAACTGCTAGACACAATACATGACTGACTAGCTCTTGGAGATAGATGATTGCTAGATAGATAGACAGACAGACAGACAGACAGACAGACAGACAGATAGATAGGTAGGTAGATATAGATGCGAATGTAGATATAGATGTGTGTTATATAAAAAGATCCATTTATTATGTTTTTTTAATGTTTTGAAAAGGAAGAAGTGTTTGTTAGTCAAGTTTTTGCCTATATGTATTGATATAATTATATGATAATAGTTTTATATTATAGTTATATAATATAATTATATGATAATTTAAAAATATGCATTCCTGATATAAATGCAAACTGGTAATAGAATATAATCTTTGTGATATGTTGTAGTCTAAGCTAGTATTTTAATTTTTTTTCATCAATAGTCATTAGAGAGATTGGTCTGTAGTTTTCTTTTTTTCTGTTTTCATTCCACCTGACTTAAGAATCAAGATCAAATTATGTGTCATAGAAGGAATGTAATAAGAAACTATTCCTTTGCTATTTTAAAATAAATTCATACAATATTGAAATTAATTTTTCTTTAACAATTTTACAGAATTTGCTTGTGAATACAACTTGTCCTACAATTTTTCAACTTCTGGGAGTTCATTTATGGCTTGTTTGATCTCTTTTTATGTGAAACTTGGTTGTTCTCATCTTATTTCTTGTTCTACTAATCTGACCATTATACGTCTTTTTAAATGTTCAGTTATTTAACTTCTTTTATCAGCATATCTAATAAATATCTAATACAGTAATATCTAATAAATCCTTAATTTCTTCATTTGTTGTGAATTTTCATTTTTTTTTTTACTTTGCTAATGGTATTTTTTTCTTATTACCATTTAAATCAAATTGTCCCCCCAAAAAACACGTCGGCCTCTACTTTTATTTATTAATTCATTATTTTGTTTTTCTTTCAATTTTGTTAATCTCTTCCTTCATTTTCAGAATTTCCATCTTTGTGTTTAATTAGGTCAGATTAATTTGCTAATTTTCTTTTTGTATTTTTGAGTTTCATGCCTTATTCCATGATCTGTTTTCTGTTGCTCACTCTGTCTCTGTCTCACTGTTTCTTTCTTTCTATTTATTGATTAATGAAATCCTTTAAATATATAACTTTGCCTTTTAGGACTGTTTGGGCTTCATCTGCAAATATTGGTATGTTAACTCATCCTTGTCATTGTCTTCAATGAAATTAGCTATCATTTTTATGATTTGTTCTTTGACTCATCAATTTTTAATATTAAGCAATTTAATGTTCAATTGATTTTATTCTTTTTCAGCAGATCTATATTTAATATGATTCTGTTGTATTGTGGTCACTAAAAAATGTGTTTAAAAGTTGTAATTTTCAGCAGTTTTTCAGGATTTTATGCACTTGTACATGGATAAAGTCACCGAATAAACCATCAATCAATGTCATATACAGCTGAAGTATATGCATGTTCCTTTTAATTCCCATTTAATAATCCCTAGATGGTTATAGTATACAAATTTTCTAAAATTACATTTGGCTTTTCAACTTTGTAATGTTAAATAGATTTATGTAGGTACAAAAGGGGAAATATCTAGCTACCAAAGGTCATCCACGATTATAATGTATTTCCCAGATAACTATTTTTCCTTGATTTTTATATTTGTATTTCAATGTTCCTATTCAGCTCTGTTATTTTTACCAAGAATGTTCAAAAACCTTCCATTTCACTGGGGGACTTTTTATTTGCCTTATTAAGTTCTTAATACTGAGTTCTCCTTTGTTTCTGGATCCATACTACATCAAGGATCTTTTTTCTCCTGGAACTAATTAAGTCTCTCTTGTAACTTTTTTTTTTTCCTTCAAGAGACAGCCACCAGAATTCAAGCATTTTCTTCAGCCAATGCCCTTCTCTAATTGCTCAAGGGACCCTGTTCTTCTGGACTGTTTGCCAAAAGCAGAGAGGTGAAACTATTAGTGTGATAATCAGATTATTATGCAATGGTGGGGGAGATCTAAAATACCATTTTTTCCTACTCCGCTACCTTTGTCCTCCACATTATTTCTGAAAGAAAAAATTTATATAGAAAATATGTATGCCCCAAATGAAGAATGGTTAAACAAAGTATAATATATGCTTTTGCACCAGTTACCCTGTGTGCTCAATGGACTAACACTACCCAAAACAATGATACATTAATGTAATCCAATATATATGAAGGTAATTTAATTGTTACATAAGGAATGATAAATATAAAAAATTCAAAGACATGCACGAAGTGACATATCGTAAAGAAAGCAACGTGTAAGGCCACACATGATAAAATAATGCTCAATGAAGATTATATTAAAAGGCAACCAAAAATAGAACACATAAAATGAAAACTATTAGTGTCATACAGCCAAAATTAGAAATTAGAATACTAAAAAAAAAAAAGGAGAATAACCTATCCATCATGCTTGTTATTGCGTATATTTTTTCTTAAATGCTTTTATTTAAATGCTACAGTGTTGGATTTGAGATTAGGATGACCTGAATTCAAATCTGGTCTCAGATACTTACTAGCTTTGTGACCCTGGGCAATTCACTTAATCTTTGTTTGCCTCAATTTTACTACAAAATAGAGATAATAGTAGCAATTACTTCCCAGAGTTGTTGTGAACATCAAATGAAATCATATTTGCAAAGTGCTTAGCACAATCCCTGGCATGTAGTAGAAACTCTAAAATGTAAGCTATAAGCTATTAAAGCATTTTGCAAGCCATAAAGTGCTATGTATACATGGTAACTATATATAGAAAGACATATATATGTGTGTATACATATATGTATACATATATACATACATACGTGTACATGTATTAATGTACTACAGAAAAGTATGTATATATGTACAAAAATATAGCAACTCTTTTTGTGATGGCAAAGAATTGTAAATTGGGAATATACTCATCAATTGAGTATTGACTGAACAAGTTGTAGTATATGAATGCAATGGAATTTTATCGTTCCATAAGAAATGGTAAACAGGCAGATTTCAGAAAAACCTGGAAAAAAGACTTGCATGAACTGATGCTGAGTGAAGCAAGCAGAACCAGAACACTGTATACAGTAACAGCAACATTGTATGATGACTGACTTTGTTAGACTTACCTCTTCTAAATAATGCAATGATCTAAGAATTCTAAAAGACTCATGATGGAAAATGCGATTCACATCCAGAGAAAGAACTATGGAGTCAGAATGCATATCAAAGCATACTATTCTCTCATTTTTGTTGTTTCTTTTTTTGATTTCTTTCTCATGGTTTTTCCTTTTTGTTCTGATTCTTCTTTCATAGAATGAGTAATGTGAAAATATGTATTATCTCATGATAATACGTGAACAACCTACATCAGATTGCATGTCATCTTGGGGAAGGGGGAGTAGAGGGAAGGGAAGAAATTTAGAACTCAAAATCTTATAAAAGTAAATGCTGAAAACTAAAAACAAATTAATTGATTTTAAAAAAATGTGTATACATATATATGCTATATATAGGCTGTGTATGTATACATATATAAACGGTAATACAGTATAATTATATGGGGCCAATGCCCATATGCATGGGATAGAGTGGAAAGTACACCTAAGTGATTGATCAGAAGTGTACATTGTGTCAAGAACAAATATGAAATTAAAATCCAGTTTTCCTGAAGTTTTCTAAAAGAGTAGCCTTGTTAATCTTGGTGTTTTAGGCAGATCTTATTTTTTCTTGGGTTATCAAACACTTACTTTTAAATTACTGTTGATATTACATTCATCTTGCGATCATTTTAACTGACTTCCTTCAAACAGTCGCAATATTATATCGTGCCAGATGTCATATCTATATAACTAAATACAAATCATTAGAATCCTCTATTTTGTGACACAAATCAAAAGTCAGATTTATAACCGTCTTGGCTAACAGAATCTGATCCCTGCTTATTGATATCTAGTAGCCTGAAAACTTTATTCTAAACTATCCTCTTCTTTCTCTACAATTTTTTTATCTTTCCATTTCTATTTTCAGAGTACATTACAAAATTACCCATCAATCAATTTTTTTTCTATTCCTCCTTCTCTTCTTTTCCTTCTTCCTTTTCCTCTTCTCCTTTTTGCTGCTGTTGCTGAGGTGGTGGTGGTTTGTTGTTGTTCTTTTCTTCTCCTCCCTCCTTTCTTCACTTCCTCTCATTCTCCCATCCCAATAGTTATTCAAATCTTTTCAGCAGCATTAATGATATCTCTCCCTATAAGTATGTACTCAGAAAGCACTGTACTTTCAGAGTATAAAGTATAACTCTTGCACTGAGGTCCAGTCTATGAAGCATCTGCATGCCCCAACTTGCTTTTTATGGCTGTTACAGACTAGAAAAGTTAAATTCTCTTCAACTATAAAAAATGATCTTCCACAATAAAATTATCAAACAAGTGGATTTTTGTGTGATTTTATCCTTGATAAGTCTTTTAATTATCAATGAGTATATGAAATATAGAGTTGACTGTTAATGACATTTTTAATTTTTCAACTTCTGGATGCAAAGAAAAGAGTTAGTATTAGAATATCTATAGAAGAATTTATAAGCTATTTAAAAATCAGAGCTAATAGACAAGTCTCAACAATAAGACATATAGCATATGATACACAAAGCAGAGGAAAGTAAAAAATGTTGAACGTACACATATTGTACATGACTTCTGTTTCTTTTCAACTTCAACTTTTTAGAAAAACAATTTCTCTTGATGTACAAGATCTGAAGGATGCAGCAATAGATTGGGAGTTTTAATTGAATTTTGATGATACATGAAGCCCACAGTAGTATCTAAACTTGAAAAAAAAAGGTATAACAACTTGATTATAATTGATAGGACCTATCACTTTACACTCTTGTAAGTAATCAGTCATTTTTAAAACATACCCAAAAGATCAAGCTACTGACATTAGGAAGCCAGTTCTATTTCACAGTCTCTTTTTAGAAATAATCCCATCAAAACTGAACCAACTCAAGATCAGGAGGTGTGTAAATATTACAAGGGCATCTCAAACTGAACGATGAACAGGGAGTGATTACTTTTAATACCTACCTACTGGAACTCAAAAATCAATTGCTTTAGTTACTATTTGTTTTTATCAAAGTAAATCAATCACTAAAAGTTCATTTCATTCATTTTTGAAACAGTTTCTATACCTGCCCTTCTATTCCAACAATAAACTTACTTGCTCGCCTCCTACCTCCACCCCCAACACAAATAGACCATATGTGGATCAGAGCCTTTGAGTATTTGTCAAAAATAAGATGCAGCATTTTACTGAGTCACCTTGAACCTGTACTGGCAGATTGACTCACAGTCAGACTTTATGCTTTATAGTTTGTTGGGCAGATTTCCATCTGCATGACTGGATTAGATATAAGAATACCTCCACCATAGCCACTGTTCTCAGCATTGCTGGACTCTTTGGATGCCCTTCTTTTAACCTTCATCTAGAAAATCAAGTCTTAATAGACAATGCATCTTCTAGTAAACTGCTGTTTCTCTCTGTGTGTGTCTGAGTGTGTGTGTACATGTACGTGTGTGTTTCCCCTTCACTCAGGAGCAAAGCCAGAAAAGCAAAGTCACAGCCCAAGTCTGAACAGCAAGTGCCTTTGACTTATTGCTGTGATTACTCTAATTGCTGATCTACTTAGTGGGAGGCTGCAGGAAGCTGTTTGGGAGTAATCAAGCTGAGATGGGCCCTTCTATTTATAAGAGTCCTGAAAATTGTTCCTCCCCCAAAAGAATTTAATTGCATTTTTTTTTCTTAAAAATAAATTGTATTCTCTTCTATCCTGAATCCTGGCCCTTACCTCACCTCCTCATTTATTATCTAATTAACCGCAAATTAAAACTCTCCTCTTTGATTTAGAGTTTTAAACACAAACCCTATAATGCTTATTAAGCTGAAATCCAATGCAAACCTTAAACAATTCTATAAAAATTTCTAGATTTTTTTTTTTTGCTTTCAGTTTTCCTGAAGAAATATCTTCTGTATATATTCAAGTTTCCATATTATCTATGGAAAAGGAATGATTACTTTTCATTGATGCCTACTATAAATGAAAAGTTCAGTTAACTTAGTTACCATTTGTTTATACGGGAGGATATATTAATTCCTAAAAATTCGTTCCTTCCCTTTTGGATTTTTGTTACAAATTTCCTTTCCCACTCCTAAAACTGTATTTTGTCAACATAAAGTAAGTATATTGGAGCCTGTTATTCAGTCACTAAATTAACCAACAAGTATTTATTAAGCAGCTATAATATACCAGGCACTGTGCTAAACCCTGATGATAGTTAAAAATAAGAAAAAAAATTCATAATTTTAAAATTTCATCAGGAAAGGCAATATGTGTGTATGAACACATAAATACATGTATGTTAGAACAAATATAAAATGGGATGGATAGCCCTAACAATTGGGTGCTCAGGAAAAGTTTCCTATATTATAGCTGGAGTCTGAGCTACATCGTGATAGAAGAGAGCAATTCTAAGTGGTAGAAGTGAAGAAGGAGAAAATTCTGAAACTTTCAGCTAACATGGTAGTGGGATGGATTGCTGTAGGCTTTAGGAAACAAGAGAAGGTTTGAAATTACTTTTGTAGGAATAAAAATATGACTTTGTTGCAGTGAAGGACATATAACAGTTCTGCATCATTATTTCATTTTGCTTTGTTTTATTTTGTTTTGTTTTAAAGGAAAAGTAGATATTGTTTCAAGGTTTAATTTCTCAGATCTTTGGAAGAATTAAACAAAATTTTTAACCTATCCTCCTAGTGACTAAGGAGATATAGGTGAAAGAAACAAGGGGAAATGTTGCTGCATTTGGTTTTTGACATATCTTTTAAATAATTCTTTTCTAGAAAACAATCAATGTTAAGTAGTTAAATGGAACTGGGGTGCTAGTCACTGGTCCTTTAACAATAAGAGGAAACTGATCAGTGGGAACTCACAATTCCTGCAGGTACCCTGGAATTCTGTAAGAAGTCCTGGTCATGAAAGAATGGGACCAGAGTCTACATTCTACATAAGCAAAATCAAGAGGAATACATCTTCTTGTTTTTCAGACATTTCAATCATGTCTGACACTTCATGATTCTATTTTGAGGTTTTCTTGGCAAAGAGAATAGAGTTATTTGCCATTTTCACCTCTAGCTCATTTTACAGATGAGAAAACTGAGGCAAATAAGGTTAAGGAACCTGCCCAGGTCCCACAGTTAGTAAGTGTCTAAAGCCAAAATTGACTCAGGTCTTTCTAGCTCAAAACCTGGTAATTCACCAAAACCTGGTGAATCAACTAGCTGTATATAAACATAATATGTACAATAATGTATTTTCTAAAGGAAAATGTAAATGAATAAAAATAACTAATGGATGTAATCATAATAGCTAACATTCATGTAACACTTATTATTTGCCAGTCAATGTGTCAAGTGCTTTATAACTATTATTTCATTTAATTCGCACAATATACCTAAAAGGCAAATGCCCTTATTACCCCCATAAAGCAGATGAGGAAAGAGAAAGCAAACAGAGGTTAAATGACATACCCAGGGTCACACAGCTAGAAGTGTCTAAGGCCGGATTTGAATTCCGGTCTTCTTGACTCCACCTCTATCATTCTAGCTGAGATACCTCCTAACTGTTCCTAAAAGAAATAATGAAATTATACCTTCTTCCCTAATGGAAAGGGATGGGGGGATGACTATTAAGAAAATATTATACACAGTACCATATCTATTTTTAAGTTTTTATTTAATTCTTTTGGGGCAGAGTTTAGTCACAAAAAAAAGTTTGTTTATTTGTTTTTCCTGGTGGGGTGGAGGGAGGGGGTTGGTAAATGGCCAAGATAGAAAGACAATAGGCATCATTAAATCACATTTTTAAAAAATAAGAGAAAATCTTCAGTTTGAATTCTACTTTCAACACTTAGTAACTCTATTAGAAAGTCTCACTTCTCTGAGAATGTTTCCTTATCTGTGAAATAGGAATTATAATGCTATTTTTCTCATAGAGTAGTAAGGCAAGTATTATAATCTTTAAAATGCTATATAAGTTATTGTAAGAAAAATCTTATTAGTATCCCTTATCCCTTTACATATAGCATTAACTCTGAGCAGTTATCTAGTTTTGAGTTTTACTTGATAACAATGAGGGAAAATTTCCTTAGTCAGGGCTCAAAGCCTAGTTGTAGTTGTTGTTGAGTCATTTTAGTTAGGTTTGACTCTTCATGAGCCCATTTGGGATTTTCTTGGTAAAGATATTAGAGTGGTTTGCCATTTCCTTCTCCATCTTATTTTACAGATGAGGAAACTGAAGTAAACAGTATTAAGTGGCTTGCCAGGGTCATGCAACTAATAAGTGTCTGAGGTCAGATTTGAACTCAGGAAGATGAATCTTCCTGACATCAGGTCCAACATTATATCCACTGTACTACCTAGCTACCCTATAGAATCCTCTTTGAAGTTCTGCCTGGATTTGATTAATAGCATTCTATTTTAATGTTACTTACCTCAGATAAAATAAACTATCCACTTATATTGCCCACCCTACATATATATTCACGTTTCACTGAGATATTTTTATGGAAGACAAGTTTTAGTCTTTATAGCTCTGTTCCAATTTCATCTCCTCTTTCATTTGTTTGTTTGATATTATGATTAGCCACTCTTGGCTTCCAGAATGTTGCATGCTATTTGCGGGGAACAACACATATATAGGTAGCCTATGTATTTTGTGGGTTTTGAGGTTGAAAGTAAAAATAAAAGGAGGGATACACACTCTGTCTGGGTCCTTCCCCTTTGGAATTTGGACACTTTTTTGTTCTCCCAACATGTAGTTCCTACTTCTAAGTCAGTGTCTTTGGCTCTACTCAAGCTGAACTATCTCTGCACATGCACAGGAAAGACTAAAAATAAGGAAAGTAATTGTCTGGGAAGGGAGCTTTGACCTAAGAATCTCCACACTAAGAATTAAAAAGATCCTAGTCATGTTATTAGACAGTTGATTACTACACTCATGAAAATAACAAAAGAAATGTTGATTTCATTATTAAGCCCAACAAAAGGTGTAGAATAAAGGATATATTTTGTATACACTATCTCCCACCTTAGGAATAGGATTTCTCTATATATTCATCTATTTAAATAATTTTCTGTTTTCAGAACAATGCTTATTCCTTGAATCATCTCCTAATCTTACAACATAAGTTTTGTAAGGTGGCATTATCATGCTCAGTGAAATTTGCCTATTGTTGAATCATTTCAGTAGAATCCAACACTTCATGACCCTATTTAGGGCTTTCTTGGCAAAAATACTGAAATGGTTTGCCATTTCCTTCTCCAGGTCATTTTACAGAAAAAGAAACTGAGACAAACAGGGGAAAGTGACTTGTCCAGGGTCACAAAGTTATTAAGTATCTAAAGCTGGATTTGAATTTAGTTCTTCCTGATTGCAAGCCCAATGCTCCATCCACTGTACCACCTAGCTGCCCTAATAAATGTTTTTAATTGAAAATAAAATGAAATTTTATTGAAACAATTAGTGCAGTTTAAATAGTGCTGTCAAGTATCCTTATGGGTTGAAAAACTACAACCAATGGGTCAAATCCTCCACTAGGTGATACTGTGCTGCCTCTTTCAAAAAATCATTTTAAATGCAGCTAGGTGGTACAGGAAATAGAGTACCAGCCTTGGACTCTGGAGGACCTAGTTCAAATCTAGCCTCAGACAATTACTAGCTGGGTGATCCTGGGCTAGTCACTTAATCCTGGTTGCTTAAAAAGTAAAAGTGGTGGTTTTAATATTCTTAAATAAAGCTTAGGTATATTTTTTTAAATGTAAAAAACCTTTCTTAACTCCCTCACATGCAAAAATAAGTGACCAATTTGCTCCGCAGGACCTAATTTTCTGACCCCTGTGTAGAAAAAAAAATCCTACAGTGATGGAAAGAACAGCAAATTTAGAGGTAGATGACCTGGCTTCAAATTCCAGCTCTGTTGTTTCTTACCTTTATGACCAAGGGAAATCATAGAATCTCTCTAAGTCTCAGTTTCCCCATTTGTTAAATGAGGAGAACAGATAGTATAGTAGGGAGGGCACTAAATGTGAAGCAGGAAAGACTTGGGTTTAAATCTTGCTTCAGATATTTACTAGCTGTATGAGGCCAGTCACTTATCCTATCTGCTTAAGTCTTCTCATCTATAAAATTGAGTGTGATAGACTTGTTAGTTTCTAAGGTCCCTTCAGACTTTGAATCTATTGTCCTATGATCTCTGAGCTTCCTTCTAGCTCAAAATATATAATCCTACTAAAATACTTTAACAAAGCATTCCAGAGCAGAGAGAGATAGTATTTTTATATGTGTAGCTGTGTTTACTAGTCAATTCCCATTTGAAATGAGTTTTGGCTGTCATGTACATAGAGCTCATATGAATAGATTGTAAGCTCTTTTTAAGAAGTGACTCTATCTTGAAAACTTTCCCTTGGCACTCTCTATGAGCTGCCATTTACAGCACTCTCAGAGCTGTGAGCACTTAGTAAATTTGACCTGTCTGATTGACTGTTCTATTTCTTTCTCTTTGCCCTTAACTAGTGTTCAATAAATCACATGAACTCCTATTGTTTGGATCTTACAGCAGGCAGGCAAAGACAGATATTCTCTTACCACTTGAACACTATTTTATGCTAAGATCACAGACTTGTCGAGGTCTTTGGGATCTACAATGATAGGCATTATATAAATATATAGATAGTTAGATAAATAGCCTGACAAACAACCATATTTTACCTGTGTGCATATCAAAGTGCTACAAATAAGAATTTCAAGATATTTTACCCACTTTCTCTTAGAAATCTTTTCTGAATCAGAAAATTTATTTCTGAATTCAAAATCATAGATCATAGAGGCTCTTCTTATTCTTACCGAGTGATGAGTTTATAAGGTAAAAATAAACATGCTAAAAACCAATAATTCATAGGAAAACAGATTTAAAGCTAGACCCTTAGGGATCTTAGAGGCCATGGAGTTCAGTTTCTTTGTTTTAAAGAAAAGGAACTTTAGTTAAAAAAGGTAAGCACTGGAGAACACAGTTTCTGAGGAGGGATTTTCATCCAGGCTTCTCTGATTCTTCCTCCACTACTTAATCTACTATGTCACACTACCTCCTGCATAGCATTCAATCAAGAAATCGACAAATATTTACTAAGCACTTACTTTGTGCACTGTATTAAGTGCTGGGGATACAAAGAAAAAACAAGAAAAAAATGTCCCTTTCCTCAAGGATCTTGTATTGTAGTGGGGGAGACAAAATGTGCATAACTAAGTTGGTATTGTTTTACTTTATAAAGCAATTTGATTGAGGAATATAATTTCAGATGCTTTCAACATAGTGTAACTAGTTCAGTTTTATTTTTTAAGGTGTCATAGGGAAAGGCACTATATACATCATTAAAACATAGCATTCTTTTCTCCAGAATGATAGATCTAGACATGTTTAAAGGACTCTAGAGATTATCTAGCCTGACTTCCTCATTTTACAGATGAGAAAACTTAGATCCAGACATGTGACATAAGTGAAGGTCATCTAGGTCATTAGTGGAAGACTAAGGGCTAGATCTTGGGTTTTCTATCTCTTGGTCTCTTGTTTTTTTCCACTATACCTTTGACTGTTGAAATAATGATCAGAGTCAATAAATTCTGTCTTTGATGGTGTTGGAAGCATTATAGAAGACTTCATAAATAATGGCTAGGAAAAAATCTTGTAAGCAAGTTAGGGCCAAGTGTCAGGAAGACTAATAGAGAATCTGTATCTAAGGGACAAGAGGTATTTATTTTTTATAACCAGAGTAGTAGAGGATCAAAGTGGAGGTATTTGTATAGAGATCAAATGCCAGACTCATAATGTCCCTTACAGACAGACAAGCATTACAGCTAATAAGAGTAGCACCGAGAAGACTTGGAGAAAAGTAAAAGACGCTAGCTTTGGCCTTATAGCATTACAAGTTAATGGGAGAATAGTAATTTATATTTGAGGAACAATTCCACGTGTTGGCTTGCAAAACCTGACAGGTCTACTGGCAGACATGCCTACTGTTCTTATCCTTGATGTGACATAGACTGTAAAGGTATCCTGATGTATATAAGCCATGAAAAATTCCACTGAGTATCATTATCATGAGAAATGCAGAGTCTAGCTGCCCTTGACAGTCAGTGATGCTGTTAGCTGGCCTTCTGGAATTGTAGCAGGAGAAAATGCAGTCAACATATTTTAACCTTCCCAGCTATTCAGGCACATTCTGATCTTACCAAATGGACTGATAAGAAGCAAAGTACAAACTTGGCGTCAACCAGCTGTTTCCAAACAACCAATAGGAGGTGGAGCCAGTCTCTACTTTTTTTCTGTTTTTAGATCAAGTCAATGCCTTTCAAGGCTAAGACATCAACAACAATTTTTCCATTGCATAAAACATAAAGGAGTAAGCTTTCAAATGCATCAGAACTCAGAAAGGCAATGGAAAGAAACAAATAAAGGAAGAGTAATTTAGATATGCTGTGAAATCAAGCAGCACCTGAATCAGGAACATTTATACAGACATAAGATTATATAGTACATTTCATTCTGATCCAAATTAAATTGCATCTGTGGAAAGTATAATCAATAGTTTGTAAGTGGTAGTTCTTTCCTTAAAATATATAATAATTATTATCTCTTTTCAATTTTTTGTTTATGAGGAACTGTAATCCATTTTCAGTGTATATATTGAAGGGGAGAAGAGAAAGGAGGCTGACCAAACCATAGGGTTATATTGGAACTAGATGAAGCGTGGGAGTAAGTGCAATAATTCCACAGCTTCCTACTTGGAAATGAGCCCAGTTTGAAGAAATAAAAATAGAAGTGTCTGAATACAACTGAAAGGCCCTGCTACATGGAAGTAAAATGCCTGTTTTCTTCAGAGTTGTTTTCAGACTTCAAAATTCCCAGATCCCACAAATTCTTAAAACAATATGCAAGGTATAATATCTCTCTTTCTCTCTCTCTCTCTCTCTCTCTCTCTCTCTCTCTCTCTCTCTCTTTCTCTCTCTCTCTCTCTCTCCCTCCCTCTCCCTCTCCTTCTCCCTCTCCCTCTCTCTGTGTATGTGTGTGTGTCTCCTTTCCCTCCCTCCTTCCTCTCTCACTTTACTATCTTTTTCTGTCTCTTTTGTTTTCTCTCTTATTCTCAATTTCACTTTCTACTCTCATTATACAAATCCTGCCTCTGATAATTTGCCTTTGATAGTTATAGGTATAGATATTTGAGCTTGAAATGAGATCTCACATAAACTCAAGGTCACATTGACTTAAAAGAAAAATCCTTCCCAGTGAGTAGTTTCCAAGCCAATTGTGCTCATTTTTCTAAAAACAATTACACACAAAAATTTCCAAATGTATTTAGCAACCTGTTTCTGATTTGCCTTCAGGGTCTTACTTAGCATATTACTAGTATCAAGTATTCAAGGTGGAAGAACTGGAAATAGAAAACAGATTTGGGAAACCAAGGCCAACCACTTATATAAGATAGTAATAATGAAAACAATGATAATATTGTATAATCTTAGAGCAACTTATGATATATAATGCTTTCACAAACAGCGACTGATGCATTCTGAAGGTCTAGGTTGCAGATTTGGTTGTTTCTTTCTTGCTACAAGCAAGCTTCACCCATTCATTTAACTTTTCCAAGGTTCAGCTTCCTCATTGCCAAGATTATCTTTGTTTCCTTTAAACTAAAATATTTTATGATTTTCTCTTATCTCTCATCCTTTCATCTCATCATTATTCTGCTAAATTCCAATTCTGTTGATTCATAGTTACCTAGAAGTAACCCAGGATTCTCACAGGCTATGCCATTACCATTGACCTAAAAATGCTTCAAGGACAATCTTGATGATAAGTGATATATCTGTTATCCAAACACCAGCCTAGCCAGATTTAGAGAGGATCATCCCCAGTTTGGCCATAGGATGATGGATTTTTCAGACCTAGTAACTTTCAATGACATTGCATTAAATGGTAGAGATGCTGGGGAAAGGATATACATACCTGTACTATCACTGATCCTTGAAATATCCTTCAATCAACCAAGTGACAGGCATTATTAAGCATGCATTGTATACCAGGCACTAGAGATGCCCAGACAAAAGTGAAATAGTCTCTGTCCTCAAAAAACTTACAGTCTATAAGGCAAAATCATCCTTTGAAATAGATGGGGGGGGGGGGGAGTCATAACATTATTTTAGAAATAACAAAATTGAAGCTCAGAGGGCTCTAAGTTATGGGAACTGTAAGCAGCAGAACTGGGAATCAGAACTATGTCATATGACAGTGTCTATCATTCTCTTTGTGCCACTGAGATCACACAAGACCATTACGTTCCTTTGCTTCCCTTCTTACTTTAAACTTCCACCTATTGAAAAGGAAGCTTTATGCTCTCTGATCTATCCCATCAGCTACATCATCCATAGTTGATTGGTCTGGTGCCTGAATGGATCTCATTTGGAGTCAAAGGAAGCCTTATGTTTAGGAGAGGTAGTAAGGGTGCAAAGCAGAAGAAGAATCTAACTCAGGACATTTTAAACCTGTGTTTATACAGAATTCATTGGTTTCAGTTTTAACATATGTATATAGTTTCCACTACCACAAAACCTCACAAGCGTTTAGATCTTAGACTTGTAAACAGGTTTGATTTTCTTTTATTGAGCCTCTTCCTTCCTCACCCTTTATTGCAATCAGATGGCCTTAATTCCTTTTCATATACTTAGAGTAATGAAATATTTTGTCTGAATTAAGAATAATCATGTGTTCAAGAAGATCAATCCCAGAACAACAAAAAAGAGAATTGTTTTCAGCAGATCTATTTACAGTGACTGAACAACTAGGGTTTAGATGAATAAATAAAAAGACCAGTAATTTTATTGAATTATATTGTTCAATTTCAATTGTGTCTCCTAACGTAAACAGCTCTGTGATTGATGTGTTATTGAATATTTGTGGAGTGTGTCTGTAATGAATGTGTTTATGAATGACCCTCTGAGAGTAAATCAATGTTAGAAAGAGACCTCTGTTGATTTGGAGTTTATATGATTATAAATCAAATTTTAAAATGTCCAGATTCTAACTAACATTGCTTTCAAATTTACGAAAGAAACAGGAATTGCAAAGAACCTCAAAACCTTACTTATTTAAAGATTTAAAATAGGGATAAGGATGTTCATTTTACCTTACTAATATCTTAGCCTATATGTGATATTCCTTTGGGGGATAACAAAAGGAAATGCAGATTCTATTTCCATGCAATGGTTAATCTTTTTCTAAAGTTTATTTACAAAAGATAAGAATAGGCCATGATAGACAGATAATAGACAAGGGGGAGAGAGGGAGAGAGAGAGAGAGAGAGAGAAGAGAGAGAGAGAGAGAGAGAGAGAGAGAGAGACAGAGAGAGACAGAGAGAGACAGAGACAGAGACAGAGAGAGACAGAGACAGAGAGAAAGAGAGAGAGAGAGAGAGAGAGAGAGAGAGAGAGAGAGAGAGAGAGGAGAGAGAGAGAGAGAGAGAGAGAGAGGGAGAGAGAGAGAGAGAGAGAGAGAGAGAGAGAGAGAGAGAGAGAGAGAGAGAGAGAGAGAGAGAGAGAGAGAGGAGAGAGACGGAGAGGGAGAGGGAGAAAACAGAAACAAAGACAGACAGAGATAGAGAGATTTAAATATTTTGTATGTTTATCTTTGAAAAAAAAATTTGTTGTCAGCATAGTAGACAAAATGAATATTTCAGAAAAGAAAATGCCATAGGTTCATTTCCCACTGAGGACCTAGAAGTAGATTAGATAACATGCAGACCTGTCAAGGGGGATTACTTTATATTGGCCACAAGAGTTCTTGTCCTCTAAATCCTGATCCTAGGGACCAAACCAACTAACCATATGGTCACTGAGCCAGCTAGGCTCCTAATGCTTAGAGACCTGTTACACTCCAATATTTAAATGTCTGTCCACTGCTGTCAGAGTCCTTAACTTTTACTTTCATTCCATTGTTTTCCTTCTTCCACCTAATAATTTAAATCAATTCAAGTCAATAAGTAGCTAATAAGTATCTTCTATGTATAAATGCTGAATACTCCCCCCAAAAAAGTTAAAAAAACAGACTTGTAATTTAGCAAGATCAATTTGACAGCTACATGAACGGTGGACCAGAGTTGGGAGAGACTTGAGAAAAAGAAACTAACCAGCAGGCTATTGCAATAATCTAGGGGTGAGGTAATGGGAGCCTAGACCATGGTCTTGGTAGCAACAGAGGAGAGGGGGAGGGGAGTAATATGCTGCTAAAGTAGAATTGACAGCACTTGACAGTTGATTGGAGAGGGGTTGAAAGGCAGTGAAGAGTCAAGGCTGATACTGAGATTGTGAGCCACTCTAAACAGTAAAAGGGAAATTTGAATAGAGAAAGGGTTTGGGGAGACAGGTAATGCACTGTTTTGAATGCTTTGAGTTTAAGATGTCTAAATTACTTAGTTTGAAATGTCCAGTAGTAAGTTGGAAACTAGAGATTAGGTGAGAAAGCATGAACTACATAAGGTAATGAAAAAAGAATAGTATAGAAGGTTTGAGGCTTTAGAGAAACCACCATTAGCAAGCATTAACTGGATTGAGTTCCAGTAAAGGAGACTAAGGGTTGTTCAGATAGGTAGAAAGAGAACCACATGTCATGGAATCAAAATCTGGGGAGAAGAAACTGTCAAGAAGAAGAGGGTGATCAAGAGTGGCAAAAGTTGCAGAGAAGTAATGAAGATTGATAAAAGGATATTGGCAATTAAGAGATCATGATTAACTCTGGAGGGAACTGCTTCGATAGAATGATGAGGTCAGAAGCCAGATTTCAGAGAGGTAAAAAGATTGTGAAAACAAAGAAAGTGTAGCTACTGATTGTAGAATGTCATCTTGACAAGTTTATCCATGATAGGGAGAAGAAATATAGAATTACAGCTACGAGGGACGGATGGATCAAATCAGGGTGTTTTTGAGGATGGGGATGTCACCAAAATATTTGTAGACAATGGAGAAGCAGTCAGCAGACAGGGAGTGGTTGAATATTAATGAGACAATAATGAACATAGAGAAGGGAGTTATCTAGAGAAGATGGGATATCATTGGTTAATTTATACATGTATGCCATGTAAAACAAGGGGGAAGACAAAAAAACAACAGTGGAAATCATCTGAGTGTTATAAGATGAAGAAAATAGAAAAAAGGGACTTCTCAGTGAACGGCGGCAATTTTTTTTTCAGTAAAATAAAAGATAAGGCTGAGCTAAGAGGTTGGGCAAGTGGGGAGGCAGAACCATGGGAAATTAAGAAGAGATGAAAAGGTTTAGAGAAGTTTGTGTTGACTTGGATGATGAATCAGTTAGGAAGAAGTGAAAGGATTGCCTTGCCACAGTGAGGGTCCAATTGAGATTATGTAGCATAAATCTGTAGAAGATTTAGGCCACAAGATTTCATGATTTTTTTCTAGCTGCGTTAAGTATCATGTGAGTAAGAACAAAGGCATCAGATGATAGGAGTAATAAATGGATGAGACTTGGTAGGGCTACATTGTTGCAGGGTTAAGGGTCAAGGAACTCTAGAAAAAAGAGCAGGTTGGACTTGAACTAGTTCACCAAAAGGGTCAAGACAGAGTAGGGAGGAGAGTATAGTCAGTGCAGGGTTGATGACTTGGGAAAGAACTGAGGGTTGGAAGGACTGGAAGTCACAATGAGTATTAAGGATGGAACTAGGGGATACAAGACAAAGGAAAAAGTACAAGGACAATATATTACAATCCAATGAGGGAATTTGTTTATAAACAAGGAAGTGGGAAACTTCGAAGTGATGGCAAAATCAAAATTGATCAAGATTCATCAAGATTTTTTTTCTACACTTATTCACAGGAACAAAGAGCAACATATATTCAGAAATTATACATATATGTATATGCACATACATACATAAGCATACATGAAAATAGACATAAAAATTTTATGTTACCATACATGCTTTATATATTTTTATATATTATGATATGGCAGGGCATAGTGGAAAGTGGACCAGCCTCAGAATCAGAAAGACATGGGTTCAAATCCTGTCTCTGACACAAATTACCTTTGTGAGCCTAGACAATCACTTAACCTCTAAGTTCTCCAAACAAGTCTGCAAGGACTGTAAGTAGAAGTGAAGATCTGCATTACTAGAGGGAGTTTTCTCAATAGGGGTCCCCTACATTGAAGAAATCACAGGTTTCATTAAGTCTCACAACTTCAATTATCACCTTCCTATGGATGATTTCCAAATTGGAAGTGGTCATATTATAATGAAAAGAAACTGTAACTTGGAGTCAGGGTACACCACACTCAAAAGTAAACTTGATAATGAGTTTGAAAGGGGTAAAAAAGATTATCTGGAGGAATCAGGCCACATAATAATTATAATAGTCCAATATGTTATAATAATAAAAACAATATGCAGTAATAATAACAGCCATTAGACCTTCTGGCTCCCCAGCCAAACAGAAGCATTTAGCATGTGCCAAGCATTGTGCTAAACACTTTACAATTATTATGTCATTTGATCCTCACAATAACCCTAGGGGTAGGGGCTGTTATTAGGTCTATTTTTAAGAGAAGGAATCTGAGGCAAACAGCAGTTAAATGTCTTACCCAGGATCACAATATTAGTAAGTCTTGGAAGCCACATTTGCACTAGGTCTTTCTGACTCCAGGTCCAGTGTTCTATCCATTATACCACCTAGCTACCTACATATGTTTCTTTTATAGATATATTTCAGTATCTTCATGCTTCAGGTTTAAGCCCACTGTACCCAGCAACTGCGTGTATAAGAGGGTATATTCTGGTTAGAATGACGTGTTTTCTACCTTCTAACTTTGCTATACCATCTCAGTAAATACACATTTGCAAAATTAATTGATATTAACAGCTATAACAATTTTGGAGGAACACGCCCTGGTGGGGGCTCATGAGCATTAGATAGCATTAGAAAACCCAGCCCAATAGGATTACTCAGTAATGAAATTCTAAGAGGAAGTGCTGGCAGATATCCCCTGAGGACTGAAAGTTGCCAATGTGGGTGAGAGTTGAAAGAATGAGCTGTATGTATGTATATTCATGCATATGCATCATATACATACATGCATATATCTATGTGTTATTGTTGCAGTTCAGGTTTCAGTCAAGTCCTACTCCTTGTGACCCAGTGAACCATAACAGGCCAATACTGTCCATGGAGTTTTATTGACAAAGACACCGGAATGGTTTGCCATTTTCTTCTTAAATAGATTAAGGCAAAGGGAGGTTAAGTGACAGGACCAGGGTTACACAGCTAATAAGTGTCTGGTGACTGATTTGAATGCGAATCTCCTTGTTTCTAGGCCCACCATTCTATCCACTGAGTCACCTAGCTGTCTTAATATTTATTTGTGTATATTTCCACATATAAACCATGTATATGTACATATATGTGTATATGCATATGTGTATAAAATGTTGCACAAGTCACTAACCTCTCTTTTTCAGTTTCTGAAGTTATAAAATGTAGTAGATTAAAGATGATCTCTAAGACCTCATCATCCTCTATGAATCTGTTTCTATATAGCTAGATTCAAAATCTTTCCTAGGCTACAATCCTTCAATTCTAATATCTGACTAGACATTTTTAATTTAACTGTCTAAAATTGAACTGATCATTTTCCCTCTCAAGCCAACTCAATCTCCTGACTTTCTAAGTTATGTTAATGCTACGACCATTCTTCTAGTTGCACTGGCTCATTTCAACAAAAAAATAATATATGCATGCTTTAAACTTTCATTCTAGGAAGAGCAATGTTCTAAAAATCGAAGAAAATTAAACCATTAGATAAGACATAGCTCCTGTCCTTTTTGAGCTTACAATCTAGCACGACAGATTAAAATAGCTAAAATGCAAAATAATACACAATAAATGATTATGTAATCCAATTTATACTTAGTCAAAATTTGCCTCTATAACATGGTCAACAAGTAATTATCCAGCTTCTTCTTGAAGACCCATACTGATAGAGCATCTCTAGAGGCAGCACATTGCATTTAGCAACAGGTCTAATTATTAAAAACCTTTCCCGACATGAAGTCTAAATATTCCTCTTTGCAACTCCACTCATTTCTCCTATTGCTGTCCTTTGGGGAAAAGCAGAATAAGTATAATTCCTCTTCCAAAAGATAGTTATTTAAGTATAGCAAAACTATTAGCCATGCCTCTCTTAATGGAACCTTGGATGACTTTACCTTTTTTTTTTTTGGAAGGAAATATCATACTAATGGCTCTTATTCAGTTCAAAATCCCCTAAGATCCCCAGATTTTCATCATAGGAATCAATTTAAAGTCATACCTATATTATCCTGTATTTCTGAAGCTCCTATTTTAAAGCCAAGTAAGCACAGTGGGCTCAAACCTACAACATGAAGATACTGAAACATATCTATAAAAGAAACATATGTGGTCAGATGGGTGGTATAAAGGATAGAGCACTGGACCTGGAGTCAGAAATACATGACTTAAAATGTATCTTCAAAGATTTTGTTAATTCACTGGCAGAAGTAGTTCCCACATTGCTCAACCCACAAACCCCAAAGACAGCTTCAAAGTCAGTGAGAAAGTCTTTTCATCTGAGCAAGAAGGGAATGTGATCTGGCCCCACCAGTAGCAGCCACTGAAGCAGCAGCATCCTTTTTAGGAGCTGTCCACCCAGAGCCCCTGGGGGAATTGAGCAGCTGATCTAAATCTCAGCCCTGAGGGAGGCTGTAGAGTGAGGAGAAGTGCTGGTGTGGCAGAGCTTGAGGCCTTTGTGGAGAGGGAATTCTACTCACAGATTCTGGGCACAAAAGTTTTTGATTGCTCCCAGTGTAAACTCCTCTCCCTTGATTGTGCCACCTTGGAGGAACTGAGAACTTACAGATCCCCAGAGTATATCCTCCTCTTTACAAAGGACTCAAAAGTAAAGTAAATGACTAGGAAAATGCCCAAAAAGGGGAAAACAATAAGACTATAGAAGGTTACTTTCTTGGTGAACAGGTATTTTCTTCCATCCTTTCAGATGAGGAAGAACAAAGCATAACATCAGAAGAAGTCAAGACTTCTACATCAAAAATCTCCAAAATAAATATCCAATGGTCTCAGGCCATGGAAGAATTCAAAAAGGATTTTGAAATCAAGTGAGAGAGGTGGAGTAAAAACTGAGAAGAGAAATGAGAGAGATGCAAGAAAATCATGAAAAGTGAGTCAACAGCTTGCTAAAGGAGACCCCTCCCAAAAAATGCTGAAGAAAATAACACCTTTAAAAACAGACTAACTCAATTAGAAAAAGAGGTCCAAAAAGCCAAAGAGGAGAAGAATGTTTTAAAAAGCAGAATGGGCCAAATGGAGAAGGAGATTCAAAAGCTCACTGAAGAAAACAGTTCTTTAAAAATTAGAATGGAGCAGGTAGAAGCCAATGACTTTATGAGAAACCAAGAAATTACAAAACAAAACCAAAAGAATGAAAAAATAGAAGACAATGTGAAATATCTCATTGGAAAAACAACTGACCTGGAAAATAGATCCAGGAGAGACAATTTAAAAATTATGGGACTACCTGAAAGTCATGATCAAAAAAAGAGCCTAGACATCATCTTTCATGAAATTATCAAGGAAAACTGCCCTGAGATTCTAGAAACAGAGGGTAAAATAAATATTGAAAAAAATCCACCAATCACCTCCTGAAAGAGATCCAAAAAGAAAAACTCCTCAGACTATTGTAGCCAAATTCCAGAGTTCCCATGTCAAGGAGAAAATACTGCAAGCAGCTAGAAAGAAACAATTCAAGTATTGTGGAAATACAATCAGGAGAACACAAGAACTAGCAGTTTCTACATTAAGGAATCAAAGGACTTAGAATATGATATTTCAGAAATCAAAGAAACTAGGATTAAAACCAAGAATCACCTACCTAGCAAAACTGAGTGTAATACTTCAGGGGGAAAAATGGTTATTCAATGAAATAGAGGACTTTCAAGTATTCTTGATGAAAAGACCAGAACTGAATAGAAAATCTGACTTTCAAATACAAGAATCCAGAGAAGTATGAAAAGGTAAACAGAAAAGAGAAATCATAATGGACTTTCTAAAGTTGAACTGTTTACATTCCTACATGGAAAGATAATATTCATAACTCTTGAGACTTTTCTCATTATTTGGGTAGCTGGAGGAATTACACACACACACACACACACACACACACACACATGCACAAATACACAGAGACTGAGACAGAGAGAGAGAGAGAGAGAGAGAGAGAGTGCACAGAGTTGAATAAGAAGGGACGATATCTAAAAAGTAAAATTAAGGGGTGAGAGGAATATAGTGGGAGGAGAAAGGGAGAAATGGAATGGGGTAAATTATCTCTCATAAAAGACACAAGAAATAGCTTTTTCAATGGAGTAGAAAAGGGAGGAAGTAAGAGGGGAAAAATGAAGCTTTCTCTCTTCACATTTGGCTTAAGGAGGGAATAACATGC
Source organism: Notamacropus eugenii (assembly GCF_028372415.1). Taxonomy (NCBI): domain Eukaryota; kingdom Metazoa; phylum Chordata; class Mammalia; order Diprotodontia; family Macropodidae; genus Notamacropus; species Notamacropus eugenii. Next base: position 226,866,017 of record NC_092873.1, on the reverse strand, counting down.
TCACTCAATTTGTTATGAAAATGTATCTTACACTACAGGAAAGTAGGGGAGAAGGGGAAAAGTAGGGTGAGGGGGTATGACAGAAGGGAGGGCAAATGGGAGGAGGGAGTAATTAGAAGTAAACCCTTTTGGGGAGGGACAAGGTCAAAAGAGAGAATAAAATAAATGGGGGGCAGGATAGAATGGAGGGAAATATAGTTAATCTTATACAACATGACTATTATGGAAGACTTTTGCAAAACTAGACATATATAGCCTATATTGAATTGCTTGCCTTCTCATTGGGGATGAGTGGGGAGGGAGAAAGGGAGAGAAGTAGGAACTCAAAGTTTTAGGAATGAATGTTGAGAATTGTTTTTACATACAACTGGGAAATAAGAAATACAGGTAATGAGTATAGAAATTTATCTTGCCCTACAAGAAAAGAGAGAAGATGGGAGTATGGGAAGGGAGGGGTGTGATAAAAGAGAGGGCATATTGAGGGAAGTGGTAATCAGAATGCAAGGCATTATGGAGTAGGGGGAGGAGAAAGATGGGGAAAAAATTTGGGACTCAAAATTTTGTGGAAATGAATGTTGAATAAAATAAATAAGTAAACATTTAAAAAAATAAAAAGATTTTGTTAATTTTTAGTTAATTTAGTTTAACTGTTAATTTAGCAATTAACAGTATTAAATATATTTGATACTATATATTAAATTTATCTTAATTGATTCAGCTTATCAAAGTAACTTACTGAGGCCTTTTTTTCACACTGTCATTTAATGTTACTTATCCATTTCCTCTTGATAACAATCTGTGTTTCTAATAAGAATGACTTTGATGACATTAAGCAAGTCATTGATAAAAATGTTGAATGACATAGGGCCAAGCTCAGATCATTGACAGGTTCTCTAGTGACCTCCCTCCAAGATGGCATTGACTCATTATGACTATCTTTGGATCTAACCAAAGTCCATGGTAAAGAACATTTTTTAGTCACCTTGATATCCTCTGCAGGACCTAATCTATCATTTCATAAATTATAGATGTGTAATAAATGATTATCAAATAAACAGACAAAAATTATTGTCAATTTTCATAGAAAAACTGGAAAGAACTATACAAGTACTCCATATTAGATTTTTAAATATAAATATATGATTAGTTAACCCTTTACAGTGTCCCAGAGCAAGATGATGAGGATGATGATAATTGTGGAAATTACACCACGTGAGAAAGCAGATACCTGCTTTCAGAAAGTTTATCATGTGCAAGGGGTTTTAGAATTGTATGTGATGTTCCAGGGATAGAAATAGGATCAGAGGACTGAAAGATATTTGGAAACAGATTTTAGTTGAATATAAGAAAGGTCTTTCTTACAATTGGAGCTGTCCAACAATGGTGTAGGTTTCCATGAAATATTGAGGCCCTTTTCACTGGGAGTGTTCAGGCAGAGATGTGGGATTATCAATTGTCAAGGACATTGCCTAAGGGTTTCTGCATTGGATTGACTAGAATGACCTCTAAAGTCCCTTTAATTCTAAGATTCCATGATTCATTTTTCTCAGAAACACATAATGCCCACTGATATGAACCAGAAGCTACGCAATTATGCAATTAAAGTCTTAGAAAACACATCATGCTTCAGCTGGGTTTTTTCAACAGCCACAGCAGCAGCATTTCCAAGTATGAATGATGATGGGAAGTTGGGAGGGAGAGAACAAGAGAAAGAAGAGAATACCAAACAAAGCAATCTATTCCTCATTTGTGAAGTAGGTTTAATGGTAAGTTTGACAAGATTAATTTAATGATTACATTTTATTACCATCAAGAACTCAAACATCCTTACAGCCAAACAATTGACTGATAGGTATGAAGAATATAAACTCCCACTGTGCTTATTTTTTGTTGGCTTTAAAAAGCATCTGATTTCACAGAATAAAAGCTTCCCTCTATCAAACGTCTATCATGGGAATGTCAAAATCATCCAAGATTCCTGAAAGATTTAATAAAAGATTACATTGATGGATCACCCTCTGATTATCAATACCAATACCAATCAAGTAATAAAATAAGGAGGCATATGGTACACAAAGTTGTTTGCCAGTCTCAAAAAAATGTACAGCACAGAGCTCAAATGGACGATTGATTCCATATGGAAGGGAAAGTGCTTCTGACTCTCCTCTTTGTACATGACAATATTCTGATTACGTCAAGCCCCTAAACATTACAAAGTCACCATCATTAGATTAGGTTTGTAATCACTCAAAACAGTTCAGTCTAACTAGAGAAAATAAAACAGTGCACAGATTTTAAAGAATTCTGTTGTTATTCAGTACATAACCATGGGTAGATACTAGGTTGGTAATGAGCTGAGAACATAATGGAGCAAGAGAACAAGAATCAGAGAATGGGCTGGACTATTTTCAGGAAATAGTATTTGCTTTTAATAACCACCCCACCCCCCAATTCTCCTCGGAAAAAAAAAAGGAAGGGCACAATATTTTCTTAATTTCTCTGTTGCTCCAGTGATGCTATGTAGCCATAAGTTACAGAATGCAACAATCACTAGAAAAGTAATATTATGATTTACACAGGGTGATAAAGATGAAATTTGGGGTTTGGATAGACCATAACATATTAACCACTTAAAAAATAAAACACAAGAGAAGGGCCTATATTCATGTTCTCTTCACCTTGCTAATGACTGTATCTTTTCAGCATAATAGAAAATTCAATTCAACAAACATACAATTGCCAACTATGGTGCTAGGCTGCATCCACTGCCAGAAAGATAGTGCTGCTTTTCTCAGTAAGAGTGTCCAATGAGGCCATAAGGCATTGCTGTGGAGTTGCTATAAATAAATAACTGAGGGAAATAAACCAAAACATCTAAAATCACATCACCACTTATGGTAACCCAAGCTCTACAACTCCATAAGGTTTCTTTGGAAAGAAGCATCAAGATAAAAAAATAGAATTGTTTGGTTTGAAAGAATAGAGAAAGAAGAACAATATTAAGAAACTATACTTTTAAACCAAATAAGGAAGAGAAGGAAGGAAGGGAGGGAGGAAGGAAAGATGGAAATGTCTCACCAATTGATATCTTTGAGATGATTTAAAGACTAGGAAATTTTCTCAGACACTGAGATTTGAATAGGAGGTGGAAATCTACCTTGATATTAAGTTGCTTGCTGCTCTAAAACTCTACCTCTTTAACTCTGGTATTCTCCAAATGATGTTATATGTAAATAATTCCAATCCAAGAATCATGTTTAAAGCACCCTCTACGTGCAAGACACGGTGCCATATACTAGGGGTACATTAACAAAACAAAATGAAAAACCAAGTCAAAAATAATGTGTCCATGCCTTCAAAGATAATATATTCTACTGGGGACAGAGGGGATCATTGTTCAGTCATTTCAATCATATAACTTGTAAAATATATGTGTGTATATATGTATGTGCATATACATGCATACATGCATACAGATATATATGTGTGTGTGTATACATAATTTAATCATATGAGGAAGGAGAGAGCACTAATGACTAGGGGATCACAGAAAAAACTGGAAGGAGACTTTTAAGCCATCCAGTCTGATATCATCCATTTTTCAGTTGAGAAAACTGAGTGATAAATGACTTAGTCAATGACTAAGATCACACAGTTAGAGAATGGAAAAGACAAGATTCAGATTCAAGTTCTCTGACTCCAGATCCAGCATTGCTTTTGCTGAATCATGATGATACAAAAGCCTAAAGATGAGAGGACATTCAGAGGGGAATTACCCACAATATAAAATACTACATCCAAGTCAAGAAATAGCGCAGGTTTATGAAACACTACAACTTCAGAAAAATAAAAATTTCAGATTATCCAAAAAGCAATGGTAGGACCCACTCTTGCATATGAGTAGGCCAAAGTATAATGTTGACAATGGCTTATGTATAAGGGGTTAACATTGTAGACATAATGAAGATATATATTACCAGTAAAGGAAGTGGGCTTTTTATGTAATGAGAATGGGAAACAACAGGACAAAGCTGTGAATTCTATGTTGAAACCATTGGTATGTTAAAAGAACTACAGAAATTCTTCAATTACTAGGGGGATCATCTATGAAAAATTAAGAGAAAAACGTGGAAATAATCACACAGAATGAGAAAGCAAAAAGGGTCTGAAATCTACATCAGTGAAAAGAGTACCCACATAATGGAAATGTTGATCTTTCTACTCTTTAAGTCCAGGATTTCATTTATGGAGACATTTCTCAAAAGAATTCTTGCAAAGAATATTTTAACATTTAAATTATCAATATAGAACATTAAAAACATTCAAAATGTGATAAAAGACAGAAAAAAAGAATCATTGAAAGAGCTGAATGGATGGTTTCCCTATTTGTTAACTATCTAAAGTAGCCATGGAAATATTGTTAGTATATTTTAAATTAGTTCCATATAAATTTTGAGCCAGAATAACTATTTCAAAGAAGTAAAATAAGATTAAAAAAATTGCACTACCATGTAGTCACCAAACACTTACAACAAAATCCTTTCCCATGGATCCTATTAATGAAAATTCTTTGATGTCTTACTTTTTTTATAAGCAAAAGGGTTTACTTATCCCACTCCATCAAATAACAGTAATGTTGTCTCTATAGTCTTTGCTGTTAGCTCAAGTGCTGCCTCCCACTTGAGACTTCTGATGGTACCCCTCCCCATGTGTTAGTATTTTGTCCTTGAAATTAATTTGTATTGATTTTATATAGATTAAATATTTTCCTACCTGCTGTATCTCTCCCATAGAAAGTAAGCTTCTCTAGTTGGATGAAAATAAGAAAAATATTCATCTTTCCAAGGAAACGTCCTCTGGTAGAGAGACAGAGATGACACAGAGAGGGGAGAGAGAGACAGACACAGAGACAGATACAGAAAGATAGATGAAGAGAGAGACAAAGAGATAGACAAGTTAATGAATTTCTCACCCAGTCAGTGTGTCAATGACAGAATTTGATCTCAGAGTCTGTTGACTCGAAAGTCAGTTCTTGATTCATTATTTTATTCTCTTTCTGGTTATTCATTCAAAATTTGAAATTAAAACTCATTTTGTATTTCAATCTTAGACATATATGATTCTTTTCTCTGACTTTCTTTCTTTAGATCTTCCACCTTCCCAGGGGGAAAACAAGTCAATTAAAAAGTCTAGAAGTTTGTATTGTAGTTTCTACCAAACCCCAACTGGCTAGTCAGTGTTATTTCATAATTCCTATCGAATCCATGTAGAATTTGGAGATTTTCATGCTTTTTGTCTCTCTGCTTTCATGAAATCTATACCGTTCTGCTATGTGAGTTTATAGAATACTGCTGACAAGTGTATTTTGCATTTTTCTCCCCTTTAAAAAATTCCAAAACAAATAAATACAACCTGAGAAGCAAATGCTCATAGGGACAAATTGTTTCAATAAGAACTGGTGTCAGCTCTAGGCATCAATACTACTGAACCATGATCAGTTAAAGAAAGCTAATGTTTATGCAATATATTTGTCTTACTGACCATTCAAGGAACTTTGAATGATAATACTTGCCTCTTCAACAGCCAGTGGGCAAATACAGGCTTCAGACAACATCAAATTGAAAGAAATATGACCTTTCAATGTCATTAGTTAAAGTGACAACAGCCAAGATTTTGAAAGCTTGATGCATTTTTCCTATTCTTAACATACATTGTAGTTCAAAAGATATATACAGGAAACTAACATAAAAGATGCTACACTATGAAAAAAGGTAATTGCATTATCAAAATAAGAGCTGTAAATATATGCTATTTCAAAGAAGTCTAATGAAATCATGAATGTCTACTTACAGTCTTTTCCTTGTGTTGTTGAATCATATTAGTTCTTTGTCATAGTCATCAAATCCACTTGTGGAACATTGAGGAAACAGTTAATTGTTCTGAATTTGCTCCCTTTTGCCTTTTTGTCCATTAATCTATTTATTCAACAAACACTTTTTATGTACCTAATATGCCCAACATTCTGTACCCAAACCAAAGAGCATGTGAAAAAGAATGCAATACAGTCTTTTCCTATCCTTTCCCCCTTTCTGAAAATGTGTCATTCTAAGAGAAATAAGGTTACAATCAAAGTACACTAAGTAAAAGTAGAATTTAATAAGAAATATACATGTAAGATGTGATGAGTTTTCAGGGTAAGCTGAGATTTCTGACACCAAGAGTTTTGGTACCATAATTCACTGTGTTTTTGTCACCATGAAATAATCATCTGTTGGCATTCTGTACAAAGCAAAAGGAGCAGAGAGTGTCTGCATTTCTCCAGTAGCTTGTCATCTAAAATGAAAAAAACAGTCTTCTATGTAGTAAAGGAGAAGTATATGTGCATATCGAGGCTGTGCTTTTAAAAGCTTATTAAAGATATTCACACACACACACATACACACACACACACATACACACACACACTCCGTATTATACAATCAACTCCTTTTGATGTCCTATCAAAACTCATAATGTTATTTTCTTCCAAATCTGATTTCCCACCATTATAATCTTCTTTATGCCATTTCTTAGTGGGCTAATAGGGTAAAGCATTAGCTCCATAAACCCACAGTTTAAATTCATGTGTGATACCTGAAGAGGAGAAGTGCACATATAGAGTCTCCTATTGCTTTCTATCCTCATTAGATAGATTAGTTTAATAAGTTAGCTAATTAGCAGGCATACTATAACTGGCCCAGAGAGAATAGATGACAGCAACAGTACGTTTTGATTTGGAGGAGGACATCATAGCAACAATGAACTTTGAAATGACAGAATGAAGATGTCAAGCCAAGGAATTTGTGCCCCACTGTTGATATCCAGAACATGAATTGAGATGAGAGAATCAAAATAGGGTAGAAAGGAAATAGTTAGTAGAACTCTAAAGCCTAACATTGGTCGTAAATGTGATCTATTTTTTTTTTTCAATTTTACCTCTGGTCGACCCTAACAACTGATGCTGAAGGACTTATAGGTATCCATCAATAAAGGAAATATACCTAGGTTGATACTATCATGGCAAAATTTCTAGATTAAATAGCCCTGGTCTTTAGTGTTTTCCAGACTTCGGAATTTAAATTTCTACCCCTAAAAAAATAGAATTTGATTCATTTTTATTAATGCAAGTTTACTAAATATTTTGTTTTGGGTGATCGATTCCTGTCTTGTAACAAATAGAGATAAAAGTGAAAAAGAGTGGCAGTAGAGAATTAAGCTATAAAAAAATTAAAATTCTAAAAATGAATTTTATGTACTATCTCCTTCTCCTTGATCCAGTGAATTTCTATATTTTGAGTTGTCTAGTAATGAATGATGACACTTAATAATGAAAAATAACATATCTTTAGCAAGATGTGTTTTTATTTTGGGGATTAATAGTCTTTCCACAGTGATTGCTTGGTTCCCATTGGTTTCATTCTCCCTTCTTTTCCCTGTTTTCCAGTTTCCTTTTATGTCTTGTCTTCTCTAGTTAGGATATATGTTTCTTTAGAGTAGGGGCTGTCTTATTTTCTTGTTTTTGTATCTCCAGAGTTTAGCACAAGGAGTGGCACATAAGTGCAATTCAGTGTTCTTTCCTTCCTTCTTTCTTTCCTTTTTTCTTTCCTTTCTTTCTTCCTTCCTTCCTTCCTTCCTTCCTTTCTTCCTTTCTTCCTTTCTTTTTCTTTCTTTCTTTCTTTCTTCCTTCCTTCCTTCCTTCCTTCCTTCCTTCCTTCCTTCCTTCCTTCCTTTCTTTTTCTTTCTTTCTTTCCTTCTTTCTTTCTTTCTTTCTTTCTTTCTTTCTTTCTTTCTTTCTTTCTTTCTTTCTTTCTTTCTTCCTTCCTTCCTTCCTTCCTTCCTTCCTTCCTTTCTTTCTTTCTTTCTTTCTTTCTTTCTTTCTTTCTTTCTTTCTTTCTTCCTTCCTTCCTTCCTTCCTTCCTTTCTTTTTCTTTTTCTTTTCCTCTTTCTTTCTTTCTTTCTTTCTTTCTTTCTTCCTTCCTTCCTTCCTTCCTTCCTTCCTTCCTTCCTTCCTTCCTTCCTTCCTCCTTTCCTTCTTTCTTTCTCTCTTTTTCTCTTTCTTTCTTATCTATCTTTGCAATATCTATCTTTACAACAATTAGGTGAAAGACTCAACCTTAATATTAGGCTCCTAGGCCTAAAACAAGTCAATCTTATGGTATGTCACTGATCATATCTCTACCGAGCAGAGCAAAATCACTCCTTCTCCCCAAGAGAGTTGATTGGGTAGGTCAGAAAAGGACTCAGGCACACCCAATCCAGCAGGGAGGAGAGAAGAGAAAGGCTAGCTACTACCACAGAGAGTCAACAAGATTATACTTATATTAAAGAGCATGGCAGTGACAGTACACCTCTAGGTCCTTTGTGTTTTTTTTCTTTTTAAGTAACAGAGGAAGTGTCTTTTGCAGACAGTCTTTCCCTTTGGAGGATCAGTAACAGTTCAATTACTTTATAATATGCATTTTATTTTGTGAATACTTTCCTTCTCTCCTTCCATTTATGGAGGTGTTAATCTCTTTGATTATATCACAGTTGGGGGAGAATGGGCCTTCACTAACTATGCTAACTTTCTGTACAAACCATAGGAACCTCTGAACTCTATTAAAACCACTGATAAGTAATCTTGGAAAAACAGTCTCTAGGAATGGATAACTGGGCAAGCACAGCAAAACACAGAATAATTACTGCTTTGTTGACTTATTCTGAGAGCAATTGTGACCAGACAACTTTCCATGATAAATGGAGTTTTAATTTATTATTCCTATAGGAGCTAGTAATGGTGTTTTTCCCCTTGACAAATATTTCCCAAAGTAATAGGCAACACAAAGCTAACATGGTTTATTGAATGTGAATCAATCATCATGTATTTTCACAAATCTAACACCAAGTCTGAGTCTACCTCAAAGTTCATCTAACTGGATAGAAATCTGCCAGGGACTTTGTCATCAAAATCCAAAGATGACTCTGAACAGAGGCTCCCCAGCAAACCAACTTTCCACATATGATCTGTGGAAACTACCATACCATATGCATGGTAGTACAGAAGCTGGTTGAATAGTTTGGTTAAATATTGGTACAGATTCACCTACAAAAATCTTATAAGATAAGGAAAGAGTAATACATACATGGCATAAAATCTAAACTTTAGGAATTTATAATCAAAAGCAATGGAACTGGTTTTCCATGTGACTGCTTAAGTAGGTATAGGCAGAAGAAAATACATGGTAAATGGGAGCAAAGAAGGTCTGTGAGGTGACTAAAGCCAACCAGGGCCAGTCTGTGAAGGCTTAATAAGTACAAGTCAGAGTCAGAATGGTAAAGGAGGGAGGGAGGTGGTTCAGTGTAAACAGTTCCTTGAAGATTGTCTTCTGTTCTCTACTTACTCAATGCCCAGCCCTTGAAAGTTGTTCTCCTTCTCCCAACTCTGTTGAGATCATTTTCTTAAGAGAATATTGAATCCACTTATCTTTTCTAATCATCACTGTTTTTTATTTCTCTGAAATATTTCCTTGATGCAGAGTTCTTGTACTGGACAGGGCTTCAGAGGTTATATAGCCCAACCCTTTTATTTTACAGATGAGAAACGTGAGTCCCAAGGAAGTAAAGGGAATTGCTTCAGGTCCACAGATACTAAGGATCAAGGAGAATTGGAACCCAGGTCTTATGATCCAAATGTCCCTATTCTTTCCGCACTAGAATCACCACCCAATCCTTCTTAAGATTCATTTTTTTCCTTAAACTTCTGTGACATTGATGCTATCTTAGTTCTTCTTTGGCTACCAACTTCTTAGCTGTTATCCTTTTCACAATTTACTACATGAAATATACAGTATTTCCAAAGGTTCTATTATTGCCCCTCTTCTCCATCGTATACTTTGTCATTTGGCAATCTTATTTATCCCTAGGCTATCACTGAATGAGGTTTTAATCTATGGAGATGGAATCTGTATTCAAGACCCATTTTCATATCAGGGCCAAATTTATGTTGGATACCACGTAAAAGTTACACCACTAGCACTTCAAACCTAATTTGTACAACATCAAAGGCATCATCTTTTCCCAAAAAACCAACTCTTCTTTAACTTTGCTTTTATCGTTTTTGTTCTCAGAGTTTAGCACAGTCTCTGACACAAAGTAGGTGCCTAATAAATGCTTGTTGATTGATTATTCCCTCTGTCATTTTTATATGTCTTCTCTCTTTTGAGTTGCACATTAACTCTGTGAGGAAGTGATTATAAATATGTAGGGGAAGGGGTTTTACATTTTTTAATTAACAAAAATCTACTTTTTCTCCCCTAGAACTCCCCTCCTTTGAAAAAAGAAAGGAAAACAAAATCATTGTAATAAATTTGCATAGGGAAGTAAAACTAATTCCTGCATTGGCCAGACCCAAAAATATCTGTCTCAGTTTTGGTTGTAAATATTATTAATCACATTTTACAGGTGAGGAAATTGAGGCTCAGAGATATTGGTAGTTTTCCCACATAGCTTGTGAAACCAATCCTGGTGCTCTTTCCACTATGCTTCTCTCATAGTACGTAGTATATACTATCATGTGTTACGTATCTTTTCTTTTATCTTCCTCTGTCAACCAGATTAAAAGTTCCTTGATGAAATGGATAATGATCGATTTTTTGTGTCCCTTGTATCACTTAGCACAATACCTTAGTTGTTGTTGTGTTTGTCCTTTGTTCTTGAGGAGAACCATAATATCAAGATGATGACATGAGTTGCAGTTGACTTTGATTTGAGTAAGGAAGGGTTGTGCAAGGTGACCACCCTCACTTTCTTCTCCTGAGCCATCTGGGTCCAGTGACCAGATATTCATCAGGACAACTAGCGATGGCCCAAGATTCAATGTGAGATCCTGACCCTTTCAGGCTAAGTTCTAACCACATTCTCACTTTGAGAGAAATATACCCATTCAATGAATAGACTTCAGAGGCAGGAGAATCACAAAAAGAATGAGACCTTTTCACCGTAAATGATTGAATTCTTGGTGGATTTGGGCTGTACATTCACCTTTTGTGACCCAGGGCATATTGTGGGGGTATTTTGACCTAATTCTGCTGTGCTTTTTCACCATCAGAGTTTCTAACTTCTGCAAAGTGTTGGTGGATGGAGGTGAGCAAATCTGGCCTAGAGTGCAATGAAGACTCCCCTGCTATGAAGGCCTTTTCCATGGATTTTTTTTTTTTTTTTAGAAAATTCTCCTTCTTTCCCTGTTTCTAGATTTCAGGCCATTCTCCTGCCTCTGCTGCTTTCCATGTAAGCAGTGGCATTGTCCTGAGCTGACATGCAGTGTGTGGAAAGAGTTCTGCTCTTTCTGCTAGAGCCCATCGTAGGCCCCTCTTCTGTGAATGATTGAATTCTGAGGGGACTGGGCATGTATATTGATCTATTGTGACCTGGGTCATATTTTGGGGTATTTTACACTAGTTTGGCCTGTGCTTTTCCTCCATTGGACTTTCTAATGTCTACAGAGTGTGGATGGATTGATGTGTGCAAATCTGGCCCAGAGTGTAATGAAGGCTCCTCTATGTGAACACCTGTCCCATGGATGGCATTGTTTTAGAGAACATTTAGTAGATATTCAATAAATAACTTTAATAAAATTGGATTACATCAATCCATATTGAATTAAATTGAAGTTTACTAAAGTTATCTCGATAAGTTTGTCATACTTGAGTATATACCATAGTTTACCATTTAAACGAGGGCTGAATATGTTTAAAGAATGACTTATAATTCTACTTGAATAGAAGGCAGATATGGACAGGTGAGGATAGAAAACCACTAGTTTGGGTTGTAACACTGTACTTTAAAGAATCCATTTTCCATTTGTTGCAAGCTTGTTGTTTACTCAATGTGTTAAGAGATAGCCTTCAGCTGCTTTGGTTCCCACAGAAAATACACAGAATTCTAAGAGGGAAAGAGCTAAATTTATTTGAGATCAAGAATCACTTCTGAGTTTTTTGCCTTTTCTAAGACAATGCCTACTTTCCAAAATAAATCACTTTATGTCCTTGCATTTGCTTAGGAAGGAGTTAGGAGAGAATGGAAATCATCATGGGTGGAGAGCAAAATGTCCTCTCATATCTGCATATCTGCTCAATTACAGGGATTTTATGGGACATCACCCAGATATGAAGTGCAGTTAAGATTTAACAATGTGCTTTCAAGCTGTCATTTTTTTTCTGACATTCATCAAACTATACTGTTCCATCACTTTACATTTCTCTTCCTTTTCTGTGTCAAAAATCTTACCCAATAAACCCTTTCCTCATAATTATTCATCTATTTAAAAAAAACTTATTTACCCAATGAATAAAACTAGGAATGTGGTTAATAAGGTGATATTCCTTTTCCCATCATTCTTTCCATGAAAACAAGCAATTTATTATTTCTGACTGACAAATATTTGGAGTCTTTGACAAGTCAAAGGAATGTTTCAACATTCATAGTATATTTTCAGTTACCAGAATATATAGGGTAAGACACATACACATACACACACACACACACACACATACACACACACGTACAAGTGCACAGAGAGAGAGAGAGAGAGAGAATATAAAGTAACACAAATTCCTTGAGAAAAGTAAAGTCTAATTATAGTGTACTCTGGTTATGTACATACCATGCCAAAATACACAGATACAAGTAAAAAATTTAGCCCATGATATAGATATTTTATCTGCATATCCTATATATATATATATTATATATGTATATAATATATATATATATATCTGTATTTAATTAAATGGTTAATATTATATAGACATTATCTGTTCCTTGCAGTTTATCTGAAACAAAGGAAACCACATATATTCCAAAGACTTCTCATTTGTTTTTGAAGCTTTGTGGCTTATGTGTGTGTGTGTGTGTGTGTGTGTGTGTGTGTGTGTGTGTGTGTATCCAAAGTAAAATATATTTTCCAAAGGCAGATACTGAGTTTCATTCTTTGATGACTCATGTTTTTTCTATTATAAGTAGCTTTAATATACAGAATTGCAAATGAACAGTACTGATGAAATACAGAGGTATTTAGGTATATAGGACCTAAAGAAGTAAAGTCTAAAACAATTCAAGCTGAAATTTGTTGGCAACATATTAGGTGATGAAATCTATTGATGAATGGTGATATCGCAACCCAATTTTATTAGCATTTTTAAAGTAATGTAGAGCGACAGACTCATCAGATTGAAAGGGATCCTAGAGATCAAACGTTTAGGTTCCCTGGTTAAGTCCTTTGGAATGCAACAAGGGGTAAGGGAGGTAAGGAGGAAAGCAAAATTCCAGAAATGATTTATCAAATAAGAGAACTAGACATGGAAGAGCATGAAAGAAATATCAATGAACAAGAAAGAGTAGAGAGGAGAGGAAGAGACAGGTCAGTAGCAAGTAGAAAGATTTGGTGAGGTTTTTTATATATAGAAAATTTGCTGAACCCTCCTCTTCTATGATTATAGAATGGAATATTACATATGTTGTCAGGCACAGCAAATGTGTTGACTGGTTTTATTGAACTGCTTTTGCCCCCTCTTTTTTAAGCATTATTATAAGGAGTGATTCATGTTTTGAAAAGGGGGGGAGGGAAATATTAAGAAATAAAGGTGCTATAAAATAAAGTATGTCAATAAAATAAAAAAAGGAAATTCCTTAGTCTTTTAAGTGTATATGCATGTATGCATTTTCTCTGCCATTAAATCAATTAGCAGTACTTTGTCATCTGCTTCAAAAAAAAAAAAAGTAGTTCTATTCTGGGCAATTTTCCGTACTGTTTCCTGTTTTTTTTTTTCATTCTATCCCACTCCCCATCCCCTGGAGATCTCTGATCCTTAAATTAACTCTAGGGTCTGCTCAATGTGCCTAAACAAAAAAGCAAACAGTTCTAAAAGAAATACAAACCCAGGAAGTGTATTATGAATTAACTTTTTTAAATCACTTAATATGCTTTAAATTGTTTCCCCAACTATAAAATAAAAAGCTAGAACAGATTAATTCCCTTATATCTCTAAATTCTACCAACTATGACAGGGGCTTTAACTACTTTATTTAATGCCACAAGTTTCTGATTTAACCCTTCTCCCACTAAAAGTTTTCAAATGAATCTATTTTTAATTCTTTCTATAGGAACATTTATAATGAAAGTCAATAAGAAAATAAATTGTTACTTCACATGATCAGCAAGATGGTAGAGTAGTAGCTTCTCCATAAATACCTAACCTAACAACCACAGAAGAAACTAATCTTTAATAATTAAAACTGAAGCCATAAGATATGAAATTCGAAACAGTTCACTTTATAAAAGATTCCTGAAATAATATTGAAGCATTTAAAAATTTAAAGTTCCCATTCACCATTCTCAACCCTAGTTTACTCATGCACCAGGCATAGCTGATGCAAGCAAACTCACTTGGAAATCACAAGTAATTCTTGCCTATTCTGTCCATAGCATAGTAGTGATATACTCTCAGACATGAAAAAAGAATCAATGTCCCCTACCCTAAAAAAAAAAAAAAAGAAAAAAAGAAGGAATGAAAACCTGGCTTAGGTCAGTGTTTTCCTCATGGAGTGTACTTTGGTCAAAGACATAAATAGACCTGCACAACGCTCACCTCAAGGAATCTGCAGACTGCTGAACTTTGGGGTCTAAAAAAGAGAAAAAGTATATGTCAAAGCAGTAGAAAGGGGGAAAGACAAGGTAGTGAAGATGGAAATGAAAGAAAACTACTTCTGGGAATACAGCAAACTGATAGAAAGACAAAAAACTCAAACTGAGAAAGAATAGCTATAAGTCAAGCTACCAAGCAGATAGTGAGATTAATTTTTTTTTTAAAAAAAAGGAAGAAATGCTTTAAGTTATTAATAATTAGAAAAAAAGTCAAATGTAAAGATGTCACACCTATCAGAGTAAAAAAGTTGGCAAAAAAGAAAATTGATAAATACTGGAGGAACTGTGGGAAAACATACATTAATGCATTGTTGATGGAACTGTGATCTATTCTGCAAAACAATTTGTAACTACACAAAAAGTCACTAAATGATGCATACCCTTTGACAGAGCAATGCCATTGTTGTATCTATATTCCAAAATGTTCAAAGAAAAAAGGATAAAGTTTCATACGCACAAAAATTTATAGTAACTTTTTTTAGTGGCAAACAATTGGTATTCATCAATTGGGGGATTATTGAATGAGTTGTGATGTATGAGTTGGATTAAATACTACCTTTCTTTGGTACTTAAAACTCTTTATATCCTGGACCCTCTTACCTTTCTAGTTTCCTAGCATTTCAGCCTACTATAATGACTTACTTAAAGCTCCTCAAACACAATACTCCACGCTGTATCTCTATGCCTTTGTAGTAGTTGTCCCCCATGCCTATAATGTTCTGCCTCTTCACCTCTACCTCTTAATTTCCCTGATATCCTTCAAGAATAAAATTAACAGTTCAAAGCCTACCCTCTTGAGGAATCCTTTCCTGGTTCCTTAAGCTGTGAAGCCTTTCAGAGTACTTTCTATCTACTCCATATACATTTGGTATCCTAATGTAGTTTAATCCTTAGTGCAGTTTTAAGCTATGAAAACTTGGTCTTAGTGCAGTTTTAAGCTATTAAAGCCTTAAAACCTTTAATAGCTTAAAACTTTATATGTATATGTATGTATACATACATTTACATGTGTGTATATATGTATGTGTGTTCATGTGCATGTATATATATGTAAGTATGTATAGATAACATATTAAACCTACCTAGTTATTTATATATTATCTCCCCCATTTGGTTTGGTTGTATGCCCCTCACAGGCAAAAGCAATGTTTTTTGCCTTTCTTTGTATCCCTTATACTTAGCACAATGCCAGGAACATAGTAAATACTCAATAAATACTAGTTAACTATTGACTGACTGAATCACTGGCAGTGATTATACCTTCAAGCAGGTATAAAAGCAATGGTTCCCCAAAGAATCGCACACCACCACATTATAAGTACTACTTTCCAAAACCCTTCTGCCCCAGCTCTTGGCTCTAACCTGTGGATTCTCTAGTCACTAAAATGATAGAATTTGTTAAGTGACCTCAGAGCTCATATCCTAATCCAACATGAAGCATGAAGAATATGAGCAGTTTACATTTCTACAGCAGTTTACAATTAACAGTCTCATATATGCAGTCTCTCAATTGATCCACAAAATGCTATAGATAGGTAATGCAAATATTATTGTTTTCATTTTTAAGATAAGGAAATAGAGACACAAGGACATCAGTGACTTGTTCAAGGTCATTACAACTGGTATAATTAGTAGATAGCGGAGATGAGGATTAACTGTTTTTTTTTTCATCCCCAAGACAATCCAATGATATTTAATTCAGCAGAGTTTTAAGTGACTATTATATGTCCATTACTCTGCTAGGGAATGCAGTAGGTTTAGATAATACATAGCCTATATCTTCATGGAACTGATAGTGTAGTTGACACAAACACAGATACAAACAATTAATTTAGTATTGTAATAAAATCTAGAATTCTTTGCATTGTAACATAGTCCCTTCTCTACCGAATATCTTTTTTTAATACCCTGATCATCTAACTTTTATTTGAAGGTGACCCCACCCCCACCCCCTCAGAGATATCAAACACTATTTTGTGAGGTAGCTCATTCCATATTTTGGACAGCTCTATCCGTTAGGAAGTATAGATTTAGGTAAAAACTGTTTCTATTTAATTCCCACTCTTCCTTACTAGTCACATTCCTCCTGTGGCTAAGAAGAATAAGGCTAATCTTTCTTCCTCATGGTGACTTTGGAGAGACTAGTTGGATTTTTGACTATATTTCCCTGCTCCTGTTTTTAATACTCCATCATCTGGAAGAGCCAGGTAGGGCATTGCCTAAGCCCTTCTGATGTCTACAGCACCATGACTTAGATTGTTTACCCAACATCTGTCTCATCCCTCACCCAACACTATAATTTGACTGGTCTATGAGGAACCATTATTCCCTCATTTGGTTCAAACTCTAGCCCTAGTTTCTGTGGAATTATATTCATTTTTATCTCTATGGTTCAGTTTCTCCAACTGCGAAGTGATTTGAGATCCATCCAAGGGCCCTCAGAGTCAAATACTGACCGATTGCTATTTTTTCATTCATAGTATTTCTTAATTATGTAGTTTTGGAAACAATTCACCAGCTATAACATTTAAAGTATAAGAGATTTTCCCCCTTCTTTTACAATTGTACATCATCCTATCATTCTATGATTTCTAAGCAGTATACTCCCTCGTTCCCAATTTATCATGAACACAAAACTTTCAACTGCCAGGATAGGGAGGGGGAGAGGGGATGCTTTAAATTAAGACATAGAATCAGCTTCATGTTTAAAACATCTAAAATAACTTTGCTGTAGGAAAGAGGTTACGTACTCAGACTGAGACAATATTCTCCGACAGCACCGAGGCTGGAGTTTTGTTTCAGCCAGCAGCTTGCTCTCAGAAAACAACAGAAATAAAAGGTCATATTCAAGTCGTCTAATATTCTAATAGGGACATTTTTAACCTTGAACTTAAAAAAAAAACACTGAAATTTTCCATCGTATGGGTTGCTAAATATTTAATGGTCAATGCCAGGGGTCTCCAGGGTGAGCTTTCTTGAAAAATTGAATTCCTTCCTGGGTAGTACAAGGAGTTAGTGTTCAGTGGTGGCCTGGGTACTCTGTGTAGCCCATGACATGTTTCTTTTTTTTTTTTTTTTTTTTTTTTTGTCCCCTAGTGAATCCCCAAGAGCCTCAGGCCAACCTTTGTTAAGAGGAAGGGTTTTTTGTTTTTGTTTTTGCTGGTTTTTTTCTTTCAGCTGGGTGTGGGAGGGAATCACTGTGTGCGGGCCTAGATTTTGTCAGTATTACAGACCAAAAAAACCTGAAGTTTGTGGCCCAATGAACAGAAAAGGGTCCCAAGGAGCTAGTATGCCTGTGTACACATATAACTTTACATCCAATTTAAATGCACATTTTAGTGGGAGTTTTTCTTCTTACAACCAACAAAGGAAAACGAATGTTCCTGCCCTAAAGCTTCTATCAAAGAACCATACATAGTTCCTTTCTTCCTCATTCCCTTTGATAAAGGCCTTAGGGCTGAAACCCTGGCTTTTCTTTCATTCATTCCAGTGAAAGGGGGATAGTGGGGGGTGGGGAGCACTTTTAACCCTTTCCAGCCAATCTTGGGCTTAACTGGCTACACATAGCCAGCCTATTAGGATCTCAAGTTTTCTCATAGCTTAAATATGTCCAGTAACAAACTGCACAGGATTGGGAGGCATGGATTGTGTTACTAATGAAATCATAGGTTATTTGTTATACTGATAAAATGATAAGTTGATTGGAGACCTGGAGGATCCAAAAACAGAATCAATGAGTTCTGATTGGATTTGCAGCAGTAGAGAATTCAAATAGCAATTCAGCTTCCTGCATTCAATTCCAAGGATCTAGCTTACCAAACTGTGTGTTTAGGATTTTGCAAAGATGTATTTGCTTTGGTAGAATGGGTTTCAAACGAACCATCTGGTTTTACAAAGAAGCATGTCATAATTGTACATTTACTCTACATGGCATGTTTCAGAAGGTACAAGGTGAACTATACCAACCAGATCCAAGACTACTTTACCCCTCTTCTCCTCAACCTGTCTTTCTATCCCTTTCCCTCTTTCAAAATCCAGAACAACATAGCTCCTACTTTCCTTTACCCAGTCCCCAAGTTATATTTGTAAAAAAAAAATCTTGCATCAATTTATCCCCTTCTCTCTCTCAAACAAACTTTAATTGTGTTCTACTAGTCAACACAAGTCAATTTATCTCCTTGTGATAAATATACCCAGTGACCAATCCTCAGATCATGGAGTCACTTAACAGAGTCAGAACCCAGCTAATAATTTCAGAATTACTAGCTACCTAGGGATGGTGCAAGTATAGCAAAAGGCTGGTGTTACATTATGGGTTTTTTGCTTTCAAAAATGGAAAAGATTTTGAGTATTCAAAAAAGACATTTGTGTTGACCCCAGAATAAAAATACATTTATCCAAACACCCAAAGATGAAGTAACTTCTTTTCTTCATAGCAGGTTAGAAGCTTTACGTGCTAAGAGAAAAGGATAAGAACAGAGAAAGTGGGGAGACTATTTAGTTGTGAGCAGTGGGTCTTTCATTTGCTGTACCTTTGATTACCAAACTAAAAGGGAATGAGGCACGAAAGAAGAGAAAATGTACAAATTAGAAACCTTATAATAATCATTCCACATGTTCCTGTCTTTTTACCCAAAGTTTTAAGTGTACAGTCTAATATAGGACTCTGGATCTAGGAGTCAGATCCCCTAGACTCTAGTGCTTGCTCCGCCACTAGTTCTATACTTGACATTCACCTTGTTCCTCAGATTTATTTCTTTATATGTAAAATGAGGGTGTTAATATTTGTATTGTTGTTAGCATAGGGTTATTTTGAAGTTCAAATAATATGATATATTAAAAGACCTTTAAAATTATGAAGTGTAATATATTGTAATGACTTCTTTCCTTATCTTTTGGACATCAGTAAAATATGAACCTAATTTGAGTATAGCTAATAAGAATGATATGTGTCCAAATTATAATTGTGTAGAGTTGTCACAAACGTGTATTTTGTGACATGTACATGCTTTTGCTTATGTTAAGAAACTTGAAGTATGCTTTTTTTCAATACAGGTCTTGAAATGTGACACTGTGAATTAAATATGAGATCACAGATATGGCCTATTAAATGAAGAATACCATGCAATACATTAGCCTTTGCTCAGGAACAAAAGATTGAGATGAGTCCACCAAAGAAGACAGTGACCATTATAAAGAATTATTGTAAATCTACAGAGCCCTCAAAAGATGGGAAAAATGATGCCTCAATAACTGCAAGCAGAGACTTTATTAAAACACAGAGAAAGCATTTTTCCCCAAATACTACTTGGAGGAAAACTACCAAGAAGGACTAAAAGGTAGAAATCTTCTTAAAAGAAATTTCTCTGGAGGAAAGAAATAGTAGAAGAAATAGTTTAGAAGAAAAATTAGTAAAGTTTACTTCAGTAACAGTAACTCAATGAAAATTAGAATAAACAGAAATAAATGAATCCACATAAAAGAAATAAGAAATAATGGAACAAAATTTAAAAAAACAGAAGAAAATATAAGATAGTTGATATATATATATATATGTATGTATGTATGTATGCATGCATGTATATATGATTGGTTGGTTGGTTGGTTGGTGGTTGTCCTTCATTTTGGAAGAGGACCAAAATGACATCACCATGATAAAGTGAAGTTTCAGTGTGTCCAACTGCGGCTGATCAGACCAATATAAACTCAGAATGCTCTACCACAGGTTGGACACAGATAGTCCGTGTGAATGTTTGGGATGGATACTCTAAATTTTTGCATCCTATGTTTACTTAGTGCTGTCTCAATTCTGCTTTGCTCATAGAGCAGAACACCCTTTCTGATGTGAGCATGCCATGCTGAGGGGTCCTGTGCCAGTGTCTCCCATGTTGTACAGTCCAATCCAAAGTTCTTGAGAGAGACCTTGAGAGTGTCCTTGTATCACTTCTTCTGACCATCATGTGATCATCTGCTCCATGTGAGTTCTCCATAAAATAGTCATTTTGGCAAGCGTACATTCTGCATTCGAACAACATGGCCAACCCATCAGAGTTGTGCTCTCTGAAGCATAGTTTGAATGCCTGACAGTTCAGTTCAAGCAAGAACTTCAGTGGTACCTTATCCTGCCAGGTGAACCTCAGAATCTTCCTAAGACAGTTCAGATGGAAGTGATTCAGTTTCCTGGCATGGTGCTGGTAGATTGTTTATGTTTCACAGGCATACGACAATGATGTCAGCACAATGGCTCTGTAGACCTTCAGCTGGGTAGTTTGGGGTGTATGGTGTGTTCAGGGAGGACCAGTACCTTTGGTATGATGGCTGCTGAGCCCTCTTCAGGGCTCTTTCCACCTTTGGTGTTCACCTGTTCCACCCAACTCTCACCTGTGGCTCTAAGAAGCTATAGCATGCACAGCATCTACACCTGGTATACTGTTTCAGCAGACAGGCCAGAACAGGTTGAGGGTAACCAAGAGGTCTCAGACTCATTCATGAGTTAAGGGAGTATCTACCCCAAACATGTGAAGACTTCCTCTGGTACATGAATGGATGAGAACAACTTGTTCCAATGGCCATGAAGACAGATGAAGCAGGTGATGTGGAGCACTTAGAGCTTGGTTAGACACTGAAGATGCCAAGGTCATCCACTGCATCCTGAGCCATTGCCAGCCATCTTGACTCTATCCTGCCACTGGACTGTGATGACTCTGGAGGAGAGGTTGAGGCTGACAACTTTGTGCAACTCTGCCTCACTTAAATCCAATTTATGCATGAATCAAAAGACATCACCCATACCATTTTACAATCATGCCTCAAAGTCCTGTGATGACAGGCAAATCATGTATGTATGTATGTATGAATGTATATGTGTGTATATGTATGTGCATATATATGTGCATGTATGTGTGTGTGTGTGTGTATATATATATATTTAAACTGACCAGGAAATTAAGCCAATAGTGGAAAATTTAAGAACTATTGAATTCAATCCACTATACAGTTATTGTATATACAGTTACACAGTTATTTTTTTTTAAAGCCTGGAAACTATATTTTGAGAAATCATAACTGAAGACTGGCCAGATCTATTAAAAGCAGAGGTCAAAGTATAAGCAAAAAGGATATACCAATGATTTCCTGAAAGAAACCCTAAAATGAAAAGTCCCAGAACTGCCATGATCAAAATCAAGAACTCTCTCATTAAAGAAAAAATGTAGGCCACTGCAAGTATACCAAAAGCATCAGTTCAAATACTAAACACAGTCAGCATCATCCCAGACTTAGTAGCTTCTACTAGAAGTGAGAACAGACTTTCAAAACAAGATTCTGAAAGGCAAAAGATAGAGGTCCATAAACAAGAATATCTTACCTTGCAAAACTGAATATAATCCTATTAGGGGGATAAGAGAAAGAGGGAATGAATCTTTCATGGAGTAAAGGACATTTGTGAATTTCTAAAGCAAAGACAAAGCTGATTAGGAACCTCAAAATGTAAACATAAAGAGTCAAGAGAAATCTAGCAAGATAAATGCATTTGAGCAACTGGAAAGAGCTCTTATCTCATAAAGTTATTGAGAGAAAAGTACTTTGTAAATCTTAAAGCCAAATAGAAATATGAAATAGCATTATCCATGAAAAAATGGAAGAAAGGAAGGAAGGAAGGAAGGAAGAAGAGAAGGAATACAATATGGTTAACTTAGTATAACTTGTTCTTAGTGAACCTATGCTAGTTCCTAAATATTCCTACATTATTTCTCTTTCTGTTTACAATAATTCAATACCTCAAAGCTTACAATTTTGTCAACATAAATACTCCTGAAATTGATGAAAATCATAATCCCTTTATGACTCAACATAGCAGTAAGCACCCCAACATACAAAGGAGTACCTGCTATCATAGGTTCTTAGATCTGCTTTCATGAAAGGAAACCAACTTTCAAGGGGTTAATAATCACTACATATGTATATATATATATATATATATATATATATATATATATATATATATATATATATATATATGTTATACATATATCATTCAGTTAGTTGAGGGAGTCAGCACCCTGAATTTCAAGGGAACATATGGAGAGATCAAAAGATCAACAGACATGACTTCCTGTGCCTGAATTCAAGCAGCTTCCCAAAGTTCTCATCAGGAATTCAAGCCTTCCTAACAAAAACTAAGTCCCAGGGCAAAACCTTACCTCTGAGTATTCATATACTTTTTAGAGCTAGAGGGAATAACCCTCTGACTTGGTGCCTCAATAGAAAAAAAAAAGGTATTTGGGACTCTCTTAAAAAACAACTCCCCTCATCAAGCTTCCCACAATGGGCAGGTCCATCAATGGGTGGAAAAGATCTTTAATCACACTAAAATAACTAACAATACAAATACACAAACTGTTTCTAGTTAAAGAAAGTCTTGTTCTGTACTCCTTGTAAAGACTCTTGATTGATAAAGGCAAGATTCAATCAGGGGTACTTGATTATAGTTTCTACATAAATATTAGCTATCAAAATAGCAATTAAATAATTGTACTTTCTTTTATAGGTTAACTTTGTACCACCTATCATGAGCTATAGATTTATATCTATGTTGTTCTCTTTGCTTCCAGTCATGTTAGGTTAAATATTTTCCAAATAACATGCTTTGATACATTGCTATATTAGTGATAATAATAATGATGGTAATAGCCAGCATTTTTATAATGCATTTAAGTCTGCAAAGCACTTCATAAAGATTATCTCACTTTATCTTCATGAAAACCCTAGGAAAAATTATGTCCATTTGACAGATGGGAAAACTGAGGCAAAGAGTAAAGTGGGAATAAGGGGAAGAGAACAAGCATTTATATAGTGCCTACTATGTGTTAGAAGATGTGTGGGTATTCAAAGAGGACTAATATTTCTGGTGAAAGGGCTTGCTGAGCCCTTTTCAAGGCTGCGTATCCACCTACAGTATCCAACTGGCATTCAACTACAACCTGTGGCTCCAAGAAATTGTAGCATTCATAGTGGCCACAACCAGGTAAACCATCTTGGCAATCAGGCTAAACTAGATTGAGTGTAACTGATGGGCCATAAACCCATCAATGAATTAGGGAGGTTATCTACCCCAACCACGTGAAGACATCCCCTGGTGGAATGGGCAGATTAGAACAATTTGTTCCGTTGGCCAAGAAGGCAGTGAAAATAGGTTCTGTGGAGCATGTAGAGCTTGGCCAGACACCAAAGACATAAAGGTCATCCACTGCACCTTAGGCCATCACCAGTCATCCTGACTTCAGTCTTTCCATTGGACTTAGATGTCCCTGGAAGAATGAGGTTTACAACTTTCTGCAACACATAAATCTGATTCACATATGAGTCAAAACATCACCCTCTGATATCACTGGTCCTCTTCAACAAAGAAAGACAAACAATAACAACCATGTGCCAGATACTATGCTAACTAAGCACTTTACAAATATTATTTCAGTTTATCCTCAAAAACAATTTGTGAGATAGCCACTGTTGTTATTCCCATTTTGTAGTTGAAAAGACTGAGGAAAACAAAGGTAAAGTGACTTACCCAGAGTTATATAGTTCATGTCTAAAACCAAGTTTGAATTCTTCTAGCTCTAATACTTTGTTTAATATAGCAGTAGCACCTAACATAGTCCATCTGGATCAATGTAGATATTCTCTTTTTCATTACAGATCACATGTTATCCATTTCTTCTTATTCAGTATTATCTTTATGAAATATCTATCCAAACTAATCTGTGTGTGTGTGTACCATAATAGTTCAATAAACTGTTTTTTTAATCTTGATAAAGATATTTCAATATAATTTATTTTCTTTGTAATCTTATAAATGTTATTTCATGCATTTAAAAACATTATTACAGAAGGCATCAGACTGCCAAAAGGTCAATGAAATTAAAGGATAAAGAATACAAGCACTAGAAAGAGACCTTCCATGAGATCTTTTTTTATAAAAGACATTTTGTGAGAATAAGCACAACACTTAGATTGTCTATGTTATCCCTTCCTCTCTCTCCCTGCATGATCTACCTCCTTTTTCCTTCAGTTGATATCTATCCACTGCTTTTTTGATGCTACAGAACCAAAAATGTAATTGCATTGATCAATTGACACAATGGGTGTATGGCTCTTTGAAAAGTATCGTGTGCTATATAAGAAATAAGGTAATCTTCATTTTCATCCAACGAATGTAGGAGAAAATGAGAAGTTAAAGATAGATTTTTGTTCGCAGGATATTGGGAAGGGCTGAAGGAGTGTACTTTCCTGAGGGTATAAGGGAGAATAGAAACTCCTCCTGCTACCCACCAACCATGCACATAGGTAAATGAGTTTATCTGTTATACTTTTGTTTCCCCTGAGGTGGTTATTAGAAGTTTCCTCCTTCTCTTCAGTCATGTTTGGAATTGTTTTCAGGATGTTTAGACTCTTTTCCTCGAGTTGTCACCAGCTCATTACCACAGAATTACATTTTACAAACAAGAGCTGGCTAGAGAGCCAACTTGGCTTGGTTGTTGCTGTCTAAGGGAATTGTAAAAAGGATAAATTTCCTTCGTTTTGAAAAGACGAGCACAATCTGACCAGCAGGCAGTCAGATATGCTGCCTTTTTCTTCAGTGCTGGCTCATGGCCTTTTGCTCTCTGGGAAGTTGTTTTCTGATGAAGTGAATTGTTTGGTGGCATAGTGAAAAAGACATTTCTTTTTCTTCCCCTTTGGAAATACCAAGTGCTCTATAGGAAGAGTGTTTTCCAGCTTCATTGCAATAAACTTTGCAATTACAACTTCAAACATACTAACTGAATACTGGTGACTAGAAAACCCCTATTCTAACATGATATACTTTTTGAATATACATAAAAATCTCTCTGAAGGAAGAATTGAAAGACTTCAATTGTTCCAATATCCACACTTTTCTGGGGAACTGAAATTATCATGTCAGTTTCATTAAAATAAACTTTCCTTTATGTGTAAATGCTTATGAGGATAATCTGAGTGCTCTGAGACAAGAGAAGGCAGAACTTAGTCACAACCCCAGTTCTTTCAAACCAAACTTGTCATATAAGAACTGTCTGAAGGAACTATGAATGGTTCACCTGGAGAAGTCTAAGAGACATATAATAGCTGTCTTCAAGAATCTGAAAGGTTCTCAGTGGGAGAGGGAAGCAATAAGAGTAATAGGTAGAAGTGATAGACAGGAGGATTTAGGGCTGATATGGGGTAAAAAAAAACAAAAAAAAAAAACCTTTCTAATTAGAGATATCCAAAAGAGGAATGAGATATCTTACGAGGCTTGCATCCTCACTTTGGGAGCTTGAGAAAAGCCTGAATGATATTTTTTTCAAGTGTATTGTAGAAGGAATTCCAGTTCCATTATGGGATTGTACTAGATGGCCTCTGAGATCCCTTCCAACTCTAACATTTTGTTATCACATAAGACTGAGGATATCATACTGTGTCAGATCAATGGTCTTCCCAACATAGTACTGTCTCTGATAGAAGCACCAGTGGATGGGCAGGCATAGTTTCCCTATATTCACTTAAAACTTTGAAATAATTCCAAATATATTTATCACCTCTCCAAAGAACTTCATAAATTATGAAGGCATCAAATCCTAACTTCAAACAAACAAAAAATCCTCTACTGACTTTTCCTCAATAGGGTAAGTGTATTTGTATATTCTTTAGTCCTATCTGTTATTATAGATTCCATCAGCCCATCATATATGCAAAGGAGACTAATTAGTCTGGAATTTTCAGTTTCCCCTGGATCTTAATTTATATACTGGAAGAGCTCTCCGGGTCATCATGATAAGCTATTATGGTGGCAAGATCTGATGTAGCAACAATTCATTCCAATCACATTATTGAGAGACTCTTAGGGCCAGAGTTATTAATGGCAGACCAGAAAAGAGGAAATTAGAAATAGTTAACACAACCATAGGCAGTGCAGTATAGTGGAAGGAGCACTAAGTTGGGAGCCAGAAGACTTGAGATTGAATCGTGAGGAACTGGGATAATTATGACAACGACGATGACAATGACGATGATGACGATGATGATGATGATGATGATGATGATGATGACGATAGTGATGACAACAATGCTGTTAATCATTTCAACCATGTGTGACTTTGGGTTTCATTTTGAGGGTTTTTTTGGTAAAGATACTGGAGTGGTTTGCTATTTCTTCCTCCAACTCATCTTACAGGTGAGGAAACTGAGTTAAACAAGGTCAAGTGACTAGCTCGTAAGTGTCTGAGATTAGATTTCAGCCCAGAAAGCTGAGTCTTCCTGACTCCAGGCACAGCACCCTATTCACTGTACTACCTATCTGCCCTAAAAATAACAATATATATATTCTATATCGTATTTATGGCATATATTATATTTATATTTATTATATCTGTATTATGCATATATATTATAATAACATTACTTATATTTATATCGTACATACTATGTGCTAGACACTGTGCCAAGCAGTTTATAATTATTATCCCATTTGATCCTAACAACAATCCTAGGAGGTCAGTGCTATTATCATCATCATTTTACAGATGAGGAAACTGAGGCAGGCAAAGGTTAAATGACTTGCCCGGGAGTCACATAACTAGTAAGTATCTGAGGTAAAATTTGAATTCAAATCTTCCTGACTTCAAGTTCAACACTCTATCTAGTGTACCACCTTCATGTTTCTACCTGAGGAAAGTTGTCTAACCAGGAGGGTCTCAGTTTCCTCATGGAATGGACCAGGAGATTCTTAAGTGTTTTCCAGCTCTAAATCCTAAGGTCTAATGTGTATATTTAGGTTAGGGTTATAACTGTAAATCTAATACTTTCCATACGTAATAGTAATAATTATCCTGTCAACGTATTCCTTATACATCACTAAAACCAGTCCATGAGCTGAGAAGTTAAAGCAACTTTACTGATCACTCATTTACAACTCTTCTTTTAGTCTCAACAACTGAGTGAACATTTCCTCACTCCATTCCTCCCAGGTCCTGGGTGTTTCAATTCAATTCATTTAAAAAGCACTAGTTAAATGCAAGATATCATACCTTCATTTTCAACACAAATTTTATTTATAATAACTCTGAAATCAGACATCTATTCTCTTAGGAGCATTGAACTTCCCAAACTATGTGAGTACAACGTGTTGTCTCAGAAACAGAATCTGTGTAACATCAGTCATACGTTTCTCTCTTTGGGTCTCAGCTTCCTTATCCATACAAAGTCCCTTCCATTTAAAAAGTCTATGAGTCTATTACCAGTTCCATCCCATTATAAAACAAAACAGTGATTTCCTTGATTAAAGTCAAGGACCAGCATAAATGTTAGACCTTAAACTTCTTGAGGACAGGGTTTATTTGTATTTGTCTATCTCCTAGTGGCCAATATAACGCCTTCCACATAGTAGACAAACAACAAATGTTGATTGAATGAATTAATTAGCCATTTAATAGCTTTTCCAGAGACATAATACAGTTCAAGTGGATTAACTATGACCTATAATTGAAGCATTTCCTCCAGTCCTCTAATCTGAAAGAGGAGGATCTTGATTGGACTGATACAACTTTTATTACCAGATAGAGGATCCTCACACTATACACTGTACATTATAACATCACTGTTGGCCTAACTCCTTTTCCTTCCAACTGGATAAAAAGTAATAGTCTATCTCTAAGGCTAAAGTTGGGCTAAAAGAGCTTCTTTGCTATTAATAATCCTGGATCACAAAGGGAAGGCTCTGAGACTGCCTAAATGGTGTTTTGCTGAAGATTCACTTTAATCCAGATCATTTCAGGATTCAGTAGTTGATAATGATAGAACTTTCATGCTTCTACAAAAATTATTGTTTACTTTTGAAATGGAATCTTATCATACCTTTAATCATTAGAAATCCTAGCAACTGTTACAAATGATAACATAGCTTTTGAACTTGGCAATGAGCTTGATCAAGAACAGGAAAAAGTAATAAACAGATAGCAGACACGCTGAGTCAACATGAAAGAGAGGAAAAGTATTGCTGAATGTTGGGAGTATATATAATCAAATAAATGAGATAATAATTGTAAGGTACATAGTACAGCATTTGGCATAGGGTAGGCACTGTCTATCTATCTATCTATCTATCTATCTATATATGTATGTATATATATATATATGTATATATATATATCCCTCTCTCCCATGTGTCACAAAACCTGATATTGAATCTAGGATCTGCCATTTAATACTTACGTGACTGGTAGGTGATTTCACGTCCATGGGCCACAATATTCACATCAAGAAAATAGGAGGAAGTACATCTGCTACTACAGAATTATTATGAGGTTTGAATAAGATAATATATATATAAAACACAATGGAAAGGTAAAGTTTTATAATTATTTCCAGTATATCATTATCATTATTCAGGATAATCCATGCAAACACACACATACACACACACAAACGCATATATGGATGTATGTGTATATATATATATTATATATATATATATATATACATAAATACACACACACACATATATCTGTTTAATTTTCTGCCTAAATATGGGGAATTTGGAGATTTGAAAAGATGACCTTACAATTCAGTTTCCATGGTTCTATTTTTCAAATATCTTCTTTCTCCAGGCTTTCTATAAACAAATGTTCTAGAAGACAAATACTAAAAATGGTTGTGGTTTGGCCCATTAGCATTTGTTTCTTCTGTCTCTCCTTCCCTCCCTCTCCCTCATTCCTGCTCCTTGTGGAATGCTAGCAAATTCCTCCACTAAAGCTACAGACTTCTTACTTGTTAGAATATATGTTTTCAAATTCAGCAGTTGCTGTGAAAAAATATAATATGAAATCGTGAGGAAACCTCAGTGGTATTCCAAGTATCTGGGGCAGGGGGAGAGGGGACTGCTATGGTATTTTCCCTAAAAAAAAGATGTATGTGCACTAAAACAGTGTTCTTTTAAAGACACAGAGTACTGCATTTATTTCTTCTCAACCAAAATTAACTTACATTTTTCCAATATATATTTTTTACTTATTCCATTAAAGATTTTCCAATTACAATTAGAAACATTCTTTTTTTGAGTTTTAAATTCTCTCCCTCTTTAGCACCCTTCCCACTTCCTTGAGATGGCAAGCAATTTGATATTAAAATACAAATGAGAAGTCTTACAGAACATATCTCCATATTAGCCATGTTGAAAAAGAAAACAGACCAAAAAGAGAGAGAGAGACAGAGACAGAGACAGAGACAGAGGGAAAGAGAGAGAGAGATTATAAAAGTTATGCTTCAATCTGCATTCAGAGTTCATCAGGTTTCTCTCAGGAGGTGGACAGCATTTTTCATTACAGGTCCTTTGGAATTGTCTGGATTGTTTTCTTGAACCAAGTAGTTAGTCTTTCACAGATGATGATGCTTACCACATTGCTGTCGCTATGTCAAATGTTCTCTTGTTTCTGTTCACTGAACATTGAATTAATTCCTATAACTCTTCCCAGGTTTTTCAGGAACCATCCTGCTCATTGTTGTTTTTTTTATACTGCAGTAATATTCCATCCCATTCATATCACAACTTGTTCAGCCATTCCCCAATGGAGAGACATCCCATTGATTTCCAATATTTTACCACCACAAAAGTAGTTGCTACAAATAATTTTAGTACCAAAACATCCTTTTCTCTTTTCTTTGATCTCTTTGGGACACAGACCTAGCAGGGGTACTGCTAAATCAAAGGATACACACAGTTTTATAGCCTTTTGGGCATAGTTCTAAATTATTCTCCAGAATGGTTTGATCAATTCACAACTCTACCAACAGTGCATTAGTTGCCCAATTTTTTCACATCCCCTTTAACATTTATTTTACTTTTCTGTCATGTGAGTCAACCTAATAGATGTGAGGTGGTCTCTCAGAGTTGTTTTAATTTGTACTTCTGTGATCAGTAGCAATTTATAGCATTTTTTCATGAGACTATTGATGTTCTTCCAAAAACTACCTGTTCATATACTTTGAACATTTATCAGTTGGAAAATGTCTCTTATTTTTTTTTTCATAAATTTGGCTCAGTTCTCTACATATTTAAAAAATGAATCCTTCATCAGAGAAATTTGCTGTAAATTTTTTCTCTAATTTTCCTGCTTTTCTTCTAATTTTGGTTGCATTAGTTTTGTTTATGCAAAAGCTTTTAATTTCATGTATTTGAAGTTATCCATTTGATTTCCTGTTGTCCTCCCTATCTCTTGTATAGTCATTTCCTCTTCACTTACAAATAGATATGACTGATACGCAATCCACTGAAATTGAAGTAATGAATATGAATAACCATGGCAAAGGGAAATAACAACAATAACAATAATATTCAGATAGTGCTTTAAGGTTTCCATATGCTATCTCATTTGATCCTTGCCATTACCCTTTGAGGTAGATTCTATTTTTAGCCCCTGTTTCAAAGACATATCACTCTGAATGGAAAACTCAGTTCTAAGTGAGTTATGTCACAACTTCAACTTCCATACTTTTCCAAGAGGATCACAGTCACCTAAAGCTGGACTACTCATTTATTCCAAATTTTGCCTCAATTAATCCTTGTTTCTGAAAGGCTGTGTGGAATAATGAATAGAATTCCAGTCTTGGAGTCCAAAAAACCTCCATTCATCTAATT
This sequence comes from Notamacropus eugenii, assembly GCF_028372415.1. Classification (NCBI taxonomy): domain Eukaryota; kingdom Metazoa; phylum Chordata; class Mammalia; order Diprotodontia; family Macropodidae; genus Notamacropus; species Notamacropus eugenii. The sequence continues at coordinate 226,834,611 of NC_092873.1, read as the reverse complement.
GTAGGGTTCAAGAATTGGAAGGGATCATCATGGATTACCAAAAGATGAAACATATCACCTACAACTCACCAGGACATGATCATCCAGTCTTTGCTCTGCTTCCAGTCCTGTATCTGTCACATAGCACCTATTTGACCCTGGACAAGTCATATAAACTTTCAGTGTTCCAGGTAATTTTCTAAGATTGCAAATTACAGAGGAGTCATTGATCTACAATGGTACAGGAAGTTTCTTCATGAAGATTTCCTCATACCAACAAAAGTACAAGGCAGGTATAAATCAGACAAAATGAATAAATGAATGAATGAATGAATACACATTTTTTTTATTTATTCACGCTTTTATATTTTTTTAGTTTGATCTTCAATAAACATGATTTAATAGAAAATATGATACAGGACATGTGAAATGATGGAGATGGATTAGGTGAACCGTAAGGGAGCTTCCAACACTGTTCAAAGCATAGTAGGTGATTTGCTTTTAGAAAAGTAGTTCTTTCACTTTGAGCTGAGAAACAGACAATATATACACATTTGTGTGTATATATACACATATAAGCTCAAAGCACATATACACATATATGTACATAAATATAACTTGTATATATAAATGCATGCTTTCTCATTTTCTGAGACCTTCCTTCTATATTTAGGCTCTTTCCCTTAATCTTCATTCATTCTCTATTCCCCCACTCATTGTTTTCTCTTTCTCCTCAAATATGTAAAATTCTTCTTTTCTTTAAAGGAAAAAAAACTTGATCTTTCTCTTATCACCAACCATTATCCTATAACTTTCTATTACCTGGTAAGCTTAATAGGCATGACTAGACCTGCTACCTCAATTTATATATGTGTGTGTGTATTTATGTATGTATGTATACATATATACATATGTATATGTGTGTCTAGTGCTTTGCAAACAATGAAATGCTGTATAAATGTTAGCTATTATCATATTGGTTAAATTTCTCTAAGAAATAATCACAGTAAGAAACAATGTTTTTACTTTTATCTACTGCTATTTCCCAGAGGCAAAAATTATATTTAACTAGGGAGTTTTGAACTCTAGAAATGAAATTTTCTTCTTGAACTTATTTTTTTTTTTGCTAATTTGAACTCTACTCCAATTATCTGATGGTCTCACTGAATATAGACAGTAGATTTAGAAGTGAATTCCCATGTTACAAACAAATTCTTTTCTGTCTCTTAACCATATTAAACTTATATTCATTTTTACTTTGGTGATCATCATTTCCAAAACCTTTTTTTCTTCTAGAAAAAAATGCTCATTAAATAGAAATGAGGCTTTAGAATAATCTGCCAGGCTTAGATCTTCATTTCTTTAACCTGATCCATGTTTTCCAAAATGTTTTCACTATCATGCAACATTATGCTTACTTCTCTACTAAAGTTTTCAAGTCTCAATATATAAACTTCATTTTAAAAATCATGTTGTCATTCCTAACATGTCCATACTTCTTTACTTTCTGAAAGAGATGCATAAGCTCTCTTTGCCTATATCATAGCATTTATGCCTATGGTTGTCATAAACGCTGAGTAGGGAGATGACGAAATATTTCATAACATTGTGGGAGTTTTTTTTCAATGCCTCTTTTGGTCATACAATGAAAGTAATTTTGCAGACTCCTTTCTTTTCATCTCTGAGAAAAAAATAATGAGCTATGCATATATATATATATAATTTATGTATTCTATTTTTATTTATAGGAAAAATATCAAGTTAAGTCAAAGCAACATGAATTTACTAATAGCTTACTATATTCCAGGCTCAATTCCAAATACTAGGGATACAAAGAAAAGAAGAAAATAAAAACAGCCCTTGACCTCAAGGAGCTTGTAAATGAATGGGTGAGACAACATGCAAAAAAACTGTACACATGCAAAAACAATATACATAAGAATAAACTGGAGGTAATCTAGGAGGAAAGACTCATCATTGCGGACAAGATAATGCTTCTTGCAGAAGGCGCAATTTTAGTGGAGACTTGAAGGAAGTCAGAATATGAAGAAGAGGAGGAACAACTGAGCAAGTCTAACGTCACCCTTCCTACTCCCCCCACCTCCATCTCATAGATAATAGTATCAAGGGAACTTGTATCTCATAGACTCTGACAGAGAAGAAATTTGAATATAGATCTGCTGGTTTCAAAGCTAATGTTTTCCCACCGTACTACCTAGGCTGGTCCTGAGATGACAGGCTATGGCCAGGTCAATACTCAAAGTCTTTCCAGATGGGACAACTGATCAGCATTTGTATTTTACTGTCATTAATTTTGAGAACACAAGGTCACTTCCTAATGATGTTTTGCAATTTTTATAATATTTATTAAATTATAATTGTCATCATTAACAATCATTTATTGAGAACCTACTATGAATTGTGCATTGCTAATAACTACAAAGGGTTATATGATGGTCCCTGACCTTAAATAAGGAGGAGGCAGATTGTGAATAGTTTTGAAAATCAAACTGACCAGTTTGGGGCTTTATCCTTTAAATAAAAGGGAGCTGTAGAAAAATTTTGAGGAGGGTAGTGACATGGGCACAGTAGTGTTTTGGCAAGCTAATCTTCCATTAGGCGATTAAAGAAAGTTTCATTTTAAAAAGACTATGGTAATTGCAATGACAGGAGCCATGAGTGCACAGAAATGAGATTATGAGTATGTTAACAGTGAGAAGAGAGAAAGAGAAATGTCAATTTGATTAAAAAAAACATGTTTTATACTACCATTTACCTATTTAATATAATTTGTTAAATATTCTCAATTATATTTCAATGGGTTAAAGAGAAAGAACACTGAATTTGGAATCAGAGAACCAAGGTTCTTACCTTGGATCTATTATTAGCTATTTGTTTCACTTTAAGTAAGTCACTTAGCATCCCTCTGCCTCAGTGTTCCCATCTATAAAAACAGGGGTTAAACAGGTGATCTCTAAAGTCCCTACCAGCACTAGGCCATCTGATCATAAATTCTTTGAGGGCTTAGATCACTTCTCTTATATCCCCCACAGTGCCAAGCTCAATGAATCCTTGCTAAATGAATGATTTTAGATAATTATATGGGTACCCAACCTATCTGTGGAGAAATATAGAGCTAAAACATGGAATTTGTATTCTTCCAAAGCAAAATCATCTTTTCACTTTATTTAATTGAAGAAGCAAAACACGCAGTAAATTAAGTCCAATTTGTATGCAATTGTGCATGCAATGTAGATCTTGGCATTAACTAGAGAAAGCTGTGTATAAACTTAGATACCCTTATATTTGATTTTAATATTAATTATTTACTTATATTTTTCAGTGTACTTCTCTTTCATCCAAAGAAACAAATATCAGAGCTCTCTATTTTCTAATTTAATGAATGCAAAATCCATGAGTGATTTTTAAAAAGAAAAACAGAATCTCCAGGGACTAATGAATTTCTCTAGTTTTGCAGTGCTAATACCCACAGACATTGGAGGAAGCTTGCAGTTTCTTAAAGAATTCCACATGGGTTTTATTCATGCAGATTGGTTGTATTTAATTACATTTATCATTCCAAAATATTCTGCACTTATAAAAATATTGAATGATTTGTTCAAGAAGCAATGTGCAATGTCATATTTTATAAAATTTTGTATGCCATATGTATCTATCTTGATATAAACTTAAGAACAGACTTTAAATAAAGGTTTTAAATTAAACTTTCCATCAGTGTCTTTATCTCATTACCCTTAACATATGTATATACACATATATACATGTGTACATATATATATATGTATGTATATATATGTTTTGCAACCATGGAAATTTTACCTGGGTTCATTACTCATTTATACAGATTCATACTTGATTCACATGTCCAATCATCACACTCAGCTAGATTTAAGTCTTCAGCTTGCTGTCCCCCAAAAGGAGAACCTTTAACTTGGTCAGTTTTCATTGTTTTTTTTTTTAATTAAGTTGGAATTTCTCCTAACTTGACATATTTTATTTTCTCTAATACTTTTATCATAGAATTATTTATCTTTGAAAAATAAAAAATCACAGCCAAAAGAAAGTCCCAAGATTTAAAGTCTGATGAGACCCTACTTTAAGACTCAGACCAATATTAGGTCTTCCAAGAAGACATGAGAAAATTTATTAGGCCTCGAGGTCTCACTTTAGTATATACCAGTTGGAGCTAATTATACCCCACAAAAGGAGAAAGAAAGAATGTTTCTCTAGACCCTAAGGATAAAATTAATAACTTTTTTATAAGCTACTGAAGTACAGAGACATAAAGGTGTTCTTACATTGTTAAGCTATAAAACAATAAAAAGCATAAAAAAACAAGCTTTGGTATTTGGGGAAAAATAGATTAATGGTAGTACCAACACCAAGCAACTGCTTCTAACACCAAACTTCCTTACTCCAAGTTCTATTTCTTCTATCCTACTTTTCTGAGGGAAGGAATTGCTCTGTTTTTTAGAGTCACAAAATCTTAAAATCTTAAGGATAGAAGGTATCTCAATGGTCCTATACTTCAATTCCCCTCATTATATGGATGAAGAAACTGAGGCCAGAAAGATAGAAAGATTGGCCTGTCCTTGTTATTTATTTGAGGACACAGTCTTTTGATAGCTCTAAGGTTGTAGTTATCACCAGACAAATAGTGGCAATCTTACTGTGATCTTTTTTAAAGGAGGATAAAGAACAGTTTAAGATCCTTAGGGGTATGGACTGTACATGATTCTATCTTCCCATTCCCAGTGCCTAGAATCATTCTTTGCACATGCAGGGGCTCATTAAGGGTTGGCTAAGTTGAATTGATTATATGAGCTAAACTCTTGGTTCAGTATCTAAAACAACACTGTAATTGAGTAAAATAATAATTCAAGTGTGTAATAAGTGCCTATTCTGTGCCAGATCCTATGCTAGGGAAATAAAAAAATCCCCCCATACTTACGAGTTTACATTCTCTCAAGACAATAAGTTCATAAAGAATGGAAACAAACTAAATAACCAGTAAATACAGAGTGATAAGAAGGAAGGTAGTAGCAATAAGCAGGAACAGGGATCACGGAAGGCATCACGTAGAAGGTGGGGCTTAAGCTTTATCTTGTAACAGCAATATTGTTTTAAGAACAACTTTGAGAGACTAAGTCATTTTGACTATTGTGAATACCTAGATTAACTACAAAGTACTTAAGAAAACTGCTATCTGTATCTAGAAAAAGAATTGATAAATAGAAATATGTATAGAATGATTTTACACATGCAAGCACACAAAGGCATGTGTGCATAATGGTAGCCATCATCTCTGGAGGGGAGGAGGAAAAAAAGGAAAAATTAGCAAATTGTACATAATAGATTTGAAGTTTCATGTACAATTATCTTTTTTTTTATTCTATGTTATGGAAATGTTTGTTTCATTTCCTAAAATAAAAATAAAGAAAACAAAAGAAAAATGAAAATAATTCTATGAAGTTCACTGGCTCCTTGTAGGTCTTTTAGCCCCATGATGGTAATGGTTCAGAAATAGTCTCCACACAACTTTGGCCAGGCAAATGATTCTTTTCACAATATTGTTTCACTTACAAGATGAAATCTCAGCAGAATTCTAAAATGGACAGAATTTGTTTTGACAAATTTACCTCTCTTTGTCTCCTTCTGTGGGATTCCACCTGCCCCATGGTGCTCATCTGAAGCTCCTTCTTATAGCTCTCTGGACCTAACATTCACATTGTACTTTCTGCTCTCTACCTCCCACTTACTTACTAGTATGAAACCTAGTTCATTTATTATTTAAATATTCAACAGGTGCCTACTGTGTGCAAAAAAACAATTTTGGTACTCAGATACAGATAAAGATAATTAAAATATGGTGGTTGCCCTCAAGGACTATAAATTCTCATTTGGTGGGAATAAAACATAGAACTAGATAAAAATACAATACAAAAATACAATACAAAATTGTAAAAAAAAAATACAATATGTAAATTATATAGAAATGTACAAAATGAGGATGGAGAAATTATTTCATATGGGAGGGTGAATGAAAACTTTATGGAAGAGAGTAACATTCTCTCAAAGACAGAATCATAAATTCAGAGTTTGAAAGGATCTTACAGGTCACATTGCTGAACACCCACATGTTACAAATAAGGAAGCTGGGGCTCAGATATTTTCCAAGGAAATGTACTGTAGAACACAGAGCCAGGATTTAAACTCAAGTATTCTAAATCCAGCATCCAATGCCCTCTATACAATACCATGATGCCTCCTTTTTTTCCACAAAGGTTGAGAAGATTTTAGGAAGCAGAGATTAGTGGATAGGGAGTTGGAGTAATATGAGGCTTAAGAAGTGGCATGTACAAAGGAATAGAGGTGGGAAAGTAGAGAAGGTATAGTGATTTTTATTCACTAATATAATTGTGGTATCTTAGAACTCATTGCAGCATATGTAATGAATATTTGATCCTTTGACACTACTGTACTGTGAATTTTGGAACTCCAAAGGTATACATGACCCTCAGACTTTCCTTTTTACATACTCCATAGCTTTCCTGTTTCTGCACCTAGTGGGGGATGCCCTACTTCCCATCATACTTTTTGGGAGGCTGTGATAAGCCTCCCTGATGGCCACCAAGGATACCTGACAGATGAGCAGTAAAATGGATACAGGAGAGTGTCACCACCCTTGGACCTCCTTAGGAAAAGCTTGATTCAACCAATCTAGAAATCAGCTACTGGAACCTCACATTCTACCTGGTTATCCCTGGTAGAATTTGACCCCACATGCAGTAAAACTTTAAAAAAATCCCTACAGTCTCCATTGAATCAAGAGTTCCTATCTATGATGCAGGGCCATGAGCATGTTCTCCACTCTTGCTGTTATGATTTAGGACACAAACCAAGGCTGTGTATTGCAATCCTTTGTTCCAATATCAGATAACTCTTCCTTCTTTATCTCATGTGTTGCTAATGAAGATTGGGACTAAATTTAGGGGCTCTCACTCAGAAATTCCCTCACTAAACCCTATTTCCCCCAAAAAGAGGGACTCAGCTCTTTGAGAATCACCCAATTAGCAGAGGAACCAGATAATACCCCAAACAGCTAAATCACCAGAGTTCCCTTCACCAGTCCTTAGAGGGTATGAATTTAAGACTCTTCACCATCCTAGTTGCCTTCCTTGAACTGTTCCAACTTACCAACACTCTTTCTTAAATGTGGCATCTAGAATTGAATTCAAATGTGGCTTTTGTTCTAGTTTTCCTTGTGATCTTCAGATTTTACCTTGCCTTGTGTGGAAATTACTAAGATCTCTAAACCAGGACACTAAGATATGTAATCTGACTGAGCTTTATCATCACAGCCTCCCATATCATCACTGATATGGCTGTGCAGGGGTCCACAAACACTTGCTTTCATATAGAGATGCTATTGCAGGATTGCTTTATCTTTTGTTGAATGAATGGATGAATGAATGAGTGAATTAATTAATTAATTTAAAAAACTAAGAGTTTACTGTATGTGCAAAGCACTGTACTAAGTGCCGGAAATAAAAAGAGAAAAGACAGTCACTGTTCTCAAAAAGCTTGTATTGTAGGGAGAGGCAAAACAAATGGGAGCATTCAGCCAAAGCCAGATGGAAAGTCCCATGGTTCTCAGGTGAAGCAGCAAAGTGGATGGTAATGTTTCTTTCATATTATTTCTACTGACTGAACTCATATTAGTTTCTAATGTTGAACCATTTGACAATGTCAAGGACTTGAATAGCAAGAACATTCTTTTCCAGGTCTTCAGTAGCTATGTCCATAGCATCTGATAGATCAGTTGTGTTTCCAGAGGGGTTGTTTCTCAGGTTGAAGGCTGTGGGCACCAGATTAGAAGCATTGCTCTTGGGTTCAGGGTCCTAGGCTGTCTCCAGTGGATTCTGAAGGAACATCATACTCAAGGTGGTGGTGGTGATCTGACTTACCTGGAACCTACTGCTTCTTTTCTTTCCCTCAGGGTAACCCTTGATGCTTCAACTAAGCTGGCTTGCCTGCCCTGTGGGTGACAGTTGGTTGGTAACTGGTCAACATAACTGGCCTCTTCTCCATAGGAGCTACTTCAGTGGATAATGGCTGTGGGTATTGGACTGGAAGCAGTATCAGTGGTATGGGTAGTTTTGAGGACAGGGGACGGTGTTACCACTAATAGGGCTCTTGTCTGTCTCTGCTATCTGTTGGTGGCAATAAGCAGCTTAGAATCACTAAAAGTTCTGTATAATTTGCTGGATATAATATAGGCCATTACCATCTCCCTATCTGGTTCTAGTTCCATTTTACTGCTAACCTACAGAATTTTTACAAGATGAAAACACTGAATGATGAATTAAATGAACTCCCTTTTCAATTGCATTTTATATTCTGGTAATATCCATTTCTCATCCACTTGGTTTTTCTGAGTAGATTACTGGGTACAACTTTTTTCCCATTGAGTAGTCTCCTGGGGTTCAATGAAATTAGCAAAATAAAATATTGAAACAGACATATTTGAAGCATCTCATTATTTATAAAGAATACCTTTCCATGGAGACTTTGTTCAGGACATGACACTGGGGAATACCTTTAGGAAGCATATGACTTTCTAATACAGTGAGATGGAATGCGGATAATAATATTTGCTTTATATGCCTCACAGGATTTATTCTGAGAAAAGCCTTTGAAAACCACAAAGTGTTATGTGAAAGTGTTCTATCATTATTATAATTATCATTACTATATGCTAAAGCATTTTGTAAGTGATAAAATACTATATAAAATCACATCATTATTATTATTATGTATCCCAGTTGTTTGGTCATTCAGTGGTGTCTGACTCTTTGTGACCCCCATGGACCATAGCATGCCAATGTTGTCCCTGGCATTTTCTTGGCAAAGATACTGGAGTGGTTTGCCATTTCCTTATCCAGCTGAGTAAGGCAAATAGAGGTTACATTATTTGCCCAGAGTCACAGTTAGTAGATGTATGAGACTGGATTTGAACTCAGATCATTCTGACTTCAGTTAGTGTTCTATCCACTGGACCACCTAGCTGCCTCATTATTGGTTTAAATAAGCAAAAGGGCTCAAGAAAGACGTTCAAGTTTGAGGGTGTGTTTGTTTTAATTTTGATGACACTCTATATTGCAAAGCACTTTGTAAGTATTCTATAATTATTGCTATTGTTTTAATTATGCATGCCAAATCACATTACAACTATAGAAAGCTATATGGGTGCTATTATGATGTGTTGTTTTCACTTGTATTGTAAACTGTAAAAATGCTATAGAGATGTAAAGCATAATTAAACAGAAGGTATTATATGACCAAAATAACATGTGGCTCCTCATGTCACTTAGCAGAGGTCTTCCGATGATGTCTCATCCCCAGGATACACAGCTAGTTAGCCCGTTCCCTTAGAGTAAAGGTGAGGGTTAAGTTCAGTGTGGATAAAATTTTTAAAAAGAATATTCAATCTGGTTGAAGTTAATGACCAGAATTATTCTTCCTCAAAAGAGGACAAGAGGAGCAAAAAAATGACAGGGGCAAGGATCATTCTATTAGAGATGATCTCACTTTGGTCAGGAAGTGGAGTGTGCCCTAATGCTTTTTAGGGGAAAAAATCTAATGGGATTCAAAGGAAGCAGAGTTTATCACCCTTTCATCCATTTCACCTCACTCTTGTGCATACTGAAAACTGGTTTTCAACAATGTCATTCCCTGGGTTTAGGGCAGATGCTTGCAGGCAGTCACTTAAGTTTTTAATTTTACATTATGAATTGGGCATGAAATACACACCCGAATTCATGCATAAAATATCCTTGGCAAAAATGACATCCCCAATGTAAGTCAATTATTAATGAGCTTGGCTTCTAACTTACTGAGCTTCAATTGCACAAGAGTACTGCTAAGGTTCGGTGTATCTGACAGCAAATGAGTGACTGTCGTTGCATCCCCAGTAGTCTGAGGAAAGCATCAGTCACAGCCCAAGTTATTTCCTAGACCTGGATGTAACAAGTGAAAGGTTTCTATGTATTATGAAGCCACTGCCCTAAGGGAAGAGATAAAATTGCATAGCAATAGAATAGCCTAGCAGCCCTGAGTCCTGGGCAAACCAACCCTAGGCTTTTGAGAATTAATGAGATCTTTGGAGGATTAGAGAGACGCTTATACCTCTTCCCCAGCATCTTAGCCATTTTTCAACAATTGGATGCCCATATCCATGTAGTACATACTCCGGTGTTTTCAAAAGAGTCTGATCACATTTGTTTTTCTATAATTCTATAATTCTGTATTTCTTAGATGAAAGGGTCTTGGCATGAGGATGAAATGTGACTGTTTTGCCTCTGGTTAAAGCAATTGAGGTCAGTTTTTTTTTTCTTCTTCTTCTCATAATGCTGCTGTAGTACGTGATGCTTTAGAATAAGCTTTTATTTTTTAATTTCACAGAGTAAATCTGAAAGAAGACCACAAATAGTTAATACCAAACTACATTGTTAGAGGGAATTCCTTGACCAGGATGTCTCTCTAGCAATGAAACCACTCATCCAACTCTTAGCCTTATCCCTATCCTAAAAGGGAAGATAGGGCCCCTGAAGTTACGCCACTGGACAGCTTAAGGATGATGTCACAGAGGTCAGTTACTATGACCTGCTACAATATATATCCTAAGGTCATCATCATAGAAGTTTGGGCTAGTGAATTTATCCAGTTTGGTCATTTTGATATTCTCAGATCTAAAAGTACAGACCTATCGATATTTTAAACACTATGCGAATACACATGCTTTCTACCACATTATACATTTTCCAATAGAGTTTCTGAAAAAGATAATTCCCATTATCATTATTCCTTCCAAGAATTCTCTTTGATAGTGCTCCCAGATACAGACATAGTGAGACATAGAGATTCTATGTTATATTTTGATAGCTGTAGCATCAAACACATGACAAACATAAAAATTATTGAACATGTCATGAGCTTATAAGATACGTTTTACTTTTATTTATGTATTTTATTACTTCATACTATAGTTTAAATAATAACATACCATTTTAATGAATTATGTTACTTTTAAACAAATTAAATGAAATTTCTACCTAACCAGTTTTTCTGCATTAATATATTGATTCTGATTGATAAAGCACATATATTTTATTAATATTATTGGTTAAATAATTAAATTTTGTGCCTTATGTCTATGACAGAAGACAGTCCAATTTACATAGGGAATACTTTTTCTTAACTTTTTCAATTGTTCTCCAAAATGGGCAACATTCATAAGATAAGACTTATTTGTCCTGGTGGTTTATTTTAATATATTGATGGCTCTCTGATCTCATCTGCATACTTCTACAAACACTGATTAGACACATTCATATCTTTCCATCCTGTACAATTCCTGTCTATGTTATCTCATAAATCCTTTGTAGAGGATCAGCCTCATGTACTTAAGTCCTTACTCTAGGCCTTTTCCTTTTTCACAAATACTGTTTCATGATGCAAAACACTCAGGCTATGTCCATCCTTATCCTGTTTATATAACTTCTTTCCCTCCTTTCCAGTCACACTTGTCAAGGTAAATAGTGGTTATATCACTTCTTGTATGCAAGTTGCTAATTATGTAAAACAGCCTACTTGCACTCATCATGAGTCTTTCATTGCCATTTGGGTCACTTTTCTTCATAGGCTGCAATTTTTCATGAAGAATGGGGAAACACTGTTAAAAAGATGAACTTTGTATAAGGGAGATATGGGAGATCTTTGAAAAGCTACACCATTTCTCAAATTCACACCTGACACAGAAATCACACTGGAAGTGAATCAATCTTAGAGGCCGTGAGGAATTGATTTTCAAATGATCTCAGGGAGGGGAAGAGTACCAAAGAATAGAAATTCTTTATTTGTTAGCCACACAGACATAGAAACCCAGAAAAGACTTCAGCAATTACGAACTTATCTAGATAACTAGGTGGTACAGAGGACTGAACATTAGGTCTGGATCCAGGAAGTCAGATTAAATCTGCCCTCAGGTACTTATTAGTTGTGTAACTTTGGCAAATCACTTAACCTTTGTCTGCCTGATTTTCTGTACTTGAGAAAAATGGATAATAATAAGTACCTACTTCCCAGAGTTGTTATGAAGATGAGATAATATTTGTAGTATTCCTTGTAAACTATATAAATGGGACCTAATAGTATTATTAGTTTTTCACCTTTACAATACTTTATGAGAATGATGGACATATCAGGGATATCTAAGATAAAAATGTTAAAATGAAAAATAGGCTTCATCAGACTACCAAAGGGGTTCATGGCACACACAAGATAAGGTTAAGAACCCCAAGCTAAACACAAGAACTGGAGGGCTTTCACAATAAATTTTCCAGAGGTTACAACAGGTTCATTCAAAATTAATTAAAAGTCTTAGAAAACACAAAGCTCTATACTCTTTGCTGGTTACAAAAAGCACTTGATCTTCAGAGCAAAATGAATATTGGTCACATTTAGGAAAAAAGAGAAGAGGACCCAAATTTCCCATTTTATGCGATTAGTCAGATAATTTGGATAACTGTCAAGTGGTTTGATCATTCTTAATCCTAAATCACTACAAAAGAAATCCAAAGCAACATTAAAAAAACAACAACAACAACAACAGATTAATAGCTTGCCTGTCATTCAAGATTTGATAAGACCTTTACATCATTCCACCAACTCTATATCATGTTTTTCTAAAGGAGAAGCATTGCTTAGCAGGAGTTAGCCCAGTGTTCACAGACTCCTCAAGGGATCAATGAAATTGAATGGGAGAAAAAGTTGTATCCTTATTTTCACTATCCTCTAACTGAAATGTAACATTTACCTTCAATTATTTAAAAAACTATTCCAAGAACAGGTCCACAAATTTCACCAACCTGCCAAAGGGGTCTATAATCATACATAAGAAGAGATTAAAAATCACAGGCTTAGCATATTCAAGATTTTACCTTGTTCTGAAATGATAACCATAGGGCCCATTCAATAGAATATAAGAGAATATAAGTAACTTTTGAGGGTGTTGTACTGACATCCTCCCCATCTCACAAGACAAGGACAAGATATCCACATCAAGACAGCCTTATATGTATTGAAATATAAATGCATTTCTACTTGCTTTGATCACTGTTCTTTTAAAAGCCAATTCCTACTCATCAGTTTCTAAGTTTAGTGCCAGGCAAAGCATTAGGGACAACCCTGTTATGCCACTATCTTTTCCATCAGAAGTCCCAGATCTTGAATCTTTCAAATTTCAAACTACCAATACCTATTCCTTACTAGATTTCCCAATCATCTTCTGTTTCAGGGATAAAACTGCAAGATTTTCTCTATGGTCTCCTTCACCCTGTCCCATGATAACAACTTATCAACTTTTAAAATATTTACTACTATTTTTATGATTCATTATGAAACCTATAGTAGTTTTATAAATTTGAGGGAAGAATAATATAATAATAGGATATATATATATATATATATATTATATATATATATATATATATATATATATATATATATATATATATATATATATATATATATATATATAATATATATATATATATATATATAGATGAGGTATAATAGGATAAAAAGTCGTTGGGTCCACAATTTACAGAAATCCTAATAGTTATTTCTACTCCTGCACCAGGTATATATGCCATATTTCTTTTGGCCAGTTAATTTCTCCTGCTGGTCTAAGCCTTGATATCAACTAAGTTTTAGTTGATAGATGTGGAATCAGCCTGTGCACTCTTCAAAGTCTCTGCTTCTTCAGCCCACTCACTCTAAGGCACACAGGAATCTGGGCTTAGACAGAGTCTTCCCTTCTATTGTCCCAAGTTTTACCACAGAGTCATTTCACTTTCAACCCACTGGCCAAAACTCTGATACCATCAGAAGCCACTCCTCCTGTAATTTTTACCTTATTCTAAAAGGCACCTAATACAGATTCTGTGAGGGGAATCTTTTGAATGGAACTTTAACCATTAGCCGTTGATTAAGAAGAATTAATTAATAAACTTCACAAAAAAAAGTCACCTTTTCTGTCTATACCATCTGATCCTGAAACTTCAGGACTAGGGTTTTACGAGACCTTATTATTGAACTTTTAGCACTCTGGCTTTACTCTACAGCTGCTTTGTCCCTGACTAATTTGGGGTCCCAGGTGAGTCTACTCATAATTCCCCATTATTGACTAAGCTCAAATGATAGAAGTACCCAACGGCCAATAAGGAATAGTCATCTTTGGAACTTGTGAGCTAAGGACAAAAATCAATTCCTACCTTCAGGTTATGAGCCATTAATCCCTTGTTCTAGAGATAGGTCCTGAACACTACATGTTATAATCATCACAATCATAAAAACTATGAGTACATTATCAAACTATCCTAACTCCCCTTCTTTTTCCTCCTGATTCTTCCAAGAATTTCATATGACTTACCACCATATTAAGTCACAAGAAAAAGAATAACATACCATAGACAATTTCTACACTTGAAATCAGGGGAGAAAAATCTCCAGGCCTAAAAATGATGCCATTTCCTTTTTTTAAGCTAGAATATAGAATGACTGTTACCAAATGCTGACAGGAGGTGACTGAGCAAGGAAACAGTAACTGGGATCATTATTAATCAGATGCTAAGGAATGATCCAGAAATGCTTACAAAGGTAGATACAAAGCAACCCTCTGGATCAAGAGCTTGGCATGAGACTAGAAGAAAAAGAAAAGTAGAAGAATGTATTACCTCTTTGTGGGCAGATTGGTGATATAGTAGATAGAGCAACAGGACTACAGTAAGGAAGACTCATCTTCATGAGTTCAAATCCAGCCTCAGACACTATGTGACACGGGGCAAGTCACTTAACCTTTTTTACCTCATTTTCCTCATCTTTAAAATGAGCTGGAGAAGGAAATGGCAAACCAATGCATTATTTTGCCAAGAAAACTCCAAATGGGGTCACAAAGAGTTGAAAATGGCTTAAACAATTGAATGAAAACATTATCTCCTTATTGGCCACATGTGCTTTTCCTCTCAATCAGTTTGTGAGCTCTCACTTGTTCTATTTCGTATTTTGTACATCTGGATGGAGGTAGTGGTGTTGTTTTCTCTCCTCCTAGTTTTTCCTATCATATCAGCAATAGAATTGTCTACGCAGAGGTATCCATAAATTATACCGCAGTCTAGGAGTTTCTAGTGTCTGGAAAGCTTGGAACAAAAGGCAGAAATGCTAATGGGAACTGTTTAATTCAGTGAGTATATGTGCTGTTACCCAGGTGCCAATGACATCCCTCTGACCAGCACAGAGGCACCAGGGACCAACCCAGCATACATTTTTAATGTGCTCAGCTGTGACAGCATATACACAAAGAAGACCTTAAGGCCTTAAAGTCGTCCTCTTGGAAACCACTGCACTTTTAGGGGCCCAGAAGAAATGGTTTAATTAATCTTCTTTTTCAGGATCGCTTTTTTATATGAATTATGTACACTGAAAACCTGCCAATTATAGCAAATTAAGGGACTTGGCAAGTGCATCCCTTGGAGGCAGATGGTAAATAATATTCAGATTCTGACTTGAAATAGGCCTAGAGATTAGTCAGTGGAGAATTTAAAAGCAATCCAGATATGTGAAAGAAATGGATTTAATGTGAACCTAAGAATAGGTTATTGTTTTGGGGAGGTAATGATGACATGCTAAAATTGATGATTCATAAATAATGAGAGGTACCCCGTGAGTGGCAGCAGCTTCTGATGCCCCTTCTCTGTTGGCATTTGGGGTTTTTTATGAATATTTATTTATTGTGCTCTTCTATGACTACATAAAATAAACAAGACACCCTCACTCCCTCTCCTTTTTCCTGAAGGCTGGCAGAAATTGATACACTGGGTGAAATCTCAGAACTGAATGGGGCAAATCGAAAGACTCTTCCTGCAAACCAAATAAGGGCCATGTTCAGAAGAATGTTCTAAGTGATCTCCTGGGGAGGGACTGAAAGAGAGCAATTGGTCAGGGCTCAACTCACCTTTCAACTCCAGAGAACTCAGTTTGTGCCTGGGTTTAGTTACTCCAGTAATGAGTGTGGCGATCTCAGTTTATTCCCCTAATAGCCGTTTCTCCTTTTCACTAATTCGCCACAGAAACAATTCAGGACAATTGGTAGTCTCAATAACAGGCTCCAGGCCGGAAAACAACAGGAATGGTGCCAGTTAGAATGGAGGTGTGTTGGCAGAGCCAAGAAGAGAGGGGACAGCTCACCCACCTTCAGCTTGCCCTCTGCCTCCCTTCTTCACTGAAGCTTTTCCAATCCATCCCGAATCCCACCCAGCCTAAGGACAGAAATCTTTCTGGAGATCCCGAGCTCCAGAAGAGACAGATCTCAAAGTCAAGTGCACGGTTAGTCATTTAATTCGTGTTCGGCCTGGGATACTAAATTTAGGAAATGACTCAATCATCATCCACAATTACAGCTATTTTCGAGGCGGTAAGTGATGCAGTATACCAGTACTGATGCAAAAGCATACCCCAATTAGTTTCTGCAAATGCTCTTCCTGCAACAGGGCTTGTTTCCTAGGAGCCTTCAATCTAATTATGAAGCTTGATTTTCCCTCAGGGCCCTCCTTGCCGGATGATTTCATTTTACACTTAGGCTAACCTTTGCTGTCAGTGATGTCACTGGAGTGCGCCTTCTCGGGAGAGGCTCATATGAATACACTAAAAGGTTAATTTGCTTGATATTTGGTTAAAGAGGCTTTCCCTACTACAGGGGTCCCATTCTGTTTTAAATGGGTAGTGGTATAAAGCCATCTTCTTCAGATGGCAATTTGCACCCAGCCAGCACTAACAGAGCTTTATATACTAACTATCCAGAAATCACTCAGATGGAAAATAACTGCTGAGGAAGAAATCTGTGGATCCTTTCTCCAATTCACATTATTCACTCAAAGAGACTTAGCATATTTCTTAGTGGTTTTTCTCATAAAAACAAGAGCTGCAAGGCTCAGTGGAAAATGTAAACAGTTGCACCGCAGGGGAAAAAAAATTATGTTCAACTGTCTTAAACCATCTGACTTATAAAATAGGAAGCAAGAGTAACTCACACACAGAAAGCCCATCATCATTATGCCCCAAGTGCAGAATGCATATAATGACTACATATGGTATCACTTTCTGGTATTCACCTGTACTTCCCATCACTCTCTGTGCATGGGAATTGTTGTATAAGACTAAATATGGTTTTGGGGAACAAGCATAACCCAACCTTTAAAGCCATCTGCAAAACTGATCCATAACACAACGAGCTGAAATTGACATTAAACCTGTGCCAGGTTTCACTAATTGAAAAATAAAAAAAAAAATCTAATCAACTTTTTTTTTCTATTTGAATGATAAATACCTGGTCCAAATGATTAAAATAAAAACAGTAACACTAATTCTGTGTCAGCTTAGATCTTTCACTTTATTCTTTCACTTTTCTTTTGCTAGAAGAACCTTCAGTGTTCCTTCTCCTTAGTGGGTTTTCCCTTGTATTTTGGTTTTTGTCTTCATAGTTTTGCCTAAAGCAGTATATTCCTCAAAATTAAAATATATTTCGATGTTTAAGATTTTAATATTCATTCTTAATATCACTTTCCTTGTTTCAGATACACAATTCTTCATAATTTCATAATTATACTAACATCCGGTTTCATATTCTGCCTTTGATACACATTCACTATAAGCAAGACACTTGTCAATGTCCCAAGAAACTCTGAGATTTTAAATTGCAGAGGATCTTGTGGTTTGAATTGCTGGAAGAGTTCTCAAATTGGTTTTCATCCCAACTATATACAGACACACACATATATATCTTTGTATCTATATATGCATATAGATACAAAGATATATATGTGTATACATATCTATATATATCTATGTATATAGATACATAGATATATATGTGTGTGTTTGTGTGTATATATATATATATATATGTAAAATTTGTCTAGACCAAAAGAAAAAAAAAACACTCATGCTACTGCATGGACTGAATTTCATGGGACAATCTTTAGAACCATGAATTCATAGTTACCAGTCTAAGTGGAAAGAATCTGGAGTCCATGCTTCACCAGAAGACCCAAGACAGTTTTTTGGTTGTTGTTTTTGTTTTTTGTTTTTGTTTTTTCACACAAGGTCCCTCATACAACATTTATCGTGGCATCCCACATATGACTGAAGAGCAAACTTGCTGAATATGAAATGTATAAAGTTCTCTGACATCAGTCATGGAGATGGTGCTAGAATTCTCTATGGCTATGACCGTGGAGTGTCAATTTTTGTAACTTAGAACTCAAGATCATATTCAAAGCTTTAATAGATTGGTAGGGCCTACAAAAACTGACACTGAATTATCAGAGCTACAGAGTATTTTGTCACCAATGGCTAATCTCCTCACTCTGGAATGTTCATATCCCCTTGGTGTATCATCCCCTTTGAACATCACTTGGCCAAGCTAGACAGCTTCTCTTATTGGTGAGTTCCTCTCAGAGTCTCCATTTGAGGAAAGGGCCAAGACCAGTCAACCTTCATTGGCTTCCTGGCTCTGTTCCTGACTTTCTGGACTTAGAAACCAATGGCTTTTTAGAAACCACAGCTTTTCAGGTCTTTTTTATGTGTTGTCTTGCTTCATTAGAATATAAATTCCTTGAGGGCAGGTAGTGTCTTTTTGTTTGTATTTGTATTCTCCCCTCTTAGAACAGTGCCTGTATAGTAAGTACTTAATAAATATTTGTTGCCTTTTGGCCTATAAATTTAGAGTGGTTCCATATCAGAGCTTCATTCATCAGGTGCTGATCTTCTTGGGTCATATAAATTCATAAATACTAATTGCAACTGACTGAAATAGTAAAATCAAAAGGAAGAGTGGATTTAGGGATAAAGATCACCTTCAGAATTGTTAAACAGAAGGACATATAAGGTGAAGAATATGAGGTGCATAAGTGGACTGCAGCATATTACCAGCAATTATTTATTGGAAAAAAGGACTATAAAAAAATCAAGAACTCATAACAGAAGAAAATTAAGTAGACCAGTCAGTCATATAGTAAGAGGAATGGATAGCAGATGGACAGACTAATTACTGTGCTGGTAACCACAAAAAAAATTTTTTTTTTAACTCTATAGAAATGAATCCATCTGGTTGGATAGATGCTCTTTAGAGGATTTATTGGTGATAAAGAAGAATCATAGGAAGAGAATTACTAAATTAGGTACAATATAACTTAGGGGAAAGAGTTCTTACAGTTGTTATCTTAAAGGAAAGAGATGACGGATCCATTACTTAATTTTGCAAAGTTTTATTGACATTTTGTTTCTTACATCATCATACTAGCTCATGTATTCCTCTCCTACCCTGCCCTAAGAGTCATACTACATAACAAACAGTATTTTTAGAGGTGAAACTAAAAGTCAGCACAACTTATACATTGAAAAAGTCTAAGGTGAACAGAGCCAAGATGTCAGAGAAAAGATAGGAAGTTGCCTGAGTTCTTCCCAATTTCCTTCAGAAACAATATTAATTCAAGCCTCTAAATGGATTCTTGACTAACAGAACCTACAAAAAGAGTAAAACAATTTTCTAGCTTTAGATGACTTGGAAGGACTTCAGGAAATATCTGTCTCACTTGGGTAGAAGAGGAGCACAGCCCAGTTCAAACAAAGTTCAGGCAAGCCAGCAGGAGGCTCTTAGCTCAGTACAGATCAGCAACTGAGGCCCCTCTGTCATGGCTCAGCAGGCCAGCAGTGAGGTTTCAAGCCCCAGCATAGAAGGCAAATTGTGAGCCCTGGAACACTTGAGAAACAGTTTGGAAAAGAAAGGACAAAAACTGACTGAAAATAACAATTCCTTAAAGAATACAATTGGCCAAATGGGAGGAAAATCCTTGAAGAGAAAGACTACTTAAAAAATACAATTGGCCAAATAGAAAAGGAGATACAAAAGCTAAGTGAAGAAAATAATTATTTAAAGATGAGAAATGAACAAATAGAAGCTAATGACTCTATGAGACATCAAGAATTAGTCAAACAAAAGCTAAAGGATAAAAAACATTGGGAAAAATTGTAAAAGATCTCAGTAGAAAACAACTGACCTGGAAAATAGATCCAAGAGAGATAATGTCAGAAACACTGGACTACCTGAAAGCCATAATCAAAAGGAGGACTTGGAAAGCAATTTTCAAGAAATTATCAAGGAAAACTGCCCTAGATATCCTAGAACCAGAGGGTAAAATAGTAATTGAAAGAAGCTACCAATCACTTCCTGAAAGAGATCCCCAAATGAAAACATTCAATGAATTCAATGAAAAAGGGGACTTTCAAACTTTCCTGATGAAAAGACCAGAGCTAAATAGAAAAATCAATTTTCAAATGTAAGACCCTAGAGGAACACAAAAAGATAAACAGGAAAGAAAAAAATAGCACCCTATTCAATAACGTTAAACTGTTTACATGCCTACATGGGAAGATAACACTTGTAACTCTTGAAAACTGTATCTCTATTAGGGCAAATAGAAGGAGTATGCATATTTAGAGTGTGTGGATATAAGTTGACTGATGTGATGATATAAAAAAATTAAGGGGTGAGAAAAGGATAGTATTGGGCAAAAAGGAAAGGGGAACAGAATACAGTAAATTATATCACATAAAGAGACACAAAATACCTATTGCAGTAGATGTGAAGAAGGGAGAGGGATGAACATTGTTTGAACCTTACTCTCATCAGAATTGGCTCAAAGAAAGAATAATATGCACACCCATTTGGGTATAGAAATTTAATTTACCCTATAGGAAAGTAGGAGGGAAAATAAAAAAGAAAAAGTAAAGAGAGATGGCTATAAAGGAGGATAGCTTGAGGGAGGTTGTGGCCAGAAGCAAAACACTTGTGAGGAGGGACAGGGTGAAAAGAGAAGGAAGTATAAGTGGGAGAGGGAAAATAGGGTAGAAGAAAATACACAGCTAATAATAATAACTGTAAATGTGAATGGGATGAACTCTCCCATCAAACAGAAGCAGACAGCAGAGTGGATTAAACTAAAATTTAAATTAAATTTAAAATTTAAATTAAATTAAAAGAATCCCAGGGGGCAGAGCCAAGATGGTAGAGTAGAAGCAGGAACATGCCTAGGTTCTCCCCCAATCTCTTCAAAATACCTATTAAAAATGACTCTAAACAAATTCTAGAGTAGCAAAAGCCCCCAAAAGACAGAGTGAAACAGATTTCCAGTCCAAGACAATCTGGAAGGCCAACAGGAAGGGTCTATAGCACCATACTTGGAGCAGAGAGCAGCCCAGCATGGGACATACCAGCACAGACAGGACTGGAGTAGGCCTCAGGATGCTGGATCATTGGCAGCTATAGCAGTTCCAGACTACTCCCACAAAATGGCAGACAACTTCAAAGGTCAGTGGGAAAGTTCTCTCATCTGAGTGAGAGAGGAACATGGTCCAGCCCCAGAGTGGCAGCAATGACACTGCTACATTGGCAGCTGCTTCTGAAGCTCTTGGCCTGTGGGGGCCACAGACTGTGGGGGAATCAAGTGGCTGATCTTGGTCACAGTCCTAGGTGGTGGTCCTGGAGTGAGTAGGAGCACTGGCATGGCAGAGCTGGTGGTAGCTGTGGAGAGGGAATCCTACTCACAGTTCCAGAACAGAAAAGGGTGTTTGTGGTTGCTCACAGGCCAGAGTGTAGGCCAGGAAAGGAGTAAACATCTCTCCTTTGATCATACTACTTTGGAGGAACTGAGATTTTACAGGTCCCTAGAGATATCTCTGAAAAGAGCTGCACAAAACACCTGAAACTTGGAGCAATACACCCTCCACTTAACAAAGAGCTCAAAAGTCAAGTAATTGGCTGGGAAAATGAACAAAGAAGGGGGAAAATAAGATTATAGAAGGTTACTTTCTTGGTGAAAAGATATTTTCTTAAGACAAGGAAGATCAAAGCATAAAACCAGAGAAAGACTGCAAGGTCAAGACTCCTACATCCAAAGCCTCCAAGAAAAATATTAAATTGTCTCAGGCCATGGAAAAGATCAAAAAAGATTTTGAAAATCCAGTAAGAGAAGTAGAGGAAAAATTGGAAAGAGAAATAAGAGCAATGCAAGAAAATCATGAAAAACAAGTCAGCAGCTTGCTACAGGAGAACCAAAAAAATGCTGAAGAAAAGAACACCTTTAAAAATTGACTAACACAAATGGCAAACGAGGTCCAAAAAGCCAATAAGGAGAAGAATACCTCAAAAAGTAAAATTGACCTAATGGAAAAGGAGGTCCAAAAGCTCACTGAAGAAAATAATTCCTTCAAAATTAGAATGGAGAAAATGGAAGCTAATGACTTCATGAGAAAGCAAGATATTATAAAACAAAACCAAAAAGAATGAAAAATAGAAGACAATGTGAAATGTCTCATTGGAAAAACCATTGACCTGGAAAACAGATTCAGGTGAGATAATTTAAAAATTATTGGTCTACCTGAAAACCATGATCAAAAAAAGAGCCTAGACATCACCTTTCAAGAAATTATCAAGAAAAACTGCCCTGATATTATAGAACCAGAGGATAAAAATGGAAAGAATCCACTGATCACCTCCTGAAAGAGATATTAAAAGGAAAACTCTTAAGAATATTGTAGCCAAATTCCAGAACTCCCAAGTCAAGGAGAAATATTACAAGTAGTCAGAAAGAAATAATTCAAGTATTGTGCAAATACAATCAGTATAACCCAGGATTTAGCATCTTCTTAACTAAGGGATCAGGGGGCTTGGTATATGATATGATCTAATTCTAAGAATGAGTAGTTCAAACAACAAATGAAGAGAATTTAAATGAAGAGGAAATTAAACCAATAATTAGGAGCTATTTTACCCGTCTATGCCAATAAGTCTGACAATCTAAGTGAAATAGGTGAATATTTACAAAAATACAAATTGCCCAGATTAATAGAAGAGGAAATAAAATACTTAAATATCTCCATTTAAAAAAAAGAAATTGAACAAAGCCATTACAAACTCCCTAAGAAAAAATCTTCAGAATCAGATGGGTTCACAAGTGAATTCTACCAAACATTTAAAGATGAATTAATTCCAATTCTATAGAAACTATTTGGAAAAATAGGCAAAAAAAGGAGTCCTATCAAATTCCTTTTATGAAACATATATGTTGCTGATATCTAAACCAGGAAGAATCAAAACAGAGAAACAAAAGTATAAACCAATTTCCCTAATGACTATTAATGCAAAATTTTAGAATAAAATATTAGCAAAGAGATTATTACAGCAATTTATCAAGCAGATAATTATCTATGGGCAGGTGGGACTTGTACCAGGAATATAAGGCTGGTTCAATATTAGTAGAACTATTAGCATAATTGACCATGTCATTAAAAAAGCCTAAAAGAAATCATATGATAATCTCAGTAAATGTCAAAAAGCTTTGGACTATAGAGAGCACCCATTCCTATTAAAAATATTAGAGAGCATAGGGATAAATGGTGTTTTCCTTCAAATTATCAGTAGCCTCTATCTAAAACTATCAACAAATACTATATGTAATGAGAATA
The DNA here is from genome assembly GCF_028372415.1 of Notamacropus eugenii. Taxonomy (NCBI): domain Eukaryota; kingdom Metazoa; phylum Chordata; class Mammalia; order Diprotodontia; family Macropodidae; genus Notamacropus; species Notamacropus eugenii. The sequence goes on along the minus strand of NC_092873.1, from coordinate 226,810,968 downwards.
AGTTAGAAGTTTTCCAAATAAGATCAGGAGGAAATAGGGGTGTCCATTATCAGCAGTAATATTGTACTAGAAATGTTATCTTTAGCAATAAGAAGAGAAAAAAGAAATTGAAGGAATTAGAGTAGGCAATGAAGAAATAAAACTATCACTTTGCAGATAATATGATGCTATACTTAGGGAATTCTGACGAATCAACTAAAAAAACTTCTTGAAATAATTAACAACTTTTGCAAAGTTGCAGGATACAAAATAAACCAACTCAAATCATCAATATTTCTATATATTACCAACAAAACACAGCAGCAAGAGATAGAAAGAGGAATTCCATTTAAAATAACTTTAGGCAATATAAAATATTTGGGAATCTACCTGCCAAGACAGTTGTAGAAACTATATGAACACAATTATAAAACACTTCACAAATACAGTCAGATCTGAAAAAATTGGAAAAATATTAATTGCTCATGGGTGGGCTGAGCTAATATAATAAAAATGGTAATTCTCCATAAATTAATTTACTTATTCAGTGCTATACCAATGAAACTACCAAAAAATCATTTAAAAGAGCTAGAAAAAATATTAACAAAATTTTTCTGAAAGAGCAAAAGGTTAAGAACATCAAGGGAATTAGTGAAAAAAAATGCAAAGGTGGATGGCTCAGGTGTACTAGATCTAAAACCATATTATTAAGTGGCAATCATCAAAACTACTTGGTACTGCAGAGTAGAGTGGTGGATCAGGTTGTATATACAAGACACAATAGTAAATGACTATGGCAATTTATTGTCAATTTAATGGTTACTATTAATTTAACCCAAAGACCCTCGCTTCTGGAAGAAGAACTCGTGATCTGACAAAAAACTGCAGGGAAAACTGGAAAGCAATATGGCAGAAACTAGACATAGGGCCACATCTTACATCCTATACTTAGATAAGGTTGAAATGGGTACATGACTCAGACATAAAAGGTGATACCATAAGCAATAAGAAAAGAAAATATAGTTTACCTGTCAGATCTATGGAGAAGGGAAGAATTTCTGACCAGACAAAAGATAGAGAACATTATAAAATACAAAATGGATAATTTGGATTACATTAAATTTAAAAGTTTTTGCAAAATAAAGCCTATGCAACCAAGATTAGAAGGAAAGAAGAAACAATTTTTATAGCCAGTGTTTCTGATAAAGGCCTTATTTCTCAAATATATAGAGAACTAGGTCAAATTCATAAGAATACAAGTCATTCCCCAAGTGATAAATTGTAAAAGGATATGAACAGGTAGTCTTCAGATGAAGAAATTAAAGTTATCTATAGTTATATGAAAAAATGCTCTAAATTACTATTGATTAGAGACATGCAAATTAAAACTGCACTGAAATATGCCCACATACCTATCACATTGACTAACTTGAGAATAAAGGAAAGTTATAAATGTTGGAAAAGATGTGGGAAAATTGGAATACTGATACATGTTGGTGGAGTTGTGAACTGATACAACAATTCTGGAGCGTAATATGATACTATGCCCCAAGGGCAACCAAGGGCCTTTGATCCAACAATACCACTACTAAGATATATATCCTAAAGAGATCATAAAAATAGGGTAAAGGATCAACATGTACAAAAATATTTATAGCAGCTCTTTTTGTGGTTGCAAAGAAGTAGAAATTGAGGGGATGTCCATCAATTAGGCACGTATGAATGGAATTTGAATATTATTGTTCTGTAAGAAATGATTAGTATGTAGATTACAGAAAAACCTGGAAAGACAGATATGAACTGATGCTCTGTGAAGTGAGCAGAATCGGAAGAACATGGTACACAGTAACAGCAATACTATGTGATTATCAATCATAATAGACTTATTTCTTCTCAGCAACACATCAATCCAAGACACTTCCAAAAGACTCATGATGGAAAATGTTATTCACATCCAGAGAAAGAACTATGAAGTCTAAGTGCAGATTGAAGCATACTATTTTCACTTTTTTTGCTTTTGTTTTTTTCTCATGGTTTTTCCCTTTTGTTCTGATTCTTCTTTCATAGCACATCTAATTTAGAAATATATTTAATATGTTTATACATGTATAACCTATAGCAGGTTGCTTGTTGTCTTGGGGAAGTGAACAGGGAGGGAGACAGTAAGAAAATTTGGAAATCAAAATCTTATAAAAGTGAATATTAAAAACCATTTTATGTGTAATTGTAAAAAAAAATAATAAAATATGATTAAGTGGCTGTAGTAACAACACGATATTCACAGTACTTACGGCAGCCATGAATATGCCAACTTAATTCTGAATCATGAAATACAACAAATTCTCCACATGGAAGAAAGAACCAAAACATTTAGTCAAGCACCAGAAAGTAAAATTCTAACACCAGAAAGCCAAATCCATCACAATAACTAAGAAATCTATACACAATAAGAATGCAGACAACAACGCTATCCCCAGGCCCTCCCCTTCCTAGGGCCTTCCCACAAACCAACTCCCTTAATAAAATCACAAACCAGCTCTCCCACTCACACTAGTTGCTGCTTTTCCAGCTCTGACTGTTCTCTGACTAACCTCCTCTCAGTTCTGCTCTAGCTCTGCCTCTTCTTGTTCCATGTGACTTGCCTCATGTGACTTAAACAGGTTGTATGGGCCTATTAAAGGGTGGAAAAGACCTTCTCGTTAAGAAGCAAAATTATATTAAGAATAAGCAAAAGTGCATTATTAATACAGAGGAGGAAAAAATTAAAAATTAAAAAATGTATTATAAAAAGGGAAAAAAAAAAGTTCAAAAACATGTGCAATGTATAACACCTGTGGACATCTCAGCTCCAAAAAGGTGTAGTTTGGGGATGTATTCTCTTATCTCTTCATTAAGTTCCATTTGATATTACAATTTTGTTTCATTTTACTTTTGATTTTTTGGTGTGCCACTGTTCTTTCCATTTACATTATTGAGTTATTGTGTATATTGTTATCTTGACTGCATTCACTTTATTCTGAATCAGTTCTTAAAGCTATTTCCATGCTTCTCTATATTCATTACATATATCATTTCTTATAGCACAGTAGTATCCCATTACATTTAGATTCCACATTTATTTAGCCATTCCTTAACTAATGGGCATTTACTTTGTTTCTAATTTTTAGCTAATACAACAAAAGTATTTTTATAAATATTGTGATGTTGTGATATGTGTACTTCTCTGTATTGATAGTTTCCTGAGGTATAAGCCTAGTAATGGAGTGTCTGATTCAAAGAGTGTACGGATTTTAACCACTTTATTTGCATAGCTCCAAATTGCTTTCCAAAATGATTTAACATGTCATAGCTCCACCAACAATGTATTAGTGTTTTCTGTCTTCACACAACCATTCCAACCTTAACTGTTGTCATTTTTTCTCACATTTTTGCCAGTTTTAAGGACTTCAAGGTTGTTTTGATTGTCCTTCATCTTATTATTAGTGATTTGGAGAATACACATTAATGTTGTCTGTGGAAGCTTTTCAGTTTCAAATAATCAGCTATTTATCCTTTGTAATTGTCTCTACCTCTTATTTAGTCAAGAATCTCTTGCTCATAGCTATGATATATATGTGATCTCTTTCTCTTTTAATTTTTATTGTCTTTATTAAAGAAGTCATGTATCCATTTAGAATATATTGTGAAGAAGTTGTGGCATATGAATGTAATAGAATACTATTGAGCTATAAGAAATGATGAACAGGTAAACTTCAGAAAAACCTGGAAAGACTTATATGAACTTATGTTGAGTGAGGTGAGAAGAACCAGGAAAACACTGTACACAGGTAGCAGCCAAAGTGTGTAATGACTGACTTTGATGGTCTTGGCCCTTCTCAGCAATGTAAGGACCTAAAACAATTCTAGGGGACTCATGATGGAAGGTGCCATCCACATCCAAAGAAAGAACTGTGGAGTCTGAATGCAGAATGAAGCAAACTATTTTCTTTTTTTGTCATTTTGTTTTGTTTTTCTTTCTCATAGTTCCTCCCATTCATTCTAATTCTTTTATGATACTATATGACTAATGTGAAAATATGTTTAATAGGAATACATATGCAAAGCCTATATCATATTGCACAGTCTTGGGAAGGGGGAGGAAGGGAAGGGAGTGAAAATTTAAAACTTATGGAAGTGAATGTTAAAAACTAAAAATAAATTGACTTGTTAAAAAAATAGGAAAAAGGAATATATTGTGGTATTTGATATAAAGTGTTGGTTTAAGGCTAATTTTGAAATGCTACTCCTCCTGCATCCTTAATTCTTTTTATTATTTCTCCTGTTATTCTTGATATTTTATTTATTCAAATGAATTTTGTTATTATTTTATCAAGCTCTAGAAAGTAGCTCCTTGATATTTTGATTTGCATGGCATTAAAAGTGTATATTAATTTGGGAAGTATTGTCATTTTTATTATGTTGGCACGGAGCACTGCATATTCCTCTATTTTAGTTGTTCTTTATTCTTTTATTTGATTTTATTTTTAATTTATGGAATAAAACAAGCATTTCTATTACATAGTACAATAAAAAAGATGATTGCACATGAAACTGCAAATCTACTACGTGCAACTTGCTATTTCTTTCAATATACAACAGAATTATCATGTAAATTTCTTCTTTTCTTCCCTTCTCCCACCATCTGCCCTTGAGATAGCTGCCATTAGACACAAATAGGCATATTTTTGTAAAATTATCCTACATGTACTTCTATTTCTGAGTTCTTTCTGTGGATGCCGATAGCATCTTTCTTCAAAGCCTTCATAGTTAAATTGGGTATTTACAATAGTCAAAATTATGTATTCCCTCAAAATCATTCTTAAGACAATATTATAGCTACTGTACATGGGGTTCTCCTGGTTCCACTCACTTTGTTATTTATTATTTCATACAAGTTTTCCTATGTTTTTCTAAAACCATTGAGCACATCATTTCTTATAGCACAGTATAATTCCAACACAATCATATACCACAGCTTTCTCAGCCATTCTCCAACTGATGGGCATCTCTGCAAACTCCAGTTCTTTCATACAACCCAAAGAGAGCTGTCACAAGCATTTTTAGAATGTGTAGCTTCTTTTTTCCCTAATTATCTTTGGAAATAGACTAAGTAGTGGCATTGCTGGGTCAAAGAGCTTAGATAGTTTAATATCTCTTTGGGCATTTTTTTGGCAGATTCAACATTTTTCTTGTGCATATTAAATTGGATACCAAGGGTAATATGAGAAAATGGAATCTTAAAATAAGATAGTTAAAATCTAAGCTGAAAAAATGTATTTAAATAGTCAGATGTTTTACTCACAGTATTCATAAGTATAAGGTCTATCACCACCAGGAAAACTAGATTTATACCACATAAATATTAATGGGGAATCAATTATATGTTGACAGCTGATTAATGAATTATTCTATGGTCCAAATGAAAATATATGGAATCAAGTTTCTATGTCTTTGTTTTTGTTGTTGTTCCTCTAGGAGATGTTGACTTTATTAACAAGGTCTATGTGTAGGAAAAAAAAAAGCTGTCATGGGGTTTGACAATGTCCTAAGTTTCAAGGCTGATCCTCCTTGCTTTAAGTCCTCCTGCTCTTTATTCTTCAAGAAGCACTTTGTAGTTGAATTCATACAGGCCCTTTGTATGCTTTAAGAGGTTGATCCCCAGATACTTCATGCATTCTAGAATTATTTGGAATGGGATTTTCTTCTCTATTGTTTCTTCATGTGTTTTGTTATTATGTATAAATACTGTTAACTTTTTTGAAGGATTTTTTTCTTTATCCCTCCTGCTTCCCTTTATTTTTCCTGGAACAAGGTTAGTGCAGAAAGATACCCTGTATGAGTGACCTCACTTGTACAATAAGTATTATACTTTCTGCCCTCTTAATGAATGAGAGAGTGATGGAGGGAGAGGGAGAAACCAGAACTGAAAAGAGAAATAAAATTTTTAAAATGTTTCCCAAATAACAGGACAATACAAATTAGAGACATTTAGTGAAATGATTGGTATTTAAAGTTGGCAACAAAGTTTGGCCTTTACAACTGGGGTGGATGAAGCATTTCTTAAAGTATTCCCAGCATCAAGAAATAAAAAAAAATATATCTTTGGGTGACTATTAAGGTCCTGTTATTTAAGACAGTTTTCTTGAATATGCATGCCAATATAGTTATTTGTGCACATGATTTCTGCCTTCTACTAGACTTTGAGATTTTGGAGGGCAGAGATCAGATAAAATAAATATGTCTTCCCTTCCATCTCATATCCCTGAATAAAATAGGAATAATAACTGATGAATGGTGAAAGGATTAATGCAAATATTCACCAACCCATTAAACCTAGGATTGAATGTAGGTTATGTGACCAAATTATCATATAAGTTGGAGGGTTTATGGGTTTAACAGTAACATACCAAGGTTATACATTTAACCATATTGTGGGAACAACTAAAAGTCATGTTATCTATTTCATTTAAAATTTGTCAAGCCTCTATTATGTGTAAAACACTGTGCCAAGAGCCTCAGATAAAAAGATGAGGCTTTTATGGCCATGTGCCATGAAGATGGGAAACAATGTTGGAGTAACATACACTTTGTGCTTTATAGTAAAGCACTGTGTGCACATTGTCTTTTCTCCCTAGACTGTGAACTCCATTAAGAAAGACAGATCTTTCAGAGACTTGTATCTCTGTGACCCAGCTCATTCCTCTTCCTTTCATAAGACTGGTCATGGGTGGTATGATTCTTAGATTTAGCCATCTTTATGTAGGTAGAGGCTCACTGCTAGTAAATTTTAAGGATTTGTTTTATAGCCTATAATTTTGCTGGAGCTATGAATTGTCTCAATTAGCACTTCTGCTGACTTCCTAGGATTTTTTCAAGTAAACCATCATACCATCAGTAAATAGGGAAAGTTTTATCTCCTCCTTACTGATCTTTAATTCCTTCAATTTCTTTTTCTTTTTTAATTCTTATTGTCAGAATTTCCAGAATTATGTCAAATAATAATAAGGAAATTTTGTGCAGGTCCATATTTTTTCTCTCATTTATTTTTTGATTAAACTTATCCAAAGCTGACAGAGGGATACTGAAGTCTCCTGTCACTATTGTGGTATTGTACATGTCTTCTTGAAACTCAGATAACATTCCTTTTATGAATTTGATTGCTAAAGCATTTGGAGCATAGTGGCTTACTACAGATATTGGTTTGTTATATGTAGCTCCTTTAAGCACACTATATTTTTCTTGTTTGTCTCTTTGTTTCTTAAATGTTTGGGGATGGCAACTTCTGCTTTTTTGGATTCACTTAAAACATAGTTAAAAAAACTTTCTTATATCCCTTGAGTTTCATTTTGTATATGTCTGGGGTTGTATGTGTATGCTGTGTGTATGTTTCTTATAAGTAATAAGTTGCAGCATTTTATTTTCTTATCTAATCTGTCACTTTTTTCATTTTATTGGATAGTTTGATCCATTCACATTTAAAATTATAAGAGTCAGGTTTATATTTTTTTTTCCATCTGTCTCAGAACATTTTCATCAGTTTCCATAAGTGTCTCTGGGTTGCAGCCTCCAGCAGGCTTTAGCTCCTAAAGGCTGTGGTCAAGAAAGCCTAAGCAAACTTCCACAGTATGAAGCAAGATCTCTATGGCAGGGCTTCTTAAACTTTTTTCACTTGAGACCCACAGTTTAAGAAGCAATGATCTATGGTACTGGAAAGGTAGCAGGGGGGTGGGGGGGAGCAGAAGGAGAGAAGGGGATAAAATAGAGTGCAGAGACAGGTCATGTCCTTAAATTTGTTATTCAACCTTGCTTCCAGTAGCCTGGGAGGTAAGGGAGGAGTGCTGAGTGAGCTCAGGCTAAGTGAGCATCAGTGACTTGGTATGGAGTTTTTCTTAGCCTTCTTTTGAATTCTTGCTGTCCTAGACAATGGGAAAAGCTGAAGTTGTTTTATCTTTAGCACGTAATTTCTGTTTTGGAGTGCTTTGAGAGATCATGGGGATCATAGAAAATATCTAGCACACCATCTTGTAGATCCATTAAATTTGGAAGATGAATGGAGCTTATATCATTTTTGAGTCACATAGGTAGAGATTTTCCATAGGCAGTAGAAAATTTAGATCAGAAAAAAAGGGAGGGTTGACAAATAGATTTAGGTATCCTCTATACTGGTGTTAGTTGAATCAGTCACTCAATCAACAAACATCCACAAATGCTTTCAATATGCTACGGGCTAGAATTTGGTCAATAGATTCATATTATATTGAATATATGGTCAAGAAAATGAAGATTAAACTATCTCTAGAATTTAATAGATTCCATCTTCTCAGAGGAAGGAATCTGAGCATATGTAAGTATACACAAAAAAATAATAAACAAGGGAAGAAGTTGCTAGCATCTGAGAAGATCCAGCATTAGTCAGATTGTGAAGAAAAGTCCTAACAGCTAAGAGGATCAGGAAAGGATCAAGACCATGTATAAGATGGTATCTGGGCTGAATACTGCTTCTAGAAAGTAGTACTATGGTAGAAACAAGATGGCAGAGGAAAGCCAAAACAGAAGCTTCAAAAGATTTTAAGACCAGAGAGTAAGGGGATCTGGCAACAGGTCAAAAAGTGATTACAAGGGACCCCTATGCAAGCATTGGATGCAAGAGTAGATGTTCTTTGACAACTCCATTGCCTATACCCACTTATGGGTTAGAGTTCAAGGTTGAAGAGGAACACTTTTGGTTAAGAGGGAGGCAAGTACTAAGGAAAAGTAATGCTTTCAGTCATAAGGGATCAGGGCCCATGAAGAACAGAATCACTTCAAACTTTAAGGGAACAGAAGCCATGAGAAGCAGCATTTCAGGTCCAGAAGGAGCAGTATTGTTTTTAATCACAAGGGATCAGGGTCCTTGAGGAACATTATCAATTATAATTCCAAGGGAACAAGAACCCTTCATGGATAAGGACCAAAATGTAAACCATGAGAACAGAGACCACATCTCCCCAGATCATGCCACCTTGGAACTACCAAAAACTTCCAGTCCCTCCAGAACTAACTGAAAATAGCAGTCCAAAAAAGCCTGAAGCTTAAGACAGTGTCCCTCCCGCCCCCATGGCTGGAACAAAACCCATAAACATAAAGTTTGAACATAAAGTTCAAAATCAAGAAACAGGATGGGAAAAGAAATGAGCCAACAACAACAAAAAGAACTTATTAAAAGCTACTATAGTGACAAGGAAAATCAAGCTGCAAAATCAGAAGTCAAGGAAGTCAAATCAGCTGCAAGTGAAGCCTCAAAGAAAAAACAAGTGAAATCGACACACATCTAACAAGAATTCATAGAAGAGTTGAAAAAAAGATTTTCAAAATCAAATAAGAGTGGTAGAGGAAAAATTAGATAAAGAAATGAGAGTTTAGGAAGAAAATTTTGAAAAGACAATTTTAAAACAAAATACTAGCAAGGAGATCGCAGCAATATATCATGAACATCATACACTATGACCAGGTGGAATTTATACCAGGAATGCAGGACCAGTTCACAATTCAGAAAGCTAGAAACATGATTGACCATATTTCAAAAGATGCAGAAAGAGTTTTTGACAAAATACAATATCCATTCCTATTAAAAACACTAGGAAGCAGAGGAGTCAATGGAGCCTTTCTTAAAACAATAAATAGTATCTATCTAAAACCAAAATAAATATAATCTATAATGAGAATAAACTTGAAGCCTTTGCAATATGATCAGGGTGAAGCAAGGATACCCCTTATCACCACTATAATTCAATATTATACAAGAAATGCTAAATATAGCAATAAGGCAAGAAAAGAAAATTGAATAAATAAAAAAAGGCAATAAGGAGGAAAAATTGTCATTCCTTGCAGATGATATGACAGTATACTTAGAGAACCCTAGAGAATCCACTTTAAAATAGTTGAAATAATTAACAACTTTTACAAAGTTACAGGATGTAAAATGAACCAACACAAATCATCAACATCTCTATATTCCACCAATAAAATTCAGCAGCAAGAGATAGAAAGAGAAATTCCATTTAAAATAATTGCAGACAATACACAGTATTTGGGAGTCTACCTGCCAGGACTAATTCAGAGATGCTATGAACAACATTACAAAACACTTTCACACAAATAAAAACAGATCTAAACAATTGGAGAAATATTAATTGCTCATAAACAGGCCAAGCCAATATGGCAAAACTGGCAATTCTGTGTAAGTTAATGTACTTGTTCAGTGTCATACAGATCAAAATATCCCCCCCAAAAAACTGACCTAGAAGAAAATAGTAAAATGTATGTAGAAGAACTAAAGGTAAAAAATATCAAGGGAACTAATGGGGAGGAAGGATAAAAGATGGTGGGCCTAGCAGTACTAGATTTCAAACTATATTACAAAATAATAATCATCAAAACAATCTATTGGCTAAGAATTAGAATGGTGGATCAGTACAATAGATTAGATAGATGATACACAGTAATAAATGACCACAGTAATTGAGTGTTCATTAGATCCCAAATCCAAGCTTTTAAGGTAAGAACTCACCAGATGACAAAATTGCATGGAAAACTAGAAAGCAGTTTGGCAGAAACTAGGCATAGAGCAGCATCTCAAAACAGATACCAACATGAGGTCAAAATGGATAAATGATTTAGACACAAAAGCTTAAATCCTAAGTAAATTAAGAGTACATGGGAAAATGAGAAGACAAAAATCACTGGAAAAAACCCTGATGTTGGGAGAGATTGAAAACAAAGGAAAAAGAATGGCAGAGATGAGATGGATAGATAGTGTCATGGAAACCACAAACAAGAACTTGGACTGACTCTGAGAGATAATGGAGGACAGAAGGGCCTGGAATGCTATGGTCTGTTTGGTCACAGAAAGTTGGATATGACTGAGTAACTGAACAACAATATTTTCAACATGCAACTGGGCATTATTTAATGAAATAAAATGTATTGAAAAAATAAATAAAAATACAAAGCTATAGAGAGGAAAAAATGCTTTTTATGTATGGGGGGACAGTAAGTGCAAAGGAAGCAGAAAGGAGAAGTTGAGCATTGTGTGTGATGACATTTAAAAAGGCCATTTGACTAGATTGAAGTTGGTTTGAAGTATAATAATCATGAAAAGTTTAAAATCAGGAGAGTTAAGGTCTTGAAAAAGAATAGAGAGAAAAGAAGGTCAGGAATACCACCCTGAGAAATACTTTACTTGAGGGGTTAGAAAACAGATAAGGAACCAGCAAAATATATCTAAAAACAGTTCTTAGTGAGTGGAAAAAAACAAAACAAAACCAGAATATTATGAAGCTTTGGAAGCTCAGGAGGAAAGAGTAGTTACCTAATGGATGTGACTGGTCAACAATGTCAAGTAATTGCAGAGTTCAAGGACAGTGACAATGGCAATTAAGATTCAGGAAAGATCAACAGGGACTTGAGTCATCAAAAAAGCTAAGATTCAGATGTTCAGATCTATCTATTACCATAACAAAGGGGATATTTCCTCCAACACCCATCATAATTTGTCAAGGGTCATCTTTTACAAGAGAAGCCTTTATTAATTACCCAAGTTATTAGTTATGTCGACCCCTCAGAAAGCATTTTGCATCTGTTTTGTATCTATGTTGTATTTACTTATCTGTATACAGATATTTCCTCCTCTTCCTACCCCACTACCAATAGAACATAAGACACTTGGGCTTGAGGACTGTTTCCTTTTTGCTTTAGTATCTCTGTGGTTGTTTGTTCTTCACTATCAAAGAGGGTCAATGACATCTGTGAACTGGATATAAGTGGGACAGCGTTGTGCAAAATCATCAAGTCTCACTTTCTCCTCCAGAGTCATTGAAGTTCAATGGCAAAAAAAAGGTCAGGATAACTGGTGATGGCTCAGGATGCAGTGATGAACTTGACCTTCCTAAATTAAGCTTTTCTTCCCAAGTCTCAGTTTGACTGAGGTCACACCCATTCAATGACTAAGGGCTAGGTAAAAGGTAAGACCAAAAATGGGCCAATTTACCATCATAAAGATATTAATAAGGGAGGGGAAGATCCTCAGACACCTTTCATTGTATCCCAAATACTTTGCAGAGAGCCTGGGAAATAATATATGCTTAAAAATTGCTTATTGACTGACTGGCTGAGAATACCAGTGGAGTACATGGGCTGTAATTCAGTTTTTCCTCCTTCTTACCAAGATTTCCTGTTATTTGTCATGGATAACAGGGGTAAACACTCAAATCACTGTAAATAATACAAACAAAAGCTCAGAGAAAGACAGAAGAATGCCAGGCTGGTAATGCCAGTGGGTAAAGGAACAGTGAGGAGATTAGGATATAGGGTTCATGTCAGGCAATGGAGGGAAGTATGACTAGGAGACTAATGATAGAACAAGATTACGAAATTATGGACTGAAAATTTTAAAATTTAATTGCTTAAGTATTTTAGGAGACACCTATCTTAGGAAAATTAGCTTTTTGACTGTATTCAGGATAACTTCAATATGGAGACTCCAGAAAGAGGAAGACAAGTTAGAATGCAACTGAAAAGGTCCAGGACCAATGTAGTGCTTTGATGAAGTTACAAAGACTGAGGAACTTTTCCGATACTTAGGAGTTATTGTCATAAGTTAGTATAAACTAACTAAAGTATCATTAAGTTAGTATAAACTTAACAGCAAAGTAGTCATTATGCCCATACATCACCACAGTTGATCTGTAAGGCTTTCTTTTGTTTTGACGCAGAAAATGAAGCAAAATTTGACAGCATCATGGAGTATACCATAACTAAGGCAAGTAGTTCTTCTCTTAAATTGAACATCCTCCTCATCGCAGGTCTATGACTGCAACTAGGAATTTTTAAATCACAGAATTAGAGTACTGTATCTGAGTGCTGGAAGAAATCACAGGTCAGGTCGTTATATCGTTAAGTAACAATCTTCCTACAACTCATCTAACGAATGTTCATCTAGTCTTTGTTAGACCTCTAATGAAGGAGACACTGCTCTTTCCAAAGCAGCCCATTCCATTTTTAGATGTTAGAGTGTTTTAGATGTTAAGGGTTTTTTTTCCCCTATACTAATCCAAGATTTTCATTTGCATAATTTCTACTCACTGAGCAGGTGATGCTCTCTAGGACCAAACAAAATAAATCCAATCCTTTGTTAAATGACAGAACTATAGATATTTGAAGATAGCTACAGTATCCTATATGTGTTCCCAAAACTCTTAGTGCAGTTTTAAGCTCCTAGTATGGGTGAGTCTTCTCCTATCCAAGTCATATATTGTCAGGACTTTCATGTATATCCTTAGGGCACTCTCACTTATTAATGTTGTTCCTAAAATGTGCCACATAGCATGAAACACAGTACTTCAAATGTTTGATCAGTGCAGAGAAGTGAGGGCTACCACCTCCCGAGTCCTGGATACTGTGCCTATTGAATATAAACTAAAATTATATAAGCTTTTTATCTGTTGACCCACATTGATTTGCCATCTCCTTTAAATGATCGGAGATTTAAAATAAACTGCTGTCTAGTCACCACTCTGCCATCTTATACTAGTGTAAGATCCCAGAAGCATATGTAACAGCAAAAATAAACAATAACTATATTATCAGGAAAAGTAGAAAATAGGTAGATCCATATTTATTTGCAAGTGTCACAAAGGAGTTCAAGTTGAAGAGGGACCCCCAACAGATGGTGAGGTCTTCCAGAACAAAAGGTATTGCAACAAGCCCTAGAACACTCTCCTGGGATTCAAAATCTCTCAAAAGAATTTGATTTAATCATCCATACAGAAAAACCAAGTGGATCAATTTATATTCCCAAAATAAGATCTTCATTTAGAGAAACAACCTTTTGAATTCATTCATCAATATATAAACCATACTCATATGTATTACCAATTTGGGCCTAGAATTGAACAGCAAAAGGAAGTCGGCCCAGATTGCCTTTGAAGTTATTTTAACCACCCCAAGTTTTTGCTTGAAACAAATACCTTTCTTTTTAGTATTAGTATTGAATATGTTTTGTTAAATAGTATTTATCTTAAAAAAAAAAAAGAGTAAAAGAACACTATTATCTTTGAAGAACTGAAAATAGGTACCACCCAGAATTCAATGGAGAAGTATATGGTGGGTATACATAGTGACACATTAGGAATAAAGAATGACAAGAAAAACAGGAGGAAATGGAATCATCAAAAATATATAAGTCAAAACAAAGATGAATTTTTCAAATAGCAATAATGTGGAATAACAGACATGTCATGTGTTCATTATCATCCTTGTGATATAAAGAAAAGGCAAGGAAAGACTCTATCACAGACTTATCAGAGAGTAGAGGAAAGACTAACATACGAAGGCAGTCACTGATAAGTAATGACCTGCCTAATTATAAGAAATATTCATACCCTTGTGATCATAAATTCATTTGAATTTTTTTATTATTACCCTCATTTCAAAGATGAGATAGTTGAGGTTGAAAGAGATTGTCACTTATACATGCTTACACAGTACATATTGGAAACAAGGACCTGAATACTTATTCTCCACTTCTCTAGTACCAAAAATCAACTTTAGAGAACTAGATATAAGCAAACCGATTACCTTAACTGAAATAGATTTGTCTATTAAAATTATCAGCTTAACCTCATTTTAACTATGAATGCCCAAGAGTAAGCCCTCTCCTTAGGGATTCATAAGACAGATTACATTTTCACAACACTGAGACATCAGTTTGTTCTGACTCAGATTATTAAATGTCACACCCTGAATCATCCATCCTGTTTCATAAAGCACCCAATTTAAGTGTCTCCTTGGACAACTCATAAGTGGAAAGTTCCACTTCTAATGGATGTGTCAGCATAGTACTTTATCTAAAATTACCGGCTTTGGAGGTCCCATATGAGTTCAAATACACTAGTTTTCTAGATACAGTAAAAAGGACAAATAATCAATACAAATTATTCCTGTTTGTTGTTTTATGATCTCATTTGGGGATTTAAATATATGCAATGAAACTCCTCATTAATATTCTAATTTTTATTAACTGTATGCATAATGTTTTATCTTTTAAAGTGTTTTCCACTTACAATATGCTATTTTTCTAATTATGATATTTTCCAAAGGGAGCCCTTCCCCCCACCACAAAAAAGTAGAAAATGCTACAAGGGGGTTTCACTGAAGTGCATTCTATAACTGGCCAGATGTTCATTTCAATACATGCATCATATAAATCTAAACTGATGAGAATGGTAATGGCCCAACTCAATCTGTCTTATCTGGTGAGCTCTGAAAGGACAAGAGTACAAAGTGTAGTTAATTTTTTTTAAAGTCATGAATTTTAACAACTTGAGGAAAGAAAACATTTTCACATTTTATTATTTTGATTTTGTGGACAATAAAGTTGACTCCCCACAGTGGTCCTCTTAGTATATGAATTACAAAAGGCAGTTTCCAATTATAGATCAAATCCAAAGATTTTCTTACAGTATAGGCAGGTTTGGAATGAAGGAAAAAATATTTATTCAGAAGGAAGAGAAGAAGGAAAAAAGAGAAGGAAAAGATGGCAAAAGACAAAGGGAAGAAAAAAGTCAGGAAGGGAAAGAGGAGGGGAGAATAGAGGAAAGAAGGGAGAGAGGAAGGAAGGAAGGAAGGAAGGAAGGAAGGAAGGAAGGAAGGAAGGAAGGAAGGAAGGAAGGAAGGAAGGAAGGAAGGAAGGAAAAGAAAGAGAAACAGAGAGGAAGTATAAATGAATTGCATGTGGTTAAAGTTGTTTCCTGTTTCTCTTCTGAAAATTAAATGAAGAAGGACTCTCAAAATGAAATTCTGACAATATCATCACAAATGGTAGAGATGAGAAAAATAAGGCATCTCAAAAGACAACATGGCTATACATGGAACACTATGATTGGTTTTAATTTTAAAATGGCATATACCAAAGATGGAAGGAAATGCATATATCTAAGAGTAACTACAAAATGGGTGCAAATGTGTATAAAAATATAAGAAAGTTAAGATCTATAGTAACGTATTTAAATAAACAGAAGATAGTAACAAGAAAAACAGAACCATAGACAGTTGAATGACAGTCAGATGGCTTATCCAAAGATTTTTGATTCAAATAAGGAAATTTGGCAATGTGCATGGAAAACATTTTACTGCCTTTGGGATAAGAATTCACTATTTTGTATAAAAAAATTGTTGGGAAGACTGGAAACTATCTGGCAGAAACTAGGTATAGACCAATATCTTACATGATTAGAAAATCAAAATGGATACATGGCAGATATAAAGGAATGCTTCATAAGTAAATTAGAACATGAGTCATATTACACATCAGCTCATGGATATGAGAAGAATTTATGAATAAACAAGATATAAAGAGCATGGTGAGATAAAAAATAATTTTGATTATAAAAAATTAAAAGGATTTTATACAAATAAAACCAATACAGCTACTATTAGAAAGAAAGTAGAGAAACGGGAGAGGGGAGATTTTATCAATAGTTTCTTGGATAAAGAATCACCCATCCAGCAAAACTGAGTGTAATCAATGAGGGGAAAAATTGATAGTCAATGATGTAGAGGAATTTAATGCATTCTTGCATGAGGCAAGATAATAGAAATATAAAGGAGATAGCTCTGATTTAACTTGCTGCCACAAAACTTTGGCCTCTTATGATAGCATCATGTAATCATTTCCCCCATGGCAGTAGAATCATGGATGTGATAGGATATACTATGACTCATCCATGTTAATACAATAAATATACATATATAAACATACTACATATGTTTATATACATAAACATGTATATAAACATATACAATGGGCACAGGGTGAGTTGAATATGAAGGGATGATATCTAAAAAATAAAATTAAGGGTGAGAGAGGAATGTACTGGAAGAAGGAGAAAGGGAGAGGTAGAATGGGCTCAATTATCTCATATAAAAGAAGCAAGAAAAGCTTTTATAGTGGAGGGGAAAAGAGAGAAGATGAGAGAGAATGACTGAAATATATTCTCATCGGATTTGGCTTTAAAAAGGAATAATATTACATGATCTAGGTATAAATACTGATAGTACATACAAATTGGTGAGGCAAAGAATAGTGTATTTATCAGATTTATGGAGAAGGGAAGAATTTTTGACTAAAGAAGAGATAGAAAGCATTATGAAGTGCAAGATGGATAAATCTGATCACATTAAACTGAAAAGTTTTTGTACAACCAAACCCAATGCAACCAAAATTTGGAGGGATGTAGAAAACTGGGAAAGAATTTTTACAGCTAATGTCAGTGAGAAAGGCCTCATCTCTAGAATGTAGAGATAACTGAGTCAAATGTACAAAAATACAAGTCATTCCCCAATTGATAAATGGTCAAAGGATATGAACACACAATTTTCAGAGGAAGAAATTAAAGATATCTATAGTCGTATGAAAAAATGCTCTAAATCACTTTTGATTAGAAAGATGAAAATCAAAACAACTCTGAGGTACCACATCACACCTATCAGATTGGCAAACGTGACAGAACAGGAAGATGATAAATGTTGGAGAGGATGTGGGAGAGTTGGAACACTAATACACTGTTGGTGGAGCTGTGAGCTGATCCCACCATTCTGGAGAGCAATTTGGAACTATGCCCAAAGGGCTACAAAAATGTGCATACCTTTTGCCCCAGCAATAGCACTTCTAGGACTGTATCCCCAAGAGATCATAAAAATGGGAAAGGGTCCCACATAAACAAAAATATTTATAACAGCACTCTTTGTGGTGGCCAAAAACTGGAAATCAAGGGGATGCCCATCAATTGGGTCATGGGAATAAATTATGGTATATGAATGTAATGGAACACTGTTGTGTTATGAGAAATGATGAACAGGAAGATTTCAGAGAGGCCTGGCAAGACTTGTATGATCTGATGCTGAGCAAAAGGAGCAAAACCAGCGGAACTTTATGCACAGCAAGGACCACAGTGTGCTAGAGTTTTTTCTGGTAGACTTACAACTTCATTGTAATACAAGGACTTAAAAAAAATTCCCCATGGTCTTCTAAGGCAAAATGCCTTCCACATCCAGATAAAGAACTATAGAATTCAATCACAGAATGTAGCAGATCAGTGTGTGTGTGTGTGTGTGTGTGTGTGTGTGTGTGTGTGTGTGTGTGCGTGTGTGTGTGTGCATGTGTGTGTGCGCATTGCGTTTTGGTTTCTTACATGATTTCTCCCACTTGTTTTCATTCTTCAACACAGCATGACTATAGTGAAAATGTATTTAAGAGGAATGTATGTGTAGAACCTATACAAAATTGCATGCCATCTTGGGGAGGGAAAATAATAATTTAAGTTATATGGTAGTTATTGTAGAACACTGAAAATAAATAAAATTAATTAATAAAAAAGAAAGGAATAATATGCACACTCAATTGGGCATGGAAATCTATCTTATCCTACAGGAAAGTAGGGGGGAAGGGAATAAGAGAGAGGGGAGAAATAGAAAGAAGGCAGATTGAGGGGGATGTAATCAAAAGCAGACATTTTTAAGGAGGGAAAGTTTCAAAGAAAAGGATAGAATAAATGAGGGTGGGATAGGATGGAGGGAAATAAAGTTAACTTTGACTTTCACAACATGACTATTATGGAAGTGCTTTGAATTTACTACACATGTGTAACATATATCAAATTGCTTGCCCTTTCAATGAGGTTGGGTGGGGAGAGAGAAAGTAAGATAATTTGGAACTCTAATTTTTAAAACATGAATGTTAGAAATTGTTTTTATATGCAACTGGGATATAAGATACACAGGTAATGGGTTATAGAAATCTCTCTTACCCTATAAGAAAATAGAAGGGGATAGTAATAAGAGAAAGGGGGTGGTGATAGAAGAAAAGGCAGATTGGGGAAGAGGGAATCATATTGTAGGCCTGCCATCATGGGGTGAGGGGAGGGAAGAGATTGGAAGAAAATTTGGAACTCAAAATCTTGTGGAAGTAAATGTTGAAAACTAAAATAAATAAACAAATTTAAATGTGAAAAAACAGTTTTTTGGATAAAATATCATATCTCAAGTAGAGAACATTGTCAAAATATGAATGAGTCATTCCCCAATTGATAAATGGTCAAACTATATTAACAGGTAGTTTTTAGATGAAGAAATCAAAACCAATATAATAATATGAAAACTGTCTTAAATCATTATTGACTAGAGAAATGTATGTTAAAATAATTTTGAGACATCATTTCAAACCTATCAGATTGGTTAAAATATTAGAAGGGGGAAAATGACAATGTTGGAAGGGATGTGGAAAAAGTGGGACTGTTGGTGGAACTGATCTGACCATTTTGAAGAATGATCTATAAATATGCAGTATACCCTTTGACTGAGCAATACTACTTTTAGGCCTGTTTCCTGAGATGATCAGGGAAAAAGGAAAAGAAACCATGTATTCTAAAATATTTATATCAGCTCTCTTTGTGGTATGGAAGAACTGGAAATTGAGGAAATGCCCATCAATTGGGGAGTGGTTAAACAAATTGTAGTATGTAACTGTGATGAAATACTACTATTTTGTAAGAAATGATGAGCAGGTTGACTTTAGAAAAACATGCAAAGAGTTGTATGAAATAATGAAAACTGAAATGGGGAGAACCAAGAAGATATTGTATACAGTAACAATATTTTTCAAAGAATAACTGAATGACTAAGCTACTCTGAGAATTATAAATATTCAAATCACCTACAAAGGAACTATGAGGGAAAATTCTATCCACCTCCAGAGGAATAACTAATAAATAGAAGTATGCATAGTATGGTTTTACATCTGTGTGTATACAAATGTATATCTTTGTCAAATGGTGGCCTTCTCTAGGGATTGGGAGGGAGGGAGGGAGACAGTTTAAGATTTAAAATGTAACAAAAAAAATTAACTTAATTTATAAAAGAAAACTTTCTATTAGCACTCTGTATGCTGCAACATTTTATCCTAGATTCCGTACAGGATGAAGAAATGGGAAAATCTTTTTAAAAATCAGTCAATCAATAAATTCTTATTAAGTACCTACTATGTTCTAGGCACTGTGCTAAACACTTTTTAAATGAAATTTAATAATAATGTAAAATTCTATGCTTAGGTTCAAAAAACCAAACACATAGAGACAGAAGTGAAAGAAGGAAGAAATCTGCCTTAACATTAATTTATTTTTTAAAAATTAATTGTTTTGGTCAACTCCAAGCTCAATATGAGTCAGTAGTGTGATATGTCTGCCCCTCATACATCACAATAACTCAACCTTGTGATTCAAGACACATTAAGAGAATTATAATATCCAGGAATATGAAGAGTATAATCTCTGTATGCTCCATGTTAGTTTGACACATTAATTATAAAATATTGGCTAATTCTGAGTACCACTTTAAGAAGAATATTCTCAAATGAGAGCTCAACAAAAGAAATTCAGACAAGGTGGTGAGAGGACCCAATCCTAATATCAAGAATAATTGAAGGAATTGTGTATAATTAGTCTGAAAGAAAGAAATCAAAGTTGACTACAAGTATTTGAATACTTATATATACATATACATATATGTATGTATGTATATACATATATCTGTATGTGGATATGTATGTACATGCAATATATATGTTATGTATGTATGCATATGTACATAAGTATGTGTATGTGTTTGCTTATTTATTTATATGAAAAGGATGAAACTTCTCTGTAGCTCCAGAAAACAGAACTAAGGTCAATGAATGGAATATAGAGAGAGATCGATTTGGCTTCTCCATAGGGAACAATATTCTAGGATTTAAGGTTTTCTCAAATGGAATGGGTTACCCCTTTGGAGCAATGAGTTCCCCACCATTGAAAGTGTTTAAGCAGAAACTAAGTAAACACCTGTCAAGGTTGTTGTAGAGGGAATTAGTCCTTTCAGCAGAAGATTCTGTTGGATGCTCTCTAAGGTTTCATTCTATTACTAAAATTATATGATCCTATGATTTTTTTGTGAGGAACTAAAATATACTCTCCATATTTTTATTTTTTCTTTCCAGCATCTTAAGAGGCGTCAACTTCAAGACATGCTATGATATCAATACAGTGTCAAGCACCAGACCATAAACTACTAAATTATGGAACATGTGCCACCGAGGCAACCAGAAAGAACGAACTGACAGTGGTGGAAATTATTCCCCTTTCCTTTCCTCCTTTTAAGGGGTCACCCAGACATCATGAGGTAGCCAGGACAAAAGAGTGACATGGCAGTTTACTTCTTCTGGAGGAGTTGGGAGTCACCAGTTGTAAGCCTTGTACCAATACAGAGGTTCAATTGTTCCTCTGCACCTTACCAAAAAAAACCACAGTTGCTCCATCAACCATCACCACACCATCCATACATGGAACCATTGGTCACAACAAATGGAGAAGTTTTGAATGCTGTGGATAAGTTCACTTACCTTGGTAGTGTATTTTCCAGGGATGTACACAGTGACAATGAGGTTGATGCACACATTGCCAGAGTTAACTCAGTGTTTGGGAGGCTCTGAAGAAGGGTTTGAGAGAGAAGAGGTATTAGACTAACTGTCAAATTGAAGGAGTACAGAGGTGTTGTGCTGACCTCATTGTCATATGCTTGTGAAACATGGACAGTCTACCAGCTCCATGCCAGGAAACTGAATCACTTTCATTTGAACTGTCTTAGGAAGATTCTGAGGATCACCTGGCAGAATAAGGTACCAGATACTGAAGTTCTTGCTTGAGCTGAACTGCCAACTATTCAAACTATGCTTCAGAGAGCCCAGTTCTGATGGACTGGCCACATTGTTTAAAAGCAAAATGTATGCTTACCAAAAAGATTATTTTATGGAGAACTCACATGGGGCAGGAGATCACATGGTGGCCAAAAGAAACTATACAAGGACACTCTCAAGGTCTCTCTCAAAAACTTTGAATTTGACCGTGCATCATGGGAGACATTGGCACAGGACCACTCAGCATGGTGTGTCCCACATCAGAAAGGCAGCTGTGCTCTTTGAGCAAAGCAGAATTGAGACACAACAAAGTAAACACAGGATGTGCAAATTTGGGATATCCACCCTAAAAATTCAAATGGACTATCTGTGCCCAACCTGTGGTAAAGCATTCTGAGCTTGTATTGGTCTGATCAGAGGCAGTCAGACACATTGAAATTTCACTTTACAATGGTGATGTCATTTTGGTCCTCTTCAAAGACAAAGGACAACAACCAACCAACCAACCATCCTGACACAATGCCCTCCTGCCTCAGGGCACTGTTATCTGACCTATTGAAAAATCCTAAGGATATCTGACCTTGACCATCTGATACTCCACAGTATTGTTGGGACTTCCAGTATTTTCCATCCATCCAGTAACTGACTTCTCTTTTATGTGTTGTCTCTTCTTTTTCTTTTTATGCCTCCAAAGTTTTAGATCGTGTTTAGCAATAGTAGTTGCTTAATAAGTGCTTTCTAAGATATGCATTCTAAACCCTATCTTTTCATATTCAGGAATAAGAGGGATTTCAATCAATCAAATAAATCTTTATTAAGTACCTACTACTAGGTTTCAGGCATAGTGCTAATCTTAGGAATACAAAGGATGACTGAAACAATTCATTTTGTTAATACCTACTTAGATCTCTGATAGCCATACTTAATTTCCTTTCTCTTGTCTTACTGACCCCTTACCTAGCTATACTAGTTATCTTTTCTTCTCTTCCTTGTCTTCTTCTTGCTAAAGTTCTTTCAGATCAAGTCCTTTTCTTTTTGCTGTCTCTTTCACTTCTTCTGAGGGCCTCTATCTCCTTGAATCTTTTTTCTTTATCTCATGTCCACCATATTTCTAATTCATTTTACCTGTTGACTCCAGAGACATTTTCACTTCTTTTTATTAAGTTGCCTCAACCTCTATGGTCTCCTCCTCCCATTAAGGAGCCCCTTCTCTAGATCTCCAGTTCAGGAATTGCCAATGCCAATCATGCTATTCAGATCCTGATTTCCCAACTTTTATACAGATATCTTCGCTCCCCCAGCCTGCACTCCAATTCTCCTATCACTTTTTCTTCTTTTGTTTTTGAATGTATTGTCTTCTTCATTAGAATATAAATTCCTTGCTGACTAGAATTGCCTTCTTTTTGCTTATATTTGGATTCCTACCTTTTGGCAAAGTGTTTAATAAGTAATAAATCCTTTAATAAAAATTTTGATCAAATCTTCTTCTCATTGAATCCTTCTATTTCACCTAAGGTCTCTCCCTTTTTCTCCCTTCCTTCAGCCTTTCCTCTTCCACTCTAATATTCTCCTTCTCTGGTTGAGGGCTTCATTTTCTTCTTTTAAATTTGCCTCAAGTTCTCCTAAATTTCTCTTTCTCAAATTCAATTGGACTTTATCAATTCTGAAGTTTTCAAAATTACTTTCACAATTTCTTTTCATTTTTCACCTGAAGTTCTTCAACAACTTTCTGTCATGAAGACAGAATGTAGACTTGTGACATATTAAATTCAGTATCTCATTAGATCTTCACAACTTGGAGATGTAGATATTATCTCACACTGGTCTCCCCATCTCACCCAGGTGGCAAGTGCAAGGCCTACTCAAAAACCAATTCCCCCTACTGATTAGTACAAGAACTTTAACCAACTCCATTTTCAACCTGGGACAGCTTGACCATCATTAGCCAATCTGGTAGCAGCCCTCCTCTTGCCCCTCTTATTCCTTGGAGATTACCATAGGAAGGTGAATTCATAAACACCCAATCTCAAGAGATCTTCAAGAGAGCTTCAACTTTCCTGGTAACTGGGAGAAGAGATATGTGCCACTGTACTTACCTATCTATATTTTGCAGATGAGAAAAATTAGATTCATAAATATTAAGTGACTTGTCCAAGGTCAGATGACCAGTAAATGGCAAAACAAGGAGTTGAGGTTTGCTGAAGAACAACTCGATGTTCCTTCCATATAGACCATCATCTTCTTCATCTTCAACATCATCATCAGTGCATCTGGCACAATACTAAGCAACGGAATAACCCAAATTTGAAAGAAAACTGCAAGCTTTGGTGTCATAACTCACAAAACTAGAATGAGCACTGGGTTTGCAAGGAAGGAAACAAGCATTTATAAGGAGCCTATTATGTGCCTGGCACTGCACTAAGCATTATAAAAATACTATCTTATTTGATTTTCATAACAACACTTGGAAGTATGTGCCTTATTATTCTTATTTTTACACTTGGGGAAAATTGAGGCAGACATACATAACTTGTCCAAGTTCACACAGTAATTGTCATTGGTCAGATTTTAACTCAGGTCTTCCTACTTTCAGGTCAGGGCTTAGTGCTTTATCTACTGTGCCACCTAATTGCCTTTAGCTGGAGTCAAAAGTTATAGGTTTGACTCTCAGCACTGCTTCTTAAATCTTATGTGACCTAAAACAATTACTTAAGCATTTTAACCTCAATCTCCTTGTCTCTGTAATGAGGGTGTTGGACTAGATAGTCTCTTAAAATTAATTTCAACTCTAAATCTAAGTTCCTGGGAACTCAACCTGAATGCAGCCATCTACTTTCTATGTCCCCTCAGCATTTACTGCATCCTTTCTTAAGCTTGTTTTCTTTTCTGGTTCAACACTAGAGTACAAGCTGATGAAAAGCATCTTCTAAGTCATGTCTTTTCCCTGTTAAATCTCCATAGCTCCCATTACATTACCCAATAGCCATTTGATTAAAAAAAATTACTCATGGTTGGCTAAGAGACAATTGGCTGAAATAGAAAATTTTAGGGAAAAGAAGACTTTTTTCAGTAAATGTACCTGAGACTGAAAGGGAACAAAGTATAGCTGATGTCTCCCAGAATTCTAGGAGAATACAGGTCAGCAAACTTATTGGCAGAACTTATTTGCAATAAACATATTGTAGTTATCAAACATTTTGTTATAATTTAGGTAGTTAGCTAGATGAAGAAGAAAAAAACCATTGCTTTATATACAACTTGAACACTTTCTCACTTTAAAAAATCAAATAGGGAAAAGGAAATGATCTTTAAAAAAAACTGCAGGAATCCTTTTGAAAAGCTAAGCTCAGGAGCTCATCTTATGATTTTAGAATTGAACTGTTTGGTCACTGTCTAGCACATTTAGATGTCCATAGATTATTCAGATGTTTATGGTGATTTTAGTATGTATAGCCTGCCTAAACATGGAAGGGCAGCCTACCTCATATCTTCTCCAGTCCTATGATTAAGCACATACCAAGAACATTTTTGGAGAATCTAGAATTCTGAAGGCCACAGGATCATAGATTTTAAAGCTAAAAGGGATATTACAGATCCATTCCAACATCTCATTTTACATATAATAAAAGTCAGACACAGAGAGGTAAAAGTGATTTGCCCAGCATTATATAGCTAATGAATTTTGGAGCAAAATTTGAAATCAGATCTTCCTGACTCTAAGTCTATCCACTATTACATCTAGCCACCCTTATTCACCCACACCACATAGGTGTCTTTGTTTGAGCACATAATGCAAAGCACTAGAAATACAATGATGACAATAAAATTCCAGGCTTCAAAGAGTTTTATTCTTCTGATGAGATAACACAAGGAAGATGAAATTATAGGGATCTCAGCCTTTGGGTTAGTTTGACATTTGCTTGATATGATTATGATCCCTTCTCATTTTGAGTGGCCTCTCTCATAGTTGGAAAACTCTCCAGTGGCATCAAGCGCTTTGAAGGATCCAGTTAAACATGGCCCTCTGATTAAGTCTTTCCACCATGACTGATAATTTGAGGAAGTAGAAACAACTAACTGGGATTATCTACAAAGAGGAGGCTGGCTTTAAAGTTAATTGGATACTTGAACTGAACCTGGAGAAACCACAGAAACAATATGGATATTGATAAGGCACAAGATTTTGGGTTAGAATGATCTGAATTCAAATCCTATCTCAGACCCTCAGCAAATCATTTACTTTACCTCTCTATTCCTCTGTTTCTTCATCTGAAAAATGAAGTTAGATCTCTAATATCTTCTTCAGTTCCAAATCTAAGATGCTAAAATAAGGATTCAAAGAATCAGAGTAGAGGAGGAAATATATTTAGTTGTATACCTTTGGACAAATACACAGCAACAGGAAATGGTATCTCACTATTAGAGAATAGCTTTTAAGATTATAAGATCATAAATCTAGCACCAGGATCAACTTTTGAGGTCACTGAGTTCAACCACTTCAGCTTACAAATGAGAAAACTCAGAGCCAGGTAAAATGACCTGTAAAATGTCATACAACTAGTAGGTGACACAGGCATGATTTGAAGTCAGATCTTCTGACTCCAAAGAGATGTTATGGAATAGTGGTTTGAGAGAAAGCCTTGAAGTCTGAACTTGTCTGGGTTGCAGTTCTTTCCCAGATTTATACTGGTTTGTGTGAATCTTGACAAGTCACTTAAACTTTCAGTGCTCTAGGTAACTCTCTAAGTTTTTAAGTTGCAGAGAAGTTGCCATCTTGCAATAGAAGAGGGAGTTTATATATCTAGCCTTTTTTTTTTCTCCACACACCAATGAAACCATAAGGATAATCCTTATCTTTGTCCTCTGACTGCAAATACATTACTTTCTATATAACCTCAGTAGTCCAGTTTGGCAAGAATTTAGATTATATAAAGGGGAGCAGCATGATAGGTGCCACAGTTGATACAGAACCAGGCCTGGAGAGAGATCTAAGTTCAAATCTGGCTTCTGACACTTACTAGCTATGTTCCCCTGGACAAGTTTCTTAACCCTGTTTGCCTCAGTTTCCTCATCTATCACATGAGCTGGACAAGGAAATGACAAACCATCCCAGTATCTTTGCCAAGAAAATCCCAAATTTTGTCACAAAAAAGTCAGATAAAACTGAAACAACTGAACAACAACATGAAATAGGATGTGAAGATTAATGGGCAAAGAGCATTAAATGCTAGCTTTATGAATTTGTATTTTATATTTGAGGTAATAGGCAACAACTGAAGGGGAATGGCATGCTCTGATTTATGTCTTAAGATTATTTTTACTGTAATGTGGAGAATGATTGATTATGTGAGAGACTAGAAGTAAGTAGACTAGTACAACAGAATAGATGAGAGGGGGTGTTGGTCATGAGAGTAGAACAAAATGAATGGAGAGAGCATATGGCATTAGAATTGACAGGACATGGCAATGTGGGTCTGATGTTCAGGGAAGATGATTGGGAGAATAGTGGTATCCTTTAAAAAAATACAGAAGTTTGGGAGAAGAGTAAATTTAGTGGATAAAATATTTAATTGATAAATCAAAGTTTAATTTTGCATATGTTGAGTTTGAGCTACCAAAGAGAGATGTCTAACAAATTAATTGATAAAGGAGTAGAATTTTCATTACAAATCAGGACTGCATATATGAATTTGAGATCCATTTGCATAGAAGTAATAATTGAACCCATAAAAATGAATATGGGATCATGAAAGAAAGAGCATAGATAATAAAAAAGGAAGAACAAATGTAGAGTCTTAGGGAATATTCACACTTATAAGGTAGAAAATGGATGATGATTGTAGAAAAGATACTGGATTCAAACAGAAGAGAGAAATTAGAGATAGCAGCATAATGAGAACTGGGGATTATATAGAAGAAAAGTTTGGTCCAGTGTCTTGAAAGCTTTGAGAGGGTCAAGAAGGATGATGACTGAGTAAAGGCCACTAACCTTAGCAGTTAAAAAAATCACAGGAAACCTTAGAGTTAGTCATTTTAGTACAGTGGCAAGATTTTAAGCCAGGTTGCAAGGACTTGAGAAGGAATGAATTGTTTTGAAGTAAAACCAATGAGTATAAACAATAATTTCCATAAATATTGCAATGAAAGAGGACATATATAGCATGACAGATGAAGATATGGTAGGGTAAGTGTGGAGGTTTTTTTGTTTGTTTTTAGGGAAGGCAGGGATGGGCAAGGGTAGGATGAGGTTGATCTGAATATGTTCATGGCCAACAGGAAAAGAGACAGCAGATAAAAACATACTGAATATGGGGTGAAGAATTATTAAAGCTACAAATTCCCATAAGAGATGAAATTATGGGATTAAGGACACAAGTGAAAAGATTAGCCTTGAAAATACATAGCCTTAGCCATGTATTACTTACAGACAGAACATGGAAAGTTAGGTCAGGTAAAGTTATAGAGAGATATTGAGGTGTGCTGTGGGTGAATGAGGGAGTACACAAATGATAAGACAGAGATGAGATCCTCTGCTGAGATAAAGGGGGTTTAGGGTTGTGATGGAGTCTTAAGAAGGAAAGGAAGTTTTAAAACACACTCATTGTGAAGTGCAATAGGGAATCAATAATAGATGGACAAAAATATGGGAGAGCAACAGATAGAGCTCAGGTGAGGTTAGATAATTAACCTAGTCACCATAGGTTGCAAATTCTTCTAGCAATTCCTATTGATTTTGGTGTAGAAGTAGACATAAAACTATGAAAAGTACATGTTCCCAAATAGAGAGGCAGTAAGCACTCAATGTGCCCCCTGGAAAGTACTGCTCGAATGGGTATATAGTGTTCAATGTCTCCACTAGTTACCAGGTCATATAGCCATCTCAAGGAGCTATAGTTCATTTCTACTGTGAATGTATCAGCAGTCCCTGAATTTCAGTATTATTATACAGCATTCTTGATTAACTTTCCTAAACTCTATCAATATCTATATAATATCTATATTATACCATAGGTATAATAATTCACAATACTCTCATGGCTCAGCCCCCATCCCACTGAGATTTGAATCTCTTTTCAAATTCTATATTACCCAAAAGGATTAGTCATCCATAGGAAAATTAAATGTATTTTTTAATACAGTGAAAATGGACTTAAATGCCTTGGCTTTAAAACACTTAAGTGGAATGAACCCAATATGTGATTAAACAAATATTTATGAAATACAAACTGTGTGCTACTGTAAAGAGTGTGTCAACTCTTTTGTGGTTTCACTCTCCATTAAACATAAATTGAACTTATTAGTGTTGGTTTTTCCCCAAAACCTGCTCTTCTTCTGAACTTAACTATTTTTATGGAGGGATGATTCACAGCCACAACATCCTTTACTCTCTCTTGCTCATGCTAATTGGTTGCCAAGTCTTTCAGTCTCCACATTTTCTCTTCTCTCCACCACAAAACTATCCCCTTTGTCAGGACAAGTGATTACAGTCAAAGGGGGGAATGTCATAGTTCAGGATCATATAGACAGTACTTTCTAGGTAATTCTGGATTTTAAGTAATCCATACGTGACTAAAATAAAATAGGTAGCTATACCAAGGGCGTTGAGGAGGCTGAAGAATCATGGGATCAGAGTATTTAAGGAGACATCAACATGAATAATATTTAAAATCTACATATGTGAGAACAGAGGTTGGAGTGGGGAGGAAGGCTTTTAACTACATAATTGTAATAGTAATTTAAATGGGAAGATCTTTCTTATTCATTAATAGGCCCATGTGGCCTGCCTGGGTCACATGGAAGCCTGAGTTACATGAGTCACATGGAACAGGATGGGGTGGAGCAGAAAGTGTAGAAAAGGAAGAGATGGAGCTAGAGCAGAGGTCAAAGAAGTCAGAACTGAGAGAAGAGAGAAAGCAGCCAACTGGTTGGTGTGAGTGGAAGAGTTTGTCTGTGATTTTAAGGGAATCTGTTTGTGATTTGTTTAAGTGAGCAGAGTTGTGGGAAACCTAACAGAGAGAAGGCTTAAGGATTGTATTGTCCTCTGCATTGTTATTGTGTATAGATTTCTTTGTTACTATGATGGAATTGGCTTTCCGATGTCTAAATAAATGTTTTGGTTCTGTCTTCCATGTGTAGAGTCTACTGTATTTCATGGTTCAGATTGTGTTGGCATATTCATGGCTTCCATAGGCACTGTGAATATTGCATTGATATTATAATAATACACTCCTTGAGAATAGAGGAACTGCCATCTGGGTGTCTGTAGATGTCTGCAACAAGTACCTGGACATCGTCTAATAGGCAGGTGAAATTAATATCAAAGGAAGAAAAATAATAGAAATTGAAAAAAGGTTTAAAGTGACAGAAGATAGCAAGGAGAATTCAAAATCCTCCTCATAAAGACTGGCTTTTATTGCATGTTGGGAAGGGGAGAGAGTTATTAAGGAAGAAGCAGTATTGGTCAGGGATAAAATGTCTTCTAGAGAAAGTATGGTTTCTATGGCACCAGAAGATGGAAGGAGCATGAAAGGAAGTTATCTATAATAAAGGGATATTAGTTAGCAATACAATCAGTGCAGGCACAGAGAAAGAAAAAGAAGGAAGAAGATAAAAAACTAGAATGAGAATAGGGCAGAGGAGAACTTGAAATGAAGAATAAGAGATGTGTTTTTCTATCACATCTCTGAATTTGCAGCTACCTTTATTATGGTCATTGTTTTGAACTGTAGTCCCATTTGATGTAAGTCAATTTAAAAGTGTAACTAAAGTGCTCACAGACAGTAGATTTATGATATTGGAAATACAGGCATATACTTCGACATGGGATCATCGGAGCATAGAATGAGCATTAAAAGGGACCTTGAAGGTCATCTAGTCCAATCCCTTCAATTTACAGATGAGGAAACTGAGGTCCAGAGAGTTGAAGTGGTTTAAGATCACTCAAATAGTAAATCCTGGGATTTCCAATTCCAAACCAACTCACAGTTCATTTAACTATACCATACTCAGGCCCTCAGTTGATGAAACATGAAACTTTAACATTTTCACTTTGGCACTATCTTCAATAGGCTAGCTAATTTATGTATAACATATACATATGTGCATAACTATATCACATCTCATAAATAAGACATAGATATTTATCAGACATATTTCACATTTTAAAGCCTATAGTCACAATGCTGTTTCATTAATATATTAACTTGGCATGTTCCCAAGTATAAGCAACACTTAGGGTAAAGATGCCATTATCTACTTCTTAGTTGCCTACTAAGGTGATAAAGCAAGAGCTATAATGCTCAAAGTTACTCATTAGTTTGGTTTTCATTTCCATCTTTCCATATTAATAACTGTTCATGTTTTCAGATTAGCATTCTGTTTACCATGTGCTTATTAATAAGTTGAATGAGCAGGCACAGCCTGCACACTCCCAATCACTACTATGCATGAGCTTTCCCTGACACTCTACAGTTGAGGAGAGCTTCTTACAGAAAACATTTTGGATCTCATAGCTACACTGGCCAAGTTTATATCCTTCCCAGTTCAGAGGCCCATGCCGATGCCTCCAGGGGCATAGCTGGGCCTATTTGCAAGCTGGCTCCATGAATATTTAACAAAGAGTTTGAGAGAAGCTTGACTAGAGATCCATCTGTTAAACTGCTGGAGACATACCAGACATCCGTGAATTAACTACAGAATTGGTCCATTATATTGTCAGGGTTCGATAGAAAGCCTTACATTCACAGCTGATCCCACATCCCAAGTACACAAGCCTAGCAATAGGAATGAAAGGGGTAGAATTGGTGAATATAAATTGTAGTACCAAATTAAGTTAATTCTCTCTGCAAATCAGTTAAGAGCCTCATGACAGGTTTAAGAGGACACCCTGAAGCCACCTCAGAGAGAGACTTAACCTTATGCTGCTATGTCATCTCCACCAAGGTATGTCAGTCTGATCCCAACTTTTGAGAATCCTTTCATCATGTTATTCTCTGGGGGAAAACAGCACCATCAAAGGAGTCAGGCCAAACTAGACATATGCTATTACAGTCATTTCAATCCCAACATTTTATAATATTAATAAAAATAATTTACAAAACAAAACTACCCAAAACACCACAAATCAGACTGCCACACTGTTTTCTGTCACCCAGTGAACGATGCTGTTTGTTTCTGGGGAATGAAGAATGTCTAGATTTCTAATAAATCATTTATACCTCATAAAAAGTTGTGTCAAACTCCTTGAGGGTATATGATGCCTATATTAATGTGGAATTTGAAGAGACTGCATCCTCTGATACCAAGTCCACTCTCTTCCAAAACTTAGAGTCTTTCACCCTTCCAAGGAGAGATTAAAAAATGAAAATAGAATTGTTGGAACATAGAAAAATCATGTGTTGCTAAGTACTATTGCTTATCACTACTGATGATTCTCCAAAATTTATAAGAAGAGAAAGGTATTTTGGCCAGAGGAAGCCACAGTTTCTATTTTCAGATTATATGTCCTCCCTTTCTTTGCTGTTTTCTACTTCTCAGCATCCAGGTCCCAGCTCACCCTCTGTGACATGAAAGGAATAGCAGCTATTAGAAGAAGGCCCTAAGGCACTTTGGCGTGGCAGGGGAGGGGAGATAAAGTGTTTGACACTGGGAAAATAAGGAAATGATTTAGAGCTTTGGGTTGTATTCAGATTAAAATACCAGGAACCTGATTCTGTACTCCCCTACCCTCTCATACTATCCAAGTACCTTAAAGAGTCTCTTTATCTCCTAAGAAGACATATTGTGTATCGATACAACTTCAATTCAATCTTACAATTCCTTTTTCATTTCAATTATTTGGAAAGTAATTGTGAAACTACAAAATGTAGTAGAAAGGACATTGAATCCAATCATGTCTCTTTCACTTGCTACTTGTTTGACCATGGGCAAGTTATAACCTCTCTGAGTTCCAATTTGATCTCAATTTCCTTATTTGTAAAAGGTGTACCAGATGATCTTCAAGGTGCCTTCTAGCTTTAATAGTCTATGATCCTGGAAAATATCCTACATATATGTAGTTGTATGTATTTTATTCAGCAGGGGGCTTGAGCCTGTAAGTATACACCTTTGGACCAGATGAAAATTGGAAGATAAGCACACATTTTTCTGATTATAACATAATGTTTTTATTTGTTAAAGGAATTGTAAAACAATAAAGTCATCACCAAACATGTATTTCAAAGTCTTTATGAAAGCCCTATTGGAGAAAGTTACACTTGAGCTAGGTTTTAAAGAGGAAACCAGGAATTGTCAAAACTCCAAAAGTTGGGAAGGTGAGCATTCAAGACATGGAGAACAGCCATAGAAATGGTAGATGAAGTTTTGTGTGAAAGGGACATCAAGTAGTCAAGTATGACTTGACTATAGAGAGTATGGAGAGTTTGAGGAGACAGCACTGAACTTGAGTCAGAAAGAGCTGAGCTCAAAGCCAGTGTCAGATACTTACTAGAGGTATGAACCTAATAAATCACTTAATCTCTCTTAATCTCAGTTACTTCTATA
Source organism: Notamacropus eugenii (assembly GCF_028372415.1). NCBI lineage: Eukaryota > Metazoa > Chordata > Mammalia > Diprotodontia > Macropodidae > Notamacropus > Notamacropus eugenii. The sequence continues at coordinate 226,777,646 of NC_092873.1, read as the reverse complement.
AAGTAGAGATAATAATAGAACCTACCTCCCACAATTGTGAGAATTAAATAACAAAGTCTTTTGCAAACCTTAAAGTGCTATACAAATGTATCTATTTTATCTAGCAGAAGCAGTAGTAGTAGTTAGCAGCAACAGTAGTAACAAAGGATTAGCTTGTGAAGAATTTTAAATGCCAATGAATTCTAAATTTAATCTTGGAGGTAATAGGCAGTCGTTACAGTCTGTTGAATTTGAGGGAAGGGTGACAAGGTAAAATAGATTGGAATGAGGAAAGGCTAGAGGCAAGAGAGACAAATTAGAAGGTTATTGCAATAGCTCAAACCAGAGTTGCTGAATGGGGGTGTGTAGGGAAAAGGGGATTTATGAGAGAAATGTTGTAGAGAGAGAAATTACAAGAACTGGCAATGATTAGTCAGGCTAGGTGACTAAGAGAGAGGAATGGAGAATGACACCAAAGTTTAAGATCTGGAAAACTGGGAAGATAATGATGCCCTTTATTGTAATAGTAGAATTTAGAAGATAGAAGGGTTTGGTCAGAAAGAAAACATGTTCTGTTTTTGACATACTGAATTTAAAACGTCTATGAGATATGAGTGACTCATCTTTTCTAATCATACTGCTACTAGATGATATCACTTGCACTATTTCTTGCATAAAGGTTATCTTTGGAAATATGATTCAGTGAATGTATGCCCACCATTCATCACTTCATTGACCTTTAGATCAACTACAATTTTGATGACTTGGTCATTGTAGTGATCCAATATTCTAAAACACTGAAATAAGAAACTGAAGGAAAACTAAATAGATAAATTTTGCTAAATTTTAGTAATCCATAGCAATTTAATTTACTTTAATTTAATTTAGTAGTTAAATTAATTAACAAATAGTAATTTAGTAATCTATTTTAATAATCAGTATTTTTTGAGCTTTGAGGGACCTTATCTAGTCCACATTCCTTATTTTACAAGTAAGGAAACTAAAATGCAGAACAGGGAGGTGACATGTCCAAGGAGGCATAGCAAATTAGTGACCAACACATTATTTCTTCTAACTGTTGCCTCTTTTCCCCTCTATCTCTGCCATTGCTATCTTGGGAAAGGGACCAGCCACTTGTCCCTGCTTTTGGCTTCCACTGACCAGAGTACTGAGATTTTGGTTCTTCTACAGTGTAAGAGCTGAGTTTCATTACGTTTAGTTGTTATTACGTTTAGTTTAACATCTTTAATTGTTATTATGTTCAATTCAGAATGTGATTTTTATCATTCTGTCTCCTCACAGACAACGGTATGCTGAAGCTAGCTCACTGGCCCTGAACAACAAAAGTTTAAACCTTGGAAATTAGGAAAATACTATGAATCGGGATTTGACTTACTGCTTTGTTGATTTCCAGAGTTAAGAAAGTGACAGAAAAAATGTTAATAATGCAGATTAAAATTAAAAGTTATCATCCTTGCATTTGTTTTAGAGAAGTGACTTAAGTGTTGCCCAGCATGCTTTTACTTATAGCTATACTTATACTTATAGAAATTATTCTACTCCTCACTACTGTTGAGGTTTGGCGTACCATAATAAAGTTTGGGGTGCTTGGAATTCCAAAATACCTACACACTGGGTCTTGCTGAATGAATTCAACTTAAGACTTCTTTCAGCCAAAGTAAAACAAAGTTTATTAAAGATTCGCTATAGTGGGTTGATTCTCAAGGAGCCCAAGCATTTGTGATGCTTGTATTGACAAGCAGGCCAGATAGAATCTCAGATAGACAGAGTCAGAGCTGGATTAATTCTGATCACCCTCATGGAGGTGAGATAGAATTTATATATTGAAAGACTGTGGAAAATATCTATAGGTTGTCTAGTAGTCTGGGAGGAAGGTCTAAGAAATATCTTGATGAGACTGGGGTTACTAGTCATATAATCAAGGGTGGGAAACAGCTAGAGGCAATTGGGAGGTATCAGACAGTGGAGGGCTTTGGTTGGAAGCAGGTGGGGCAATCCAGAGGTAACAGACAATGGAGGGTCAGGCTAGGTTAAGGGTAACAGATTTGAGTATGAAAGGCCAAATTAAGTGAAAAGATTCAAGGGGAGTTCAAAGAGATTCCGAGAGGCTGAACCACCCAAAGATACCTTCTTTTCTCTCTAAATTGAAGTCACAGTCTAAAGTGCTACTCTTTTTACCATCACTGCTCTACTACTTCCCACTAATTCTCAATACATAAATGAGGTGTTAAACCTTAATAGAGACATGATCAAACTGCCTGAGGATGCCACAAAAGATAGGCCATTGGGATTCTTACCACCTAAATGTTTTCCCTAAAGCCAAGTAACTCTTCCGGGCCTCAGTTTCCTCATCCATATAAAGGTGTTCAAGTAGATGTCTGAAGTCCTTTACAATTTTTTATCTATTTTCCTGTGATCTAAGCATGTGGACAATAATTTAGTTTTTACATTTTAAAATACATTTAAACATTTTAAAATGAGATTTAATGGTAGATTTGCTGTAGTTCTATTAAGATTTACTTATACTTTCAGGTCAATAATGGCATTAAAGCATATGCTGAATAATTGATACTTGTTGAATATCAGCTAATGTTTTTTAAGAATTATGATGTTATTGACAATAATCTTTTGGCCTTAATTCTAAGATTTTTCTGTGTATTTATATTTTATATTTTATGTTATATATCATAGATAATTACACTTTTTATTTATGTTATACATTTATACTTTTCAGTCCTCAGGGACTTCTTTCATTCTCCATGAGGTTTCCTAGATAATAGCTCATGACAAGTTGGTAATATTCCCATGATGCCAGGTGATTATGTAGAGCTTCCAATGCTGGGGTGACTAGGGAGGCAAGTCTTCTAAATATAAACCTTAGAGAATGATGACATTCTGGAAGATGTCACTAGCAGGTTAGCCATGGACAGGAACGGAGACTGGCAGTTAGCCATCCCTGACCTCCTCACCGATCACTCTAAATAAGTGCAGTAAGCTTGTACAAAGTGTGATTGGGCTACCCCAACAGACCTAGCTCATGCTTTATGTTCACCTATGGCTCCCTTACAGATTACAGAGCAAATGCCTGAATGCCCTGCCCTCCTAGTAGCTCTACCCTTCTGTTCTCTCTGCAGGATCATTTGTTGATGCTTTAAACACCCTAAGACATATGTCTCCCAGTCCTGCTGCTGTGAGTCCATCTGCCTTTTGTAAGTACTCTTCAACTCTGTTTCCTTCTTCTAATATGACTGCCTATCCTCTCATCACAAGGGTCACTTTCTCTAGTTAACAGGCCACAGTTGATCTTTTTGAGGAAGAGTGATGTGAAAAAGCATTCAAAAGCCTGCAGCCTCTTCACTTTAATCTGTTATCAGCTTTCTCTCCCTATCAGGGGGGAAACATTTTCCCTGTACTATAATTGAATATCCTCTCCAACTCCTCAATGTTTGTCATGCTGAGTACTGTAAAGCCATATTTTTCATTCAGTTAGCTGTATGAAAAGTCACCAGGGAATGCTACTGCTCTCACTGATTAGTTTAGCCAACACCCATTTCATCACCATGGTGGAGGAATCCAGACCTCAAGGAGAAAAGCAGAAGTGCCAGGTTCCAAAATACTTATTATGCAACAATCTTACATTATGTGCTTGAAAGAAGGATTTTTCAATGTTTACATTCTTGGTTGAGTATGAATCTTTATACAAAATAAAATATTTTATATTTCAGTAAAGGACAATGGAGTTGTTAGTGATGAAATCTGATCCCTTTCATGTAAGTACACTGCCTTAATTTCCTTGCTCCAGTGGAGATAAAGGGGTAAAACTAAGTTAAAGCTAAAGAGAGAGCACCATTTAGGGTACTCAAAGGGAAAGAGAACTCAATTACTAATACACCACTTCTTGAACCAAGGGAGAGGAAGGGAAAATATATGTATGCATGCATGTATATATTTATACACATAAGTATATATGCACATGTGTCTGCATGTATATATCAGGAGAATATTGAAGTGTCATATACCCACATATAAGCACAACTGACTGCTTCACAGCTATGGAACTATATATCTTTATACACATTCATACATATACTCATATAGAAACATACCTACAAATGGATATAAAAAGTATATTATTTGACATCTGAGAATGGTGGTAGTCAGGAGTTCTTTTACTGATGTTGAAAAGGTATTCCTTGAGGCATTTCAGAGGCTCCTGCATGGTCCTCTTGAGGGACTGCTACAGTGGGCTGCCCTTTTCAGTAAAGTAAGAAAGCAAGAAGGACACAGAGCAGACTCTAAAATATAATAAGTCAAAATTCTGTTTGTTTCTGAGAGTCAAACGTAAGAGAAAGAATACAAAGATATTGCTCCAAGTCAAAATCACAGCCAGTTAAACTTTTGATTGAATAATAAAATCTTTGCCTAATGGAGAGAGAAAAGCACTAGGCCTATTTTTAGTTTCACTAAGGCCTAAGCAGCTTAGGAATGTTTCTGCTTGCCTTTTCCCCCCTAATATATAAATAGCCACTGAGTCCTTGAAAGAAGAGATTTGAAACTGAATTCTTCTCTTTATCCTATCCTAGCTTACTGAGAAATGTCCCATTCCTAGGAAACTGGGAGATATCAGTAGGAAGAGGGGGAGAGTCCTTCCTTTCTTGAATAGTGTGTGAAAACTTCTCTATGAAACAAAAAAATATATATATTCTTATGGACCAATCCAAAATTAAAAAGTGGAAAGTCTGATAGTCCTGGTTAATTAATGGAACTACTCTGCTATCTGGGAATTTAAAAGACCCACCAGCTGGTTGTATCTTGTTCAGAAACACCTTAAGAATTAAGACACCAGCGTGTTGATTTGTTTTGTTTGAATATACTAAGATGCTATGACATGGGAGTGGAGAGAGGAAGTAGATAAGAAGGAATCGATTGGAAGTGACAGTAAGGTAGAACAAAAGAAAATAGTATTGATAAAATATCTAAAAAAGGAAGAAAAAGAAGTATTCAAAACTGGGTAGAGAATAATTGTGTGACAGACAAAGCAAAAAAAGTGGAAGACTGGAAAGGGAAAACCTCAAAGCATGTAGTGACTCTATATACTCCCATACATCACTGAGCTATGGTCAGGTTATTGATTGTCACCACTTGTTTAGTGATAACAGTATTTTGTCTATCTGCAAGGTCTCTAAAACAAAACAAATTGGGACTTTAGAGTATTAAGTTCTTGGGAATTTATGGAAATAAAATCTTCTATTTTCTTTCTCATTATGTTCATATTTGAATTGTTGAAAAAATTCAGAAATCATTATTTCTTATTTATATTTCTTTTCTTTATTACCTCTGTTTTCACTTAAAGTCTGCTGAAGTAGAAATGTGATGTTCTCTGCAAAGTACAAACACCTGAAGGCATTCTAGGAAAATTAAATAATGTAGTGGTCTAATACTAGAGATTCTCTTCAGTGGTTTTAACTTTTGAAAGGTTTTGTTTTTAATCCATGTTTTTATTATTAAGCTAATGTCACCCTTAGCACATATATATATATACACTATCAAAGTACTTTTTGAAGATCTTACAAATATTTTGGATTGATTCATTCCCCTCATACCTTAGATAAAAATTTAAGATACTATGGTTTCTTTTGAAGGAGTAGTTGAACTAGATTCTCCTAAATAAAATATTTCTAAAAAGTTAGATCTCTCTAAAATAAAATTCATGAGAGAAATGTCTGTTTCATGATGATATGTGTGTCTGTGTGACAATTTCAAGTATCCAATTTTTTTCTTAAATATTTTACAAAACAAAATATCACTTGAATTTGAAAAAAAAAAATCTGTACAAAGGCAAGTTAAAAAGCATTATTAAAGGTAATATGTTAGCCATACATTGTTTTTTTAGAGATTTACTAAATGCCTACTATGTGCACTTCATTAGAGCTAGTAACTATGGGGTATGTACCATCCCAGGTTAATCGTATTAAATACCATTCTCATCACTTTAAGCTGCAACTTTCTTGACTAATTATCTGACCAAGTCTTCCAAAATCTAGTCCCAACCTGTCTTTACAATCTTCTCCTATTCCCTGCAGCCCATTACTCCTCTACAGAAATACTTCTCTCTAATTTGATTGACCTATTACTTTCACCATTAACATTCCAAGTTCTTTATATCCATGAGGAAGGTTATAGTGGAAAGAGGTCTGAATTTGGAATCAAAGGATCTGGACTTAAATCATAGCTCTACTACTTGAAACTTGAGTGACTTTTGGGCAACTCAACTAATCTTTATGACCTCAGTTTGATTGTATTGTAAAGGAATTGGATTAATCCAGAGCTTCTTAACTTTTTCTGTGCATGTTTGTGTTGTTATGAACTATTTCTGGCAATCTGGTAAACCTTTATCAGAATAATGTCCTGTAAAGCATCACAAAAAAATACATAGGATTACAAATCAACTATACCGCAAAAGATGTATTTATCCCCATCCAGAGTTCATAAACCTGTCAAAATCTATTTATAAAATACCCACCCTTAAGGGTTTGTGGACCTCAAGTTAAAAACCTATGAATTAGACTCAATCAGCAAGCATTTACTAAGCATTTATGATGCACTAAGCACTGGGTATACAAAGGTGAAAAAAACATCTCAACAAATTTTCCTCAAGTCTTACTTTGAAGATCTCCTGGGAGGGCACTGTCTATACCTCCCAAGATAGCCCATTCCACTTTTAAGTAGCCTTAATTGTAAAAGTTTTCCCTTATATTGTCTCTAAATCCATATTTATATACATTCCACCCATTCACCCAAATTCTACTCTCCAGGACCAAGCACAACAAACATAATCATTCATAGATGGGACAGTCTTCCATATACTAGAAGATTTCCAGAATACTGCACCCCTATCCCCACAAAAAAATCTATTCTCCAGATCAAATACCACCAGTTCCTTCAACTAGTTACCATATGTCATGATCTCCTACTTTCTCTCCTTGATAATTTGCTAGCTCCTCAGATTCATTCCTAAAATGTAGAATCCAGAGCTAAGTGGATAAAAGACAAAATAGAAACAATGCACAGCTTTATTTTCAATGTCACTGTCAAAGTGATGTAACTATCATAATGTATATAAATACCACAAATACACAATGCAAGACTTAAGTAATTCTGCCAAATGTTTATAAAACTTTTTGGCACATGCTGTAATTAGCGTTTTCATACCTTTAAAAAAAAGTGGAAAATGAATTATTTCCTAGACAAGAGGAATAGTAAAGGAATAGAGAAGTGAGAAAGTAGAGAAGGTTGATTAGCCTGGAGAAGAAAAGGCTAAGGAGAGGAACCACATCCCTTTTTTCTTTGTTGAGTCCAGCACACAAATGTGCCCAGCAAACATCATTTTGTAATGCTTTTGACTGATGATGGTGACTTAATAATTATCTTTACGTCCATAAAGAGCTATTAAGAGACTACTAGCAAATGGCTCATCTCCACAGAGGACTGAAGAAGAGGAAATGGATCTAAATTGTACCAAAGGAGAGTTTGTTTAGATATAAGAAAGAATTCATTGGCCATGAGTGAGGAAACACTAAAGCATGCTGCCAAAGAGTTTGTAGGCTCACCATCCCCAGAGATCTTCAAAACAGGCTCATCATCTGTCTTGCATGATTTAGGCATTCACTTTCCTGGAAGCAGAGGATTGGGGCATAGCCTTTCCAAAGATATAGTTCTACCCTAATAAGATATAATTCAATGTACTACATTACAGTGAATTGGCAAAAATTAAATGTTGAAAAATAGCTTTTGAGGATTTTCTTGGGAAATTTATAGGCAGATTGAGGCACAGGGCTAGAGGAAATGATCTTTAAAGTCTCCTCCAGCTATAGGAATCCATGAATCTGTAAATATGACTTCCATGAGACTCATGTCTTACCAGAGAACTCTATACTAATGGTAGTGGGCAGTGGCAGAGAGTAAAGAGAACAAGGCAGGGGGCTCAGAAAAGATATGTGGGTTTGGTGGGTGGGCTTAGCAAATTTTAAAGCATTAGTGAATGGGATTGTTTTCCTAAAAGAGAAATGTAGTTTTCCTAAAAGAGAAATGTAATTTTCCTAGGAGAAAGGAACTGATTTCTCTTTTATGAGGCAGAATTCCTTCATAATTCTCTGAGCCTTTTACCATAGCTGCTATAGCATGTGTTTTAAATTATATTGTATGCATGTGTTCTCTATAAAATTAGCCATCATGACCCATTGTTCCACAGTCCTTCCTTTCATCACATTTTAGTGGCCTGTGTTCCATATTAGCAAATAACCCATAGGGAAAATTATGCATTTTCCATACACTAGCTTTGTTACATGCTTGATAACACTTATTGCATGTGTAAAGGATATTGGTCAATATATAAAATATTTTTTAAAAATATTAAACAAGTGAACAATTGTTTCCTTATGGAAAGCAGACTAAAAGGTCAAAATGAATATATCTAGTGTCAATATCAAAACAGAATTAACATCTCTACTTTTTAACCTATATGTACACAGATATATAACTCCATCAATATGTTAACTAGAGTGAAGGCATTTTGCCAAGTTTTGAACCCACTCAAATTCCATGAGTTCTGAGTTTAAAATGAAATTTAAACCTTTCCAAGTTCAAGATCCTTTTCAGTGCTGTTAAAATGTGACTTCCTGATAGAAAGACTAAAGGCTCTTGGACACCAACTTGCCCTTACAAAACATTATAATAAGTTAAGTGTAAATGAATCAGAGTCATATGGATTACATTTACCTTGAAATCCATGAATTTTAAAACTATTGAATGGAAAATTCTTGGTAAAAAAAATCATGCTTTGGATTTGGCCAAATCTAAATCTTTTGAAAAACTGTTTAAGATATTTTTGCTTAACCAGAAATGTGGCAGAATTTTCCACTTTATGCTGTCAGTAAAAATACAACCTGCTGCCTTATGGAATGAACAAATGCAAGTTAAGTCAACAAATATTTATTAAGCACCTATATTTATGGTCAAAGTTTGATGCTAGAGCTACAAAGATTAAACAACAACAACAACAAACAAACAGGAGATTACAGTCTAACCTGGAGTGAGTCACAAATCAATACAATTAAGTTTGAATGATAACAGTGCATAGGTAAGCACAATAAATCTCTGCATTAATCATGTACAAAAAAAAAATACTTGTCCCATTCTACATTCTGAACCTATCACCTCTCTGTCACTATAAATCCTTTAAAATCATGTTGGTCATTGCATTAGTGGGAGTTTTTAAGTCTTCTAAAGTCATTTATCTTTCATTATTACTCTTATTTATATATTTTCCTGGTTCTACTCATTTACTCTGAATAAGTTAGTGAGGTTAATTTCAATCTCTTTTAATAGATTGGATAGGAAGGAGAGAATACAGATCTTTGTAGAAAAATAAGATGAGTTTATGAGAGAACAGTAATAGGTATGGGGAGGTACAGTGTTGTCATTGTTGTTAAGATATAAGGATTCAGATGAACACAAAAGTAGGGTATGTTTGTGTTGCCCATGTAGGCTTGGTGTATATCAATATGGTTTTGTGTAAATGCAATTTGCAGGGAAATGTAAACAGAAAATAATTCCTTAAAAATTAGAATGGAGCAAATGGAAGCTAATGACTTTATGAGAAATCAAGAAATTATAAAACAGAACCAAAAGAATGAAAAAAAAAACCAATGTGAAATATCTCATTGGAAAAACCAGAGACTTGGAAAATAGATCCAGGAGAAAGAATTTAAGAATTATTGGACTTCCTAAAAGCCATTATCAACAAAAAGAGCCTAGACATCATCTTTCAAGCAATTATCAAGGAAAATTGTCCTGATATTCTAGAATCAGAGGGTAAAGTAGAAATTGAAAGAATGCACCTATTGCAATTGCCTCTTGAAAGAGATCTCAAAAGGAAAACTCCTAGGAATATTGTAGCCAAATTCCAGAGTTCCCAGGTCAAGGAGAAAATATTACAAGCAGCCAGAAAGAAACAATTCTCATATTGTGGAAATATAATCAGGAGAACACAAGAACCAGCAGCTTCTACATTAAGGGAATGAAGGACTTGTAATATGATATTCCAGAGGTCAGAGGAGCCAGGATTAAAACCAAGAATCACCTACCCAGCAAAACTGAGTATAATCCATCAGAGGAAAAACTAGACATTCAATGAAATAGAGGACTGTCAAGCATTCTTCATGAAAAGACCAGAGTTTAATAGAAAATTTAATTTTCAAATACAGGAATCAAGAGAAGCATGAAAAGGTAAACAGGAAAGAAAAGTCATAATAGACTTATTAAAGTTGAACTCTTAACATTCCTACATAGAAAGATAATATTTGTAACGCATGAGACCTTTCTCAGTATTAGGGTAATTGGAGGAGACAGGCAAAAAGATAGGAAGATAGAGAGATAGATGGATGGATGAACAGGAAGAAAGAAAGAAAAGGAAGGAAGGAAGGAAGGAAGGAAGGAAGGAAGGAAGGAAGGAAGGAAGGAAGGAAGGAAGGAAGGAAGGAAGGAAGGAAGAAAAAGAAAGAAAGAGAGAAGAAGAAAGAAAGAAAGAGAGAGAGAGAAAAGAAAGAAAGGAAAGGAAAGGAAAGGAAAGGAAAGGAAAGGAAAGGAAAGGAAAGGAAAGGAAAGGAAAGGAAAGGAAAGGAAAGGAAAGGAAAGGAAAGGAAAGGAAAGGAAAGGAAAGGAAAGGAAAGGAAAGGAAAGGAGAGGAAAGGAGAGGAAAGGAGAGGAGAGGAGAGGAGAGGAGAGGAGAGGGAAAGGAAGGAGAGGGAGAGGAAGGAGAGGGAGAGGAAGGAGAGGGAAAGGAAGGAGAGGGAAAGGAAGGAGAGGGAGGGAAGAAGGAAGAAAGGAAAGAAGGAAGAAAGAGAGAAAGAAAGAGAGAGAGAAAGAAAGATGGATGGATGGATAGACACACAGAGAGAGACAGGCAGATGGATAGGTAGATAGGTAGACAGACAGACAGACGGATAGATAGATGGCAAAAGGTAAGTTGAATATGAAGGGACAATATCTAAAAAATAAACTTAAGGGATGAGGGAGGAATATATTGGGAGAAGGAGAAAGGGAGAAATAGAATGGGGTAAATTTTCTCACATAAAAGAGGCAAGAAGGTTTCACAATGGAGGGGAAGAAGGGGAAGGTGAGAAGGAATGAGTGAACCTTACTCTCATCAGATTTGACTTAAGGAGAGAGTAACACACATGCTTAATGTGGCATCTTGCTCTATAGAAAAGTAAGGAGGAAGAGGACAAGGGGTGGGGAGGATGATAGAAGGGAGAGCAGATTGGGGGAGAGGGTCATCAGAAGCAAACACTTTAGAAAAGGAACAGGTTCAAAGGAGAAAATAGAATAACTGTGGGGTGGGATAGGATGGAGGGAAAATATAATTAGTCTTTCACAATATGACTATTATGGAGGTGTTTTGAATGACTACACATGTATGACCTATATTGAATTGTTTGCCTTATCAATGGAGGTGGATAAGGAGAGAAGAAGGGAGAGAATTTGGAACTCAAAAGTTTTATAAACAAATGTTAAATAACTGTTTTTACATGCAACTGGGAAATAAGTTATGCAGGCAATGAGGTATAGAAATCTATCCTGCCCTTCAAGAAAGTAAAGGGGAATGGAATAAAAAGAGGGGATGATAAAAGGGAGGGCAGACTGGTGGAAAAGGCAATCAGAATGCATACCATCTTGGGGTAGGGGAGGAAAAAGATGAGGAGAAAATTTGGAACTCAAAAATCTTGTGACAATGTTGAAAATTAAAAATAAATAAATTTAAATCTTAAAAAAAGGATTTCCTTAGAAGAATTAGTGGTGAATAACTAGAGAAAATAAGGAGATTAATATAGTGCTTTGATATAATTCTGAGGTAGCTGGGTGGAGCATTAGAGTGCTCATTCTGAAATCAGGAAAATTCAAACCTGGCCTCAGACAGTGTGTGAATCTAGGCAAGTCACTTAATCCTGTTTATCTCAGTTTCTTCATCTATAAAATGACCAGGAGAAAGAAATGGCAAAACATTCTAGTATCTTTGCCAAGAAAAACCCAAATGGTATCATGAAGGGTTAGACATAACTGAACTGATTGAATAAAAACAACAACAAATAATATAATTCTATTAAATCAGCACCTATTGCATGCCACCCCTATTAAGTGACTTCTATGGAAAAGTTATGTTTTAATTTTTTTTCTTTTTCTTTTTACCACTTCATAATATTTCTTCCAATGACATGAAAAGATAGTTTCCAACATTCATTTTTGTAAGATATTGAGTTCTAAATTTTTCTCTCTAGCTAGCCCTTCCATCTACCCTCCCTAGGACAGTAATCACTCTGATGCAGATTATATATGTACAATCATGTTATACATATTTTTACATTAGTCGTATTTTTAAAGACAGTTCAGAACAAAAGGGAAAAACCAGGAGAAAAAAGGGACAAAAACAACAAAAAAGTGAAAATAGTATGCTTTGATCTGTATTCAGACAATGTGGATAACATTTTCCATTATGAGTCTTTTGGAATTGTCTTGAATCATTGTATTGTGGAGACGAGCTAAATCAATCATATAAGATCATTGCATAGTGTTGCTGTTAGTACGTACAATGTTCTGGTTCTTTTCACTTCACTTTGCATCAGTTCATAGAAGTCTTTTCAGGTTTTTCTGAAATCCACCTGCTCACTGTTTCTTACAGAACAATAGTATTCCATTATATTCATATGGCACAATTTTCTCAATCATTCCCTAATTAATATGCATCCCCTCAGTTTCCAATTCTTTGTCACCAAACAAAACAAAACTGCTATAAATGTTTTTGCACATGTGGGTCCTTTTCCCTTTTCTATAATCTCTTTGAGATACAGACTTACTAGTAGTATTGTTGGATCAAAGAGGATAACAAGTTTTACAGCTCTTTGGGCATAGTTACAAATTGCTCATAGTTACAAAGTGGATCAGTTCACAACTCCACCATGACAACTCCATACAAGTTCACAATAATGCATTAGTGTTCCAATTTTCCCACCTCTTCTCATTTTCCTTTTCTGTCATATTAACCAATCTGATAGGTATGAGGTGGTACTTCAGAGTTGTTTTCATTTGCATTTTTCTTATCAATAGTAATTTAGAGCATTTTTTCATATGACTATAGACAGTTTTAATTTCTTCATCTAAAATCTACCTGTTCATCTCCTTTGACCATTTATCAACTGAGGAATGACTTGTATTCTTATAAATTTGATGCACTTCTCTATATATTTTAGAAATGAGACCTTCATCAGAAACACTGACTGTAAAAATTATTTCCCAGCTTTCCACATTCCTTCTAATCTTGGTTGCATTGGTAAGTTGCAAAAGCTTATTAATTTAAAATAATCAAAACTATCCACTTTGCATTTCATAATGCTCTCTTATCACTTGTTTGGTCATAAATTCTTCCCTTTTACACAGATCTAACAAGTAAACTTCCTCTCCCAATTTGCCAAGGCTATCATCCTCTACGTTTAATCATGTACCCATTTTGACCTTATCTTGGTATACCATGTGACATATTGGTCTATACCTTATTTTCCAATTTTTTGTCAGTTTTTATCAAATAATGAGTTCTTATTGCAGAAGATGGAATAGACAGTAGATTACTATAGTCATTTACTATTGTGTCTTTTGTACTTAACCTATTCCAATGATGTATTTGTATTCCTATTTCTTAGCTAATACCAAATAGTTTTGATGATTGCTGCTTTATAATACAGTTTTAGCTCTGGTACAATTAGGCCACCTTCCTTTGCATTTTTTCCACCGATATTCTTGATATTCTTGATCTTTTGCTCTTCCAGATCAATTTTGCTATTATTTTTTTCTAGCTCTATAAATAATTTTGCAGTATTTTGCTTGTAATTGCACTTAATAAATAAATTAATTTAAGTAGAATTGTCATTTTTTTATTATATTAGCTTTGCCTACCCATGAGAAATTGATATTTTTCCAGTTGTTTAGATCTGACTTTGCTTGTGTGAAAAATGTTTTGTAATTGTGTTCATGTAGTTCCTGAGTTTGTCTTGGCAGGTAGATTCCAAAATATCTTATACTGTCTACAGTTATTTAAATGAAATTTCTGTATCTCCGCACTGCTAGACTTTCTTGGTAGTATATAGAAATGCTGCTGATTGAGGTGTGTTTTAATTCTTTTCAATGAACAAGCATCTACTGTCTCTCAGTGCCACCTATGCAAAATGGAAAGAGGAAAAATAAAAGCAAAACTCCTGCAACAAATATGCAGTCAAGCAAAATAAAGTTCCACATTGGCCATGTTCATAAATGTCTCATTCTGCCTATATATTCCATTACTTTTATGGCAAGTATGAACAAATTATGATACTAAGCACTAAATACACAAAAACAGAAAATAATTGTCTCCACACTTAAGGAGTGTGGAGTTACATGGGGAGGTTAAAGGTCATAGAAAGAATAAGAGATGTATGTATCATACATGGAAGTATGATAGTATGATTCATTGTGATACGATGATGGAAAGTCATGGAAAGAAAGAAAATATGGTGGAAAGAAATTACGATATTTATCAGGGAGAATTTCATGGAGCTTATGGTACCTGAATTTGGCCTTGAAGGGATGAAACAGAGATTTCAGTGAGATACAGATTAGGGCAGGGAGTGGAATTCACTCTAAACATGAGAAATGACATGAGAAAAAGAAAAAAAGACATGGAAAAATGGGAATGGGAGTTAGTACAGTTTGACTAGAATGTAGTATACTTCTTCTATGTGTATGTAGTAGTGTATGCTGAATTTGTAATATTCTTGAGGTCAGGATCAAAAGTTTAACCAATATGCAGTAGCTAATGGAAATTCAACTGGAGATGGAAGTGTGGCTAAATAGGAGTTTGCCTTAAATGAGTGGTGGGGGGAATAACAATTTTATTAGATTATAACCATGAACTTTATTAATAGTGTGATTAGGTAGCTGAAAAAAGATAAAGCCATCTTAGACTTTATTAAGAGAAGTATAATATCTAGAACTAAGAATTCAATGATCCACTTTAATTTCTGCCTTATTCAGTCAAAAGCTGAAATATGGTGTATATTACTGAGTTCCACAATTTGGAAAGAACAATTAGAAGCTAATGACAATGAAGATGAAGGGATTTAAAACCATGCCATATGAGAATAAATTGAAGAGACTAAGGATAATTAGCTTGAAGAAGAGACAACTATCTTCAAGTACTCAATACGCTGTGAAAGTGTGATTACCTCTGTTCTGTTTGGCATTAGGATCTAGAAATAGGACCAATCAGTAAAAGTTGCAAAGAGACAGAAAAAAACATGTTAATAATTAAAGTTATGCAAAAGTAAAATATACTGCCTTGGGAGGAAGTGGGTTTCTTCTCACTGAAGGTCTTGTTCAGGTATTGTTTGGATTTGCTGTCCTCCAAGGTCCCTAAATTGGATTCCATGACTTACACATGCTTGCATTAAACAAGAATTTATTAAGCTGCTAATATGTTGCATTACTCTTCCAGAGGCTGGGATACAAAGATATTAACAAAGTAGCACCTACCATGATAGCCTTTTATCTCTTGGAGAAAAGTAACATATGCACTAAAAGTAAATGAAAATATATAAAAACAAAATACAAAGTAATCTAGGGAGGAGGCACCAGCAACTGGTGATATTGAGATGTTTCTGATGTAGATAGTATCACTTGAGCTGCAAGTTGAAGGAAGCTAGCCTTCTTTTCAGTAATATTCATTTTTATTATTCTCAACTTTACAAATACCAACAAACATAACTATTTCCATTCAGAAAGAGAAGAGAATTGCATATTAAACTATAAATCTCTGCCATATCCTAATTTCTTATTAAAAGTATATATAATAAATCCAACACCTTAGTTTTAAAGCTGTTGTGCTTGTGTGTTTCTCCTTTTCAAAATCCTGTTTCCATCTGATCATTCCTTGAACTTACTTATTGACGGTTGGCTATCATTTCTTCTTCATTGTAACTTTTACAATTATTATCCCTTATCACCATCTCTCCTTCCCATTCAAAAAATAAAACCCGAAATCTTCCATTTTACAAACAGACATAGCTAAAGAAAACAACTCTATTTAGTCACCATGTTTAAAACTATGTTTCATTTAACAATCACTTCTCTCTCAGGAGGTATGAAACATATTTCATCACCAGTCCTCTGAAATAATAGTCATTGCAATGGCCAGAGTTTTCAAATCATCCAGAGCTGCTTTTTCTTTACATTGTTGTGATCACTGCATAAATTGTTCTCCTGGGTTTGCCCACCTTTCTCTGCTTCAGTTTATAGAAAGCTTCCCTAGTTTCTCTGAATCAATTCTTTTCATCACTTCTTAAAGCATAGTAATATTCCATTGCATTCAAATATCCATTGTTTTTAAAGCCATTCTCTAATACACAGATACCCTTTCCCCTTAAGTTTCTATTTCTTTACTATAAAAAAGGGGTGCCATGACGAGAGAATCTACTATAGTTGTGAACTTATTCTAGTCATCTAGGTTTACCTTCTAGTCATTTCTTGACCCATAATATTCCTTAATAGTGTTCATCATTTCCTGCTTAAACAGAGCTACAATTTCATGTTTGGGATATTCTACAAATGTCAGGTCCTGCTTCCATTATGTATTCTTGAATTGCTTGTCCATGCCCTATTTGGTTGTGACATGGATTTCCTGAGCTACTGCAATTGGCTTCCTCTCGTCCCCATTCCATCACAGCCACAGCATTTCCACACTAAAAAGGACTACCAGATATCAGATCCCACTTTGTTGTGTGGGGTCAGAGTGGTTTTAGTCTTCATGGTCCTCAGGAGCACCATCAGTCAGAGTACCGCTGATTTCTTTCTTTATTGCTCTCCTACCACAAACATACACACATCTAGCGTGTCTCATTGCCAACTCCCAGCCTTCCAGTTAGGATCAGACTGGTCAGATCACTTCAGGTTTCTGACTTCACTTGATGTTCCAGTAGCCCCTCCAGGAACAGAGTGCTACAGCTTTCAAGTGCCATGGGAACATCTCTCATCAGATCATGGGCAGGGTTCAGGCTTCCTTACCTGTGCTTACACCGGCTTTTCTGATAATGTTGTCCTTCATGCTTCTAACTATCACTATGTGCAGTCTTGAACTAAAAGAAAGAGCTTATTGTTGTTTCTCTTTTGATTTTTTAATCTTTATTCCATCTGGAGTCTTTTTACATTTTGATGGAGCATATGTGGAAAAGCTAGGCTCCATTGTAACCTTTCACACTGACATCTTAACTAGGAATATGAATTTCAGGATTCTATGAAGCAGAGAGGAGGGGGAGTGCATTTCAGGTATAGACAATAGTTTTGGCAAAGCCATGGAAGATGAAATGTGTTTTATTTCAAACAAACAGACCAGTTCATTTAACTGCAATGTAGAATGTGAGAAAGGAAAAAATGTGCAAAAAGCCTAGAAAGGTAGGGTGGAGTCAGATTGTAAGAGTTTTAAATGCAAAAACTGAGGAATTTGTATTTTATTCTAGAATCCAAAGAGTCACTGGTGCTTCTTAAGCAGGTAAGCAATGTGGTCAAACCTGTGTTTAAGGAATATCAATTTCATGGAAACCAAGGAAAGAGAAGATATCAAGAAGTAGTATATAATTCATAGTGTCAAACCACAGAAGTCACGAAAGATAAAGGAAAAAAATATATCTTTCATGTTTGGCAACAGCCATGTCACTGGTAACCTTGGAGAAAATTTTTCAGTAGACAGGAAAATGGTGATCTGATTACTAGATCTTAATGAGTGAGTGGTAGTGAGAAGGTAGAGGAAGCAAATGTAGATTATGCATTCTTGGAATTCGGCAATAATGGGAAGGAGAGATGGGACATTCACTTAAGGAGGCATGAGAGTCAAAGGAAGATATTATTCATCATTATTAATGTTGGGGCAGCTAGGTGGCCCCACAGATAGAACACCTGACCTGGAGTCAGGAAGACCTGAATTCAATACTGCCTCAGTCATGTACTATCTGTGTGACTCTGGGCAAGTCACTTAAGCCTGTTTGCTTCATTTTCCTCATCTATAAGATGAGTTGGAAAAGGAAATGGCAAACCACTCCAAAATCATTTCTGAGAAAATCTCAAAAGGGGTATGAAGAATGACTGATAAACAACAAAGTTTTAATGATGATGATTTAACAATGAAGAAAATGATGATAGGAATAACTTGAATATGTTTGCCATGTGAGGGGCAATAGCTTGTTAGGAGGGGAAGATTGAAGCTGTAGGAAAGAGCTAAAGTGTAAGTGAAGGGACAAGGTCACAGAGGAGAAAGAAGATTAGAGGGTTAAAGTTCCAATTCAAGTTCTCAAACCTCAGGTTGTTACTATGTAAAAAAAAAGAAAGAAAGAAAGAAAGAAATTGTGTTATTTTGCTAAGCTTGTACACCTGTTCATTTAAAATATAATTTGTGAGCTCTCTATATAAAGGGTTCTGTACTTTAAAATGACAGGAAAAGTGTTTTAGGTTACAGCCACACTACCAAATCCAAGTTCACATAATTGTCTAACTAAATTGTTGCAAAAAAACTACTTGCTGACATTAAATTTTATCTGCCAAATTCAGCTTTATGATTTCAATTCTGTTGAATTGGATTGCATGCTGCACAATAATTTCCTGGAACTCTACATATTTTAGAAACAAGTTAGAACCTTCTTCATGCTGTGCATTTTCAGAGCTATGCTGTCTTTCCAATTTTGTCAAAACAATATGCATGCTTGGTCTGAGGATATACTAAAGGGCTTAAATGAATACTTATGATTCCTTAGTTTGACAATGAGAATGAATACCATAAAGAAAAAAAATGAGCTTAATATGAATGTGATGAGTTGCTAATTTGTGTCACAATTTTATTGCAATATATTCAAATATGGGTCATACTTTCCCCCAAAATCTAGTTTATATAAAACCTGAGTTGGATCTATAATCAGCATTTTGATTTGATTCTTTTAGAGTTTACTTGTTTATCCTCTGCAAAGTCCTACTCCAGTACCCAATAAAGGCATGGAGGTAACCCTGGATTCCTAAAGACTCTGCCAGGAGATGACAAGCTCTGGTAGGTTTTGCTAGGCTCAAAACACTTTGAAAGTGGTTTGGCAACAGACAATCTGCTTTGCAGAAAACCCTACCTAATCACAGAGAGGTTCTTCACTAGTAGACTGGCAATTTGGTAGTCAACTCCTTATGCTTGGCAAGCCATGAAAAAATGAAAAATACAAACTGACCCTCAGTTCTTTCTAACCACATTTCACTTCTGAAATGACAGTAGAAGAGTTGCAGAAATGGTAATGAGACGTTCTAGGAATCACCATCCTTATTTATAAATTAACTTAGTTATCACTACTTCAGATGGGAGTTCATGGCACAATAACCAACTAATAGGCATATTACTAAAGCAATGGCTAATTTTTTAATGTCACAGTCCCATTTACATTCTGATTAATCTAATGAATGTGGAATAATGCTTTTAAATGTATGAAATAGAATAAGTAGAATTCCAAAGAAGGTCAATAATATTGAAGTGCCCTAAAGATACACACACATATACATAAACACACACACATACACTACATTACATATAGTATGTATGGACCCCAGGTTTATAAGACCTGTAATAGGGAAATGGAATATTTTCATTCTCTCTGTTGAGAAAATCAGAAAGTTTTTTTTTTTTTTGAAAAAAGGAAGTTACAGACAAATAGCCTAGTTCACAGCTATTCTTTTGAAATCAAAATCATTTCCAGAAACAATATGAACTATCACTTCATAGGGCATGTGGTCATTTCATATTGCAGCACCAATATGTTACAGAGAATGATCACTGGAGAAATTCTATATAGAACTGTTATATAATTTGCAGTGAAATCATCAAAATCAAGTTAGCATATGCTTTGAGAAGGAATAAAATTCTAGGCATGGAGGACAACCAATGAAAATTTCCATAGTTAGAAAAGGGAATAAGTTGTGTGAACAGCCAGGAAGACAGTGTCAAGGGATCATAGAGAATGTGGAGGGGAGTATGATGTAGAAAGATTGGAAAAGAAGAGACAAAATTATCAATGTCTTGAAAAGTGAAACAAAAGGTATTTGATCCTGGAAGTAATAGGGAGCCACCAGAGTTTCTCAAGTTAGCGGGTAAAACGGTCATACCTGTACCTTAGGAAAATCAATTCCATGCACAAGTAGAAGATGGACAAGATGGGGGAGAGTATTGATGCAGGAAGACTAACCACCAGGCTATTGCAAAAGTCCAGTTGTAAAGTGTTCATTTCCTGATCTAGGGTTTTCAAAATTCATCTCAAACAGGACTCCTTACATGAGAACCTTCTTGATACCCCAGCTGCTTCAGTCTTCCAGAAATGACCTTTTATTATTCTTTTTTCTAATATTTTCAGTTGTATATTGAATTCATTCAATTCCTAATCTTTCTCTCTTTAATTAAAATGAGTTTACAGAGAGTTAATAAAATTGTTTCTATGATTTGTTCTTTGACCACTCATTTTCAAGATTAGACTATTTAGTTTTCAATTAATTTTAAGGTATGTTTTAAAGGCTTTTGATTAAATTTTTTTTTTGCAGTGTGATCTGAAAAAAGTACATTTATATTTTCTGCAATTCTGAAGTTATTTATAAAATTTTATGCCCTATTACATGATCAATTTTTATGAAGGTACTGTGTACCAGGTACAGCTCAGGTAAAACTGAGACAAATATATAACGCTTCCTATTCCAATTAATATTATACAGAAGTCTATCTAACTTTTCTAAAATTCTGTTCATCATGTTAAATTCTTTATTGTTTATGATCAGGTTTATCCAGTTCTAAAAGGGATAAATTGAGGTCACCTACAAAGATTGTTTTATTATCTATTTCTTCCTGTAACATTTAACTTTTCTTTCAAGAATCTGGATACTGTGCCATTTGGTACATATGCATTTATTATTTTGGAAAAATGTAGTTTCCATGAATATCTCTTTTAAATAAGGACTGATTTTGCTTTTATACTTGCTTTATCTGAGATCATGATTGCTTTTTTGTTGGTGGTCAATCATTTTGTCAGTTGTGTTAAACTTTTAGTGACCCCATTTGGGGTTTTCTTGGCAGAAATACTGGAGTGGTTTGCCATTTCTGTTTCCACCTCATTTTACAGATGAGGAAATGAAGCAAACAGAGCTAAATGACTTGCCCAGGGTCATACAGATAGTAAATAGCTGAGGTCAGATTTGAACTCAGGAAGATGAGTCTTCCTGATCTAGGTCCAGCACTCTATTTGTGTAACCTAGCTGCTTTCTTGTAGCTATTTCCCCTCCTATATCCCTGCTGAGATGAATTTCTACATTCAATTGAGTGTGAATAGACATTTTTTCTCACTTTGAATCAATTCGGAAGAAATGAGCTTCAAACATTTCCTGCTCTTCCCACCTCATTTTCCCTTGTAAATGTAAATGCAAAAATAGACCTAATTAAAAGAGATATTCAGGAAAACTACATTGTAAAAACCCTTCCATTCATGCCTCTTTTATGTAAGATAATTTTCCATTTTCTTCTTTTCCCTTCTCCTTATTGTAAGGGGATCCCTCTTTCTCACTCCTCCATCTCCCCCCCCCCCATAATATCCCAACATAATAAACTCACACACAACTGTCCTCTAAGTAGACTTTTTCTAATTGCCCCAATAATGATAAAGTCCTTAGGAGTTACATGGCTAATCTTCCCATATAAGAATGTAAACAATTTAACCTTATTAAGTTCCTTATGATTTCACTTTCATATTTATCTTTCTATTCTTCTCTTGGGTCTTATGTTGGAAAGTTAATTTTTTTTTTTTATCCAACTCTGGTCTTTTTATCAGAAATGCTTGAAGGTCCTCCATTTCATTAAATATCCATTATTTCCCTTGAAATAATCATATTTAGTTTTGCTGGGTAGGTTATTGTTAGTTGTAATCATAGCTCCTTTTGCCTTTCTGAATATCATTTTCCAAGCCCTGCATTCCTTTAATATGGTAGCTGCAAAATCTTATTAGAACATTACTCTGCCTGTGGTATTTAAATGGTATCTATCTGATTACTAGAAGTATTTTTTTTTTTTTGGACCTCAGAGCTCTGGAATTTGACTATAATACTCTTGAGAGTTTTTATTTGGAGATCTCTTTCAGGAGGTGATCAGTTGCTGTGTTCAATTGTTTCAGTCATATCCTACTTTCTGATCCCATTTGTTTTTTTCTTGAAAAAGATATTGAAGTAGCTTGCAATTTCCTTCTCCAGACCATTTTAAAGATGAGGAATTAAATAGAATGGTAGTGACTTGCCCAGGGTTACACACCCAGTAAGTATCTGTAGCGAGATTTGAACTCAGGAAGATGAGTCTTCCTGATTCCAAGCTCAGCATTCTATCTACTATGCCACTGTCCAGGTGATAAGTGGCTTCTTTTAATTTTTAGTTTGTTCTCTGGTTTGAAGCTATCCGAGACGTTTTCCCTCAAAGTTTCTTGAAGTATGCTATCTATGCTCTTTGCTTGGTCATGGCTTTCAGGAAGTAAAATAATTTTTAAATTATCTCTCCTTGATCTATTTGACAGGTCAATTGTTCTTCCAACAAAATATTTCCGATTTTCTTCTATTGTTTTTCAGTCTTTTGACTTTGTTTTATTGTTTCTTGAGATCTCATTGAGTCATTAGTTTCCATCTGATTTTTTAAAAACTCATTTTTTCCATGCTGTTTTATACCTTGTTTACCAAGATGTCTCTTTTCATGATTTTCTTGTATTTCTCTTATTTCTCTTCCCAATTCTACATCTATCACTCTTAAATGATTTTTAAAATCTTTTAAAGTTGTTCTTCTCTACTTCTTTCTTTAGGAGGACTTCTTCTAGGGCTTATGTTTCATCTGAGCTGAGTTCGCTTGTCTTTTTCTTAGTTTCTGTTTAGACCTCCCCTATCACCATAGAAACTTTTTATGACCAGGTTCTTTTTTGTTGTTTGATCCTTTTTTCCAGCCTATTTCTTGATTTTGGATTTTACATCAGAGTTAGACTCTGCTCACCTCTGGGGCTGGAGGAGGGATAGCTAATGCAAGATCTATGATAAATCTGGGCTCAGTAGATTTTCAGTTTTGCTAGGGAGGTATGTTGTGGGGAGTTTTCTAGTTACTGTCCTGGTTTTCACTCTGGTCCTTATCCAGATAAAGCTTCTTCTCCTTCCAGACCACAGTTCATAACCATTTCTCAACACTTGAATTGCAACCCAGAACTTAGTCACAGGAAACAAAGCTGCCAAATGGTGTGCATTCCTGCTCCCATGCTAGTACAAGAGTCCCCTGTTATAGCTTTCTGACAAGGTGTTTAGTACCCTTACTATCTTTAATCTCCAAACACTCCTGCTACTGCCCTACTGCTGTTCCTAACATAACCATTACCTCCAAGTCCCATAATTGCTGATGCTTCTGCCATGCCTTGCTCCTAGCCACCATCACATCATATCCATAGACCTCTTTTTCTGTCATGCTAAGCTGTTCTGTGCTATAAAAATATCTTACTATGGCTTTTTTAATCCCCCTCAGTATCTGATTTGATGTGCTTTTTAAAAGTTGTTTAGAAGTTGGGAAAGCTCAGTAGAAATATTCATTGCCTTCTGCCATCTTGGCTTCATTTCTGTTGCAATAATCCTATTTCTCTTCCTAAATCAAGTCTCTCTCTTCTCTCATTATATTTTATTCAGCTGTCAAATTAAACTTTATAACACAGAGATCTATGTCATTCTCCACCTCTGTTCAATAAACTCCAGTGGCTCCCTATTACCTCCTGTTTCAAATATAAAATCCTTTTTTTGGCTTTTAAAGCCCTTCACAATTTGACTTTTTCCTATATTTCTAGTTTTCTTATTTCTTGTTTCCCTTCGCACAATTTATAATCTAGTAACACTTGCTTTTCTTGCTCTTCCTTGTATGTGCCATTCAGAGATGACCAATATTCTACACAATACTTTATATGAAGACTTAATATATTAAGGATCAGCCCACATTGGCTGCCAGCATTAACAACAATAAGCTTAGTCACTTGGAGGAGATTGGAAAGTCAAATATTGTTAATTTTCTGAGTTTACATGACTACAAAGTATATACTTTATCATGTATGATTAGGTTATACACATGAAAATATCACTAAAGCCTTCAATAGCTGAGAACTGTTTGAAATGTGGCAGAGCAATCCATGGAGATTGTCTCAACTCTCTAATTACAATGAATACATCTAATTACTGCAATTACTCAGCATATTATTCTTTTGTCTTACAAATTCATGTGATCTGCAGATCCTGGGTTATACTTTTCCCTGTTTAAAGAAAAAATCTAGTGTTTTAAGAAACAATGAAGCTCACCTAAAGGAAAAATTTGTGAGTGACAATAGGTCACTATTTTTAGGGGAAAATGATATTTCCCATTCTGTCTTGGTTGTTGTACATGTAAAGCATTTTGTCTACTAAGAAAAATGATAGCAAAAAGGGAAAGGGAGAGGAAAAATGGGAGGGAAGAGGAAAGGGAATCATCAAAGATAATTGGAGGAAATGGGCAAAGCTAATAACCTGAGCTAGGAAAGCACTATCAGTTATTTAGCTTATTACCTGTCAGACATCATTTTTTTTTGCAAGTAAACCTAGAACTAAACAGCCCTCAGCCCACAAACAAGAACTGAGAGGGCTCTCCAAAGGAGAGTTCAGGCTTTGAAAAGGAAAAAAGTAACCAGTTTCTGATCCTTGAAAGGAATAGTCATAAAGAAGACAAGCTCCAGGAAATCAGCTATCAGGTACATGACCATAAAAGTGAATGGCCTCCAAAAAAAAGAAAGAAAGAAAACAAGACCCAAATGCTAGCTTTTAAGGGAAGGAACCGAATTTCACCATAAAGACAAAATCATCTTTAACTTCCAGCTACTTAATTTGCTTGAAGCAAACCAACTAGAAAGGAAAGAACAGGTCAAAAGCATAAGATATTATTCCCAAGGAGCCAAAAAGAGCCCTAGGGAGGATGAAGAAAGGTGTTTCATGTTCATTTTTTGACAGTGTAAAGTCCATGGAAGGATTTTTTTTTTAGATTAAGAGAAATATCTTCCTCAAAGAGGTGGTTCAGAAATGAAGATAAAACAAAGATGCAATTTCTAAACAAGGAGTGGGGGACAGTGTAAAAAATGCAAGCTGCCTTGCAATCCAAATCTATCTTGACTAGAAATGGTGGAGAAATAAAAGAATGAATAAGAACTAAGCTAGATCAAAGCTCAGTTTACGTTTATATACAGGACCAGAACTATGAACTGCTACTAGCAATAAAAAACCCTCAGGAAACCTGAGAAAGGGTTATGTTATAACTTAGGATTACCGTTGTTGTAGGAAAGAAGTAGAAACTTATGTCTCCCTCTATAAAAGAACTGACTGGTTGGATCACTAGAAAATAGTAAGGTATAGCTTGAGAGATTCTTTTAAAATGGGAGAGGTAAGCCCTTAGCTCATTTGAAGAAGAAAAAAAGTGAAATAGGAGGCTGTACTAGGACTGAGAAGAATCTAGGAGTTTATTGCCTGTAAGAGGATTCCCATAGATATAAAGACTAACTAAGTTATTTCTCCATATCTTGAGAAATTTTATGTAAATTATGTTAGTGTAGACATTTGGGCATAGGGGAGTCTCTGTCTGTAATTATATCAGATGTAGGAAAGTCCCAATAAGGAAACTTTCTTTACTGATAAAGATTGGTAATTCATCTATAACTTAATCAAGTACCAGGGCAGGAAGCCAACCTAGCTGAAACAGTAAGATACCCAGAGAGTGAGAGAAGAGGAAGCAAGTGCCAGAAGGGTCAAACAATTGCCACCACTTTGACCACTACTTCCCCTCCAACCCTAGTGGTGACAGCCCAAGAACCTGAGCCCATGAGCTCTGGAAATTACACTACCTTCCAAGCCAGTAGTTCTACTTTCACCTCACTTCCCTCAGTTATTGCCCAGTGAAGCTATCCTTACAGGCATGTGACCTAATAACTGCATTTGCCAGCATTGTAGACCTTGTGTCTTTGGAAATCACAGCTCCTAAAAACCCATAAAAGAAATTCCTTGACACTCCAGTCCATGGCAGTAACAATTAGTTGAATAAATATCAGAAAAATATAAGGTTCAGTCAGTGTAAATGACTTTAAAAACATGTATTATGGGATGGATCCAAGATGGCAGAAGAAAGAAAGTACTAAGCTGAGCACTCTGATCATTCCCCTCCAAAGAACTATAAAATGCCTCACATCAAATTTCGGATTGGCAGAGCCAACAAAAGGTCAGGGTGAGAGTTTCTTCCAGCCCAAGACAACTTTTGAGGGTGTAAAAAGATATCTGTGATGTGGAGGTGTAGGCTGGATGAAACATCAGTGGTGGATCGAGGTGGTGGCAACAGAAAGAGCAACATCTTTGGGAGCTCTCAAGTCAGAAACAGCAAGAAGACCTAGCAACTGATCATACAGAGATTATGGGGCTCTCATGTTACAGTATTGGATGCAGGACAAAAAATTCTTTGTTAAATCTATTATCCATACCCACTTATGTTCAAGGGTGGACAAGAATACTTTCAGTCAAGATTGAACAGTAACCCTAAAGAGCAGTATTGCTTTTGGTCACAAGAGATCAAAGAATTGATCACATGGATGGTAGAGCAGGGGCTCAGCCAAGACAGAGGAGTAGAAGGACAGATCTGCTGTAGTTCTCCACACAAAGCTCATAAAATACCTGTAAAAATGACACTAAGCAAATTCTAGAGCATCAGAAACTACAAAACAACAGAGTGAAAGAGATTTCCAGCCCAAGGCAGCCAGGAAGGCCAACAGGAAAGGTCTATCTCATGGGGCTTAGAGCCAAGGCACAACAGGGACAGGACTGGAGCAGGCTTCAGGGTGTGAAATCAGGGACAGCAATTGCTGTTCCCAGATTCCTAAAACCACCAACATCAAAGACAGTTTTAAAGGTAAGTGAGAAAGCTCTTTCACCAATTGAGAAGGGAGCAGAGTCCTGTCCTAGCCCTGGCCCCAAGCAGCTGCAGAGTCCATTTTTGGAGCCCTCAGTCTAAAGACCCTGGAGGAATAAAGCAGTCGACCTGGATCTCAGTCCTCAGTGGTGGCCCTGGGGTAAGGAGGAGCACTGATGTACTGGAGCTGGAGGCAGTTGTGGAGTGGGAACCTCTACTTGACAAAGCACTCAAAAGTCAAGTAGCTTAGTTGGGAAAATGCCCAAAAAGGGGGAAAAAAGACCATAAAAGGTTATTTTCTTGGTGAACAGGTATATTCCTCCATCCTTTCAGATGAAGAAGAACAAAGAATGCCATTAGAGGAAAATATCAAAGTCAAGGCTTCATCATACAAAACTTCCAAAATAAATATAAAATGGTCTCAGGCCATGGAAGGGTTCAAAAAGGATTTTGAAAATCAAGTAAAAGAAGTGGAGGAAAAATTGGGAAGAGAAATGAAAGTGATGCAAGAAAATCATGAAAAGCAGGTCAACAGCTTGATAAAGGAGACCCCCAAAAAATGCTGAAGAAAATAACATTTTTAAAAATAGACTAACCCAAATGAAAAAAGAGGCCCAAAAAGTGAACGAGGAGAAGAATGCTTTCAAAAGCAGAATGGGTCAAATGGAAAAGGAGGTTCAAAAGCTCACTGAAGAAAATAGCTCTTTAAAATTGGAATGGAGCAGATGGAAGCTAATGACTTTATGAAAAACCAAGAAATTACAAAACAAAACCAAAAGAATGAAAAAAATAGCAGACAATGTGAAATATCTCATTGGAAAAACAACTGACCTGGAAAATAGGTCCAGGAGAGACAATTTAAAAATTATGGGATTACCTGAAAGCCATGATGTAAGAAAGAGCCTAGACATAATCTTTCATGAAGTTATCAAGGAAAACTGCCCTGATATTCTAGAACCAGGGAGTAAAATAAATATTGAAAGAATCCACCAATCACCTCCTGAAAGAGATCCCAAAAGGAAAACTCCCAGAAATATTCTAGCCAAAATCCAGAGTTCCCACATCAATGAGAAAATATTGCAAGCAGCCAGAAAGAAACAATTTGAGTATTGTGAAAATACAATTAGGATAACCCAAGATCTAGCAGCTTCTATATTAAAGGATTAAAGGACTTGGAATATGATATTCCAGAAGTCAAAGAAACTAAGATTAAAACCAAGAATCATCTACCCAGCAAAACTGAATATAATAATTTCAGAGGGAAAAATGATCATTCAATGAAACAAAGGACTTTCAAACATTCTGAGGAAAAGACCAGAGCTGAATAAAAAACTTGACGTTCAAACACAAAAATCAAGAGAAACATGAAAAGATAAACAGGAAAGAAAAATCATAAGGGACTTCCTAAAATTGAACTGTTTACATTTCTACGTGGAAAGATAATATTTGTAACTCTTGAGACTTTTCTCAGTATTTTGGTAGTTGGAGGGATTGTATACATATAGCCAGAGGACACAGGGTGAGTTGAGTAAGAAGGGATGATATCTAAAAAAATAAAATTAAGGGGTGAGAGAGGAATATATTGGGAAGAAAAAGGGAGAAATGGAATGGAGCAAATTATCTCTCATAAAAGAGGCAAGACTTTTTCCATGGAGGGGAAAAGGGGGGAGGTGAGAGGGGAAAAGTGAAGCTTGCTCTCATCATATTTGGCTTAAGGAGGGAATAATATGCGTACTCAATTTGGTGTGAAAATCTATCTTACACTACAGGAAAGTAGGGGAGGAGATAAGTGGGGTGTGGGGGGAAATGATAGAAGGGAGGACAAATGGGAGGGGGGAGTAATTAGAAGTAAACACTTTTGGAAAGGGACAAGGACAAAAGAGAGAAGAGAATGAATGAGGGACAGGACAGGATGGAGGGAAATATAGTTAGTCTTCCACAGCATGACTATTATGGAAGTCTTTTGCATAACTACACATGTAAAGCCTATACTGAAGTGCTTACCTTCACAGTGGGGATGTGGGGGAGGGAGGAAGGGAGAGAAGTAGGAACTCAAAAATTTCAGAACAAATATTGAGAACTGTTTTTGCATGCAACTGGGAAATAAGAAATACAGGTAGTGGGATATAGAAATCTATCTTACCCTACAAGAAAAGAGAGAAGATGGAGATAAGCTAAGGAGGGGTGTGATAGAAGAGAGGGGAGACTGAGGGAAGGGGTAATCAAAATGCACAATATCTTGGGGTTGGGGAAGGGCAGAGATGGGGAAAAATTTGGAACTCAAAATCTTGTGGAAATGAATGTTGGAAACTAAAAAGAAAGAAAGAAAGAAAATGGGCACTGATCACTTCTGGTCCAAAGGGAGCAGGACTCCTGAGGAGCAATATCACTTCTGGCCCCAAGGGAACAGGGTGCCATCATAAGTAAAGACCAGAATGCAGACCAGGAAAGAAATGATCACACTTCTCTCCAGAAAACACCACCCAAAGGCAAAACAAATTTCCAAATTACCAGAATTAGATCTGAAATCAGCAGCACAGAAAAAGACTAAAGCTTGAGACAGTGGTCTTCCCCCACACACCTTGAAGTGAGCCCAACTTAAGCACAAAGTTGAAAATCAAGAAATAGGGCAGGGTAGAAAATTGAACAAACAACAAAAACAAAAGAACTTGAACATAAAAAGCTACTATGATGAAAGGGAAGATCAAGACATAAATTCAAAAGAAGACAAGGAAATCAAAACAACTACAAGCTGAGGCTCAAAGTATAAAATATGAAAAGGATACAAGTCCAACAAGAATTCCTGGAAGATCTTTAAAAAAGATGTTAAATAACAAATAAGAGAAGTAGAGAAAAAGTCGGATAAAGAAACAAACAAAGGAAGAAAATCATTTTTAAAAAAGACAATTAGCAGCTTGGTAAAAGAAGCACAAAAAAGTTACTGCAAAAATAATACCTTAAAAAATATTAGCCAAATGGGAAAGAATATATGAAAGTTCAAGGAAGAAGATAAGACATTAAAAATTAGAATTGGGCAAATAGAAGCTAATGAATCCCTGAAACATTAAGAAATGACAAAAGCCAAAAGAATGAAAAAAATAAAAGAAAATGTGAAATACTGGAAAAACAATTGACTTCAAAAAATATATTAAGGAGAAATAATTTTAGAAGTCTTGGACTATCTGAAAGTCATAATCAAAGAAAAAATCTAAACATCATATTTCAAGAAATCAAGGGAAATGGCCTGGATATCCTAAAACTGGAGTGCAAAATAGAAATTTAAAAAATCTACCAATCACCACCTCAAAGAGAACCTAAAAGGAAAACTCCCAGGAATATTATAGCCAAATTCCAGAGCTTATAGTTCAAAAAGAAAATACGTCAAGAAGTATAATGAAATCATTGAAATATCACAGAATGACAGTCAGGATCACACAAGATCTACCATGCTGAAGGAGCTCAGGGCTGGGATTATAATAATCTAGAAGATTATAATATGTCTAGAAGACAAAAGATCTGACATCACAACCAAAAATAATTGAGTCAGGAAAAAATGAATGTAATTATTCAAGGGAAAATGAATATTTAATGAAATAGAGGATCTTCAAGAATTTCTGATAAAAAGATGAGAACTGAATAGAAAATCTGACTTTCAAATACAAGTCTCAAGAGAAGTATGCAAAGGTAAACTTAAAAGAGAAATCACAAAGAACTCAATAAGTTTAAACTGTTTACCCTTCTATATGGGAGGTTGATACATGTTGTATCTAAGAACATGGTGATGATGATGGTACTTAGAAGGATTCTATATAGAAAGATAGAGTGAAAGTGAATCAATTATTTGGAATGATGTAAAAACAAATGGATAAATGAGAAAGAGGTATGCTTGATTAGAAGGTGGAAGGAAGAGGAAGAATGGGGAAATTATATCACACAAAAGAAGTATGTTTTTATACAGAGCTTTTACATGGAGGGGAAAATGATGGTGGGGGTGGAGGTGAGCAATTCTGTAACCTCATTCACCTCTAAATTGATTCAAAGAGGGAATACACACAGACAGTGACACACATACTCATTTGGCAACAGAAATCTATCTTGCCCAGAAGAAAGTAGGAGGGAATGGGAATAAGAAAATGGTTGGAGGGTTGATAAAAGGGAAAATGGTAACAAGAAGGCAGTGATCAGAAGCAAAACAGACTGCAGAGGAGGGACCTGAGAGAGAGGAGAGGAGAGGAGAGAAGGAGGAAGAAGAAGAAGAGGATAAGGAGGGAAAAGCACAGCTGTAATCACAACTCTGAATGTGATAGTAGAATAGAACAGAACTCACCCATGGTAGAATAGAATAGAAAACAGAATCCAACATCATGTTGTCTACAAGAAACACACATGATGCAAAGGAACAAACAAAGCATTAAAATAAGGGGCTGAAGCAGAATCTATTATGCTTCAAGCAAGGGAAGAGACCAAGGAGCAGTAATCCTGGTCTCAGAAAAAGAAAAAGAAAAAATGACCTAACAAAAATAAAGAAATAAATATGGGAACAATATCTTGCTAAAAGGTATCATATACACTGAAATAATATCAATACTAAGCATATATATATATATGTATACACACACATACATATATATATATATATATATATATATATATATATATATGCATCAAGTGGCATAATATCCAAAGTCTTAAAGGAAGAATTAAACAAATTATAGGAACTAGACAGTAAAATGATACAAGTGGGCCACCTCAACTTTCTCCTCCTAGAGTGAGATAAATATAGTTATAAAGTAAATAAGAAACAAGTTAAGGAGATGAATAAAATCTTCAAAAAGTTAATTATGATCAACCTACAGGGGAAACTGAATGGAAATAGAAAGGAAGAGAATGACAATGAGATAACATTTTGAAATTTATGGGATGTAGCAAAGTAATATTTAGGGGGGAAATTATGTTTATAAAGATGTATACCAATAAAGAAGAGAAATAGAAGATCAATGAATCGATCATTCAAGTGAAAAAAGAAAAAATTAAACATCCCTAATTAAACAGCAAAACAGAAAACCTGAAAATCAAAGGAGAGATTAGCAAAATTGAAAACCAAAAAAGTAATAAATAAAAGTAAGAGCTTGTTTTATAGATAAAAACAATGAAATAGATAAACCATTGGTTAAATTTATTTTTTAAAAAGAAAATCAAATTACTTGTATCCTAAACAAAAATGGTAAATGCTCCACCAATAAAGATGAAATTGTAGCAATGCTTAGGAGTTATTTTAGATGATTACTGACCAATAAAACTAACAATAAAGTGAAATAGATGAATATTTACAAAAATATAAATTAAGATTAACAGAAGAGAAAAACAGAATGCTTAAATAATTCTATCTTAGGGGGGGAAAGAATAATAATCAGTAAATTAGTTCCATAAGAAAAGAATCCCCTAGAAAAAGATAGACTTGTAAGTGAATTCTACCAAATATTTAAGGAACAATTAATCCCAATAATATATAAACTGTTTGAAAAAATAGGTAAAGAAGGAGTCCTATGACTTCTTGTTTTATGAAACAAATATGATTTTGACACTTAAGTTGGGTAGAATATGAATAGAGAAAGAGAACTATGGACTAATTTCCTAAACAAATATCTATGCAGATATATTTTAAAAAATACTAGCAAGGAGATTACAGCAATATACCAAAAAACATCATATACTACAACCAAGTGGGATTTATAACAGGAATGTAGAGCTGGTTCAATATTCAGAAAACTCCTAGCATAATTGACCATATCAATAATAATACCAACAGAAATCATATGATTATATCAATAAAAATGGAAAAAAAACCTTTGAAAGAATACAATACTCATTCCTATTAAAAGCACTAGAAAGCATAGGAATTAATGCGGTCTTTCTTAAAATTAGTAGTATCTACCTAAAACCAAGAACAAGCACTATCTGTAATGTGGATAAGCTTGAAACCTTTCCAGTAAGATCAAGGATTAAATAAGAATGTCTATTATCACCACTATTATTCAGTATCATACTAGAATTGCTAGATATAGCAATAAGAGAAGCAAAAAGAAATTGAAGGAATAAAAATAGTCAATGAGGAAATGAAACTACCACTCTTTGCAGATGATACAATGGTATACAAACACACTAAAAAACTAGTTAAAACAAATTAACAACTTCAGCAAATTTGCAGGATATAAAATAAACCTACATAAATCATCAGCATTTCCATATAATATTAACAAAACATAGCAATAAAAGATAAAGAAATTCCATTTAAAATAACTGCAGATAATATAGTATACTTGGGAGTCTACCTGCCGAAACAAACTCAGGAAGTATATGAACACAATTTCAAAACAATTTTACACA
This sequence comes from Notamacropus eugenii, assembly GCF_028372415.1. Classification (NCBI taxonomy): domain Eukaryota; kingdom Metazoa; phylum Chordata; class Mammalia; order Diprotodontia; family Macropodidae; genus Notamacropus; species Notamacropus eugenii. The sequence continues at coordinate 226,744,153 of NC_092873.1, read as the reverse complement.
TAAAGACATACTAAACAATTAGAGAAATATTCATTGCTCAAGCGTAGGCTGAGCCAATGCAGCAAAAATGATAATCATCATAACAGTCTGGGATTAGCTAAGAAATAAAGTGGTGGATCAGTGCAATAGAGTAGGTACACAATATATACTACTAAATGACCATAGTAATCTACTGTTTGATAAACCCAAAGAACTCACCATTTGACAAAAACTGCTGGGAAAACTTGAAAGGAGTTTGGAAGAAACTAGGTATGCCAACAGCTTACATCATCTACTAAAGTAAGGTCATAATGGATAAATGATTTAGACATAAAAGACATATCATAAATAATTTGTGAAAGCATGGGAAGATGTATCTGTCAGTTCTATGGATAAGGGAAGAGTTTATGACTAAACAAGAGATAGAGAAGATTACAGGAAGTAAAATGGGTAATTTTGATTACATGAAAAGTTTCACACAAATGAAATTAATGCAGCCAAAATGAGAAGGAAAATAAGAAACTGGGGTGGGAGAATTTACAGCAAGTTTCTCTGATAAATGTCTCCTTTCACAAATAACATTGGGGACTGAGCCAAATTTCTAAAAGTAAGAGGCATTTCCCCAGTTAATAAATGGCCGAAGGCTGTGAACAGGTGGTTTTCAAAGGAAGAAATCAAAACTACCAACAAGCACATGAAAAAGTCTTCTGAATCACTACTGATTAGGGAAATAAAAATGAAAACAACTCTGAGAAACCATTTCACACCTATCAAATTGTCTGACATGACAGAAAAGCAATGTTGGATGGGATGTGGAAAAACTGGGACATTAATGCAATTTTGGTGGAGTTGTAAACTAGTTCAAACAATCTAAAGAACAATTTGAGTCTGTTTCCAAAGGATTCTAAAACTCTGCACACCCTTTGACACAGCAATACCACTATTAATTCTGTATCCCAAAGAGCTCAAAGAAAGTGAAAAGGATCTATTTCTATAAAAAATATTTAAAGTAGCTTTTTTTGTGGTGACCAAGAAATAGAAATCAACAGGATGCCTATCAAGTGGGGAATGGCTGAGCAAGTTGTCTTACATGATTGTGATGGAATATTATTGTGCTATAAGAAGTGACAAGCAGAATGGTTTCAGAAAAATGTGGAAAGACTCATATAAACTCATGCAAAATGAAGTGAGCAGAACCAGGACAACACTGTGCACATTAGCAGCAATATTATAAGGATGTTTAATTGTGGAGCCATGAAAAAATCCATCTATTTACCCCCAGAGAGAATTGATGAACTCTGAATGCAGATTAAAGCATCCCTTTTTTACTTTATTTTCTTGGGGTTTTTGCCTGTGCTTCCTTTTGCAACATAATTAATATGGAACTATATTTTGCATGACTTCCACATGTGCAATTGTTATCAAATTGCTTGCTTTCTCATGGATGGGTGATGGGTAATGGGGGGGGGGAACATTTGGAATTCATTTTTAAATGAATGTTTAAAAATTGTACATATAATTTAGAAAGATTTGAAAAAATACATTAACCTGTGTTTTGCAATTGTACCCTAAAAACCACTAGGTTTTTCCATCTCACCAACAGCTCAAACCTCCTACATGTGTTTTTTTCCACACACCTCCTTGAAAGCAATAATTTTCTTGCTTTTCTGTTTGTATCTTCAATGCTTAGTGCAGTGTTTGGTACTAAGTAAGTGCTTCATAAATGCTTTTTCAGCAATTTATTCAACTTAATGTCTTAGTGATTTGTCTGTGACATTAAGAGATTAAGTTATTTGATCATGGCCAAAAGCCTAGTATGTAACAAAGATCTTCCTGATTCCAGAGTCATGCTGCTTTCTCTATGCAACACTGTTCTCAAATAGCAGCTGTTGTTCTTTGAGACAAATATATGATGATTGGAGTATGTTGTTTTCAATTTCATATACCAAAAGAAACTCAGCACTCTTCATCTTTTTCTTCTCTGAGTTCCTTAACCAATCCTGTTAGCCTTTCCTCAAAGGACCTACTTTCCAACCTACTAAATGAAATTGTGTGTTGGTAAAGAGTCTCAATAATGTAACGTATTTCCCATCTGTTAGAGTTGTTTGCAGTGTCCTATATACATGTGTGAGAGCTAAGAGAAGTGGCATTTGAACAGAGAGGCTCAGGAGACCTATGAGTGGTTATGACTTCAATCCTCCATCGAAAGGAAAGTGCCACACCAATCAATGCAAGCACAAAACAAAATGTACAGGTTCAGGATGTCCTATGGCACTGCTAAGCACTTGAAAGTAAAAAATGACTCGAGTTTTAAGCTGGCAACTTCATGTTCTACATAAGTGGGAAACAAGATGACTAAGATAATTTGTCATGCCTAATGATAGGTGATCCACATTAAAATCTTATAATAGCATGAATGTACATGTATAGTCATTCACATAAAGGCCTGGTTTTTGTTTTTAATATGCATAATAATTTCTCAAGTAATTTTTAAAAGTTATCATCAATTAAATAGTAAAATAAACATTTATTAAGAGTCTAATACTTTTTAGGTATTATGTTAGATGTTGCAGATACAAAGACAAAAACAGTCTCTGCTTTCAATCAGTTAACATTATAACCAGAAAGAAAACATGCCCATATATAAGTATCTTTTTTAAAAATTATAAAAGAAATACTAGGTACTCAGGAGGCACAGTTAGAGGAATTAACAACTATGGGATACATTGATGACTAGGAAAAAAGATGTTTAAGGTTAATCATGAATAAAAGGAGAAGACATTTTATCTATCAGAAACACCAAAAAAGTCCATCTTGGCTGGGCCATAGTATTCTTGGAGGTGAGTAATATATAGTAAGACAGAAGATCAGGTGAAATCAAGTCACATCAACAAGTACTTATTAAGTATCTACTACATGCCAGACCCTGTGCTAAGTGCTGGGGATACAAAGAAAAGAATAGTTCAGTCTAATGAGGGAGATAAAGTGTAAACAAACATATACAAATAAGATAAAGATAGATACAGGTTAGACAGACCGACAGACAGACACATACGTACCTATACGCACACAGGATAAATTGGAGATAATATAGATGTAAGGCACTAACGTGGAGGGCAATTAGCAAAGACTTCTTGTGGAAGTTGAAATTTTAGCTATGACATGAAGGAAAGACCTTTTTCCTTGACCAAAAAGTCAGAAGCCAGAAATAAGGAGGAAGAACATTGCAAGCATTAAGGGCAATCTATCATGTGATATGTATCTGTGCAAATAAGAGCCAGGGGGCCACTGTCGGTAGATTACAGAGTATGGTGTGAGGAATAAGGTATAAGCAAACTAGAAAAGTAGACAAAGACCAGATTATGAAGGGCTTGAAAAGCCCAATGGTGGATTTTAAATTTGATCCTGGACATAATAGGGAGCAACTAGAATTTACTGAGTAGGGTCAATATGCCTAGACTTGGATGTAACCTTGTAAAGTTGATAGACCTTGAGGTCCCGGGTTCATCAGGCTGAGTGACAAGGGATGTGCCTGCATCAGGTAGGATACCACCAACAGGGAAAGGAGTTCAAACCCCATCACACACACATACACACACACACACACACACACACACACACACACACACACACACACACACACACACACTTCTACCTAATTGAAAAGATGCAGAATTTGAGAGAAAAACTGCAGAGCTGAGATGAAATGTAAAATGCCTAGTCAGCAATCTCCCATATCGCTTTGTGTTTAGATGGCTTTTAGTATCAGCCTCCCAGCAGTGTGTGAGAACAGTTATTACCTTACTTAGTTTATTTCTGTCAAATACATGTTTTTGAGTGTTCCATATTGAACATTTCTATTATATGTAGAAAATAGCTATCTTATACTTGATTCATATTGTCCTTTGCTAACTTCTATTTTCCCTCTAGAGAGAGATCCTAGACATAAGCAAACACCTAAACCTTAAATAATTTTTTCCCCAGGGTGTAGGCATAAGGGATATAATGTGCCAAAAAGTCTGAGAAAACAAATTGGATCTTCCTAGGTCAGGAATTCTTACCATGGGGTCCAGTTTGTGAACATGAAAAGGAAAAAAAATTTACATGTTTATTGTCACTAATCTCTAATTAAAATTCAGCATTTCTTTCTTAAAAACATTATTCAGAGAAAGAGTCCATAGATTTCTAAAGGACTCCTTTACACATACACACACACACACACACAAATGGTTAAGAATTCCAGTTTTAAATAGTCTCCCCTATAGAACTGAACCTGGTCTACGTCACATGTGTGCATTCAGGTCAGATGGACTTTTTAATGGAAAGGGAGTATTTCAAGAACTCCTCCCTCATTAGAGCCAGATACATTTCCTTATTACTATACTTATATTAAGTCAAAATCTGTCTCTATTTTATTTATTAGTCCTAGTACTGTCCTAAAAATAAACAAGAGATATCTACTACCTCGTCCACATTATGGTTCTCCAAATACTTAAACATAGCAATCACGCTCCCTCTAAGCCTTTGCTTTAAACATGTCCAATACCTTCAGCTCTTCCCCTTTGTAATATGACTGATGTCTCTTTATGTCTCCTAATTACCCTTCTTTAAACATCTTTTGGATTTTCAGTGTCTTTCAGCATTGAATATCATACTCTAAATGTTTTTTGCCCATCAAAAAGTTCAGTAGGACATCTAATTCCTTTGAATCTGGACATTATACTTCAGCTAATGCAGCTTGAAACTATATTAGCTTCTTAGCAGCTAGGAAATAAAAAATCTTTTTGACTTTTTATTAAGCTTGTGGTCATCTAGTACCCTGTTAGGTCTTTTTCAAAGAAGTGTCTCTGCCATTCTGTATTTGTGTGACTGATTTTTTAAATCTGCCAAGTTTTATTTGGATAGTTTTAACCCATCTTTCTGGCCTGTTGAGATCATTTTGAATCTTGATTCTGTCATCCATCATAGGAGCTATCCCTCCCAGCTTTGTGTCAATCAGTTGACAAGTATTATCCTTTATACTTAAGGCCAAAGGGCTAGTAACAAATAAACTGTTTCTTAAGAAATCCCTTTATCCACTCAAACTGAAATTGAGTGTAACCCATTCACCCATTCCATTATAGAAAGCAAGTACCAGTTACAGTGCCAGTACAGGAGAAAGAATAAGGTGCTGTGGGGTACGGAGGCAGAAAAGAACCCAGATTTGCTTCATGTAACATGTAGTAATATTTCTGTGGGTAGTCTTATTTCTTAATTTCAACTTTTCTTTCTCCCTAAATCCTTACTACTCACAATTAATTCATACTCCTCTGTCCACCACAGATAGACTGATCCAATGAATGATTTGTCATCTTTGTTCTCATTATCTGATTCCCCATCTAGTCAAAACTGCTAATTGATATGCTCATGTAATTATAACTGCTCAAACCATATGCTCCCCCAAACCCTGAAGCATCCTGAAGATGTAGAAGTTTCTACAGAAATACGCTACAGGTAAACATCTCTGCCCACAACATTGGGACCTCTGATTCTTTCTTGTCTTGTGTCTTCATTTTTCTAAAGTTGGTAAATAGTCTAGGGATTATAACTTCAGTTATTTCAAGAGCTGAGAAATTTCTTAGTGATAATGATGAAGTTGTTGTATAGATCCACCTTAATCATAAATTATGTGATCAATGGGCATAATCTTTTTCACTTTTCCATAGAGAAGAGCATATAGTAGTAGGCACTAGACCATAACAGTGAAATATATCTAAAGTACAAGAGAAATAAATAAGATTCCTTTGGGGCAAAGCCTTGTTAACCATAATATTTAAAATTTTCATCTCTCCTCAGCTGTTTCTGTGTAATTTTTATAAATCATATGATTTATGATTCTCCAAATACTGTTATTTTTTTCCACTTGACCATGCTTAAGTAAAATTTTATTTTTCTCTTTATCTCTTATAACTGGACTTGGTCATCATCACTACATTAGTCTAGATTCTTATCACCACATACTTGAACGACTAGGGCATCTTAGTTTCCCTGATTTAGGATTTTCTCACCTCACCCAACAATCTATCCTGCATATTGCAGACACAACTATTTTTTAACTTGTTCTTTTACTATAAAAATTGTTCCTATGATTCCCCCATTTCTAATGCATCAAATCTAAATTATCTTGGTTGGATTTCATAACCTGATTACATCTCACCTTTCTAACCATTCAGTTTCATTCAATGAAAATTTATACATCTATTATATGCCAGGAACTTGGAATACAAAGAAAAAGTAGTCTCTGCCTTCAGGGAGCTTTTGTATTACTAGAGCAATGATATGTACAAGGATGAGGAGATAGAGGATAAAGAAAGGAAGAGAGATAAACAAGAAAACCAAACTACCAATATTAAAAATGAAAAGGGTGAACTCACTTCTAACAAGGAAGAAATTACAACACTAATTAAAATGACTTTGACCAACTGTATGCCCATAAATTTGACAATCTAAATGAGATGGAAGAATATTTTTAAAATATATAAATTGCCCAGATTAAAAGAAGAGGAAGTTGAATACTTAAATAATCCCATCTCAGAAAAAGAAATTGAACAAGCCATCAATGAACTCCCTAGGAAAAAATCTCCAGGGCCAGATGGATTTACAAATGAATTCTATCAAACATTTAAAAAACAGTTAATTCTAATACTATAGAGACTATTTGGGAAAATTAGTCAAGAAGAAGTTCCACCAAATTCTTTTTATGATACAAATATGGTTCTGATACTAAACCAGGATGAGCCAAAAACAGAGAAAGAAAATTATAGACTAATTTCTCTAATGAATACAGATGCAAAAAATTTAAATAAGATATTAGCAAAAAGAATATAGCAACTTATCATGAGAATAATAAATTATGACCAGGAATGTAGGGCTGGTTCAATATTAGGAAAACTATCAGCATTATCAATCATATCAACAACAAAACTAAGAGAAACCATATGATTACCTCAACAGATGCAGAAAATGCTTTTGACAAAATACACCACCCATTCCTATTGAAAACACTGGAGAATACAGGAATAAATGGAGCCTTCCATGAAAAAATAAGCAGTATCTACCTAAAATCATCAGCAAGCATTATATGTAATGGGGATAAGCTAAATGCATTTTAAAAAAGATCAGGTGAAACAAGCATGTCCATTATCACCACTGTTATCCAATATGATATTAGGAATTTTAGCTTTAGGGGAGACAGAGCCAAGGCAGTATAGTAGAAGGCTGGACCTAGTCTAACTCTACTACGCCCATGGCCCATAAAATACCTATAAAAATGACTCAATAAATTCTAGAGCAGCAGAAATCACAAAATGACAGAGTGAAAAAGATTTTCAGCCCAAGGCAGCCTGGAAGGCAGACAGGAAAGGTCTATTGCACCAGTCTCAGAGTAGAGCACAGCCCACAGAACACAGCACAGCCTTGGCTGCATGGCAAGGCAGGGGTAGGATTGGAGCAGGCTTCAGGGCACAGAATCACAGGCAGCAGCTGCAGTTTCCAGATTCCTCAACTCATAAATGCCAAAGACAGCTTCAAAGATCAGTGAGAAAATTCTTTCATCTGGGTGAGAAGGGACCAGGGTCTGCATTCAAGTGGTGGCAGGGTTCATTTTTAGAATCCTCCACCTACAGGGGGCAGAGCCAAGATGGCGGAGTAGAAAGACGCACATACGCTACCTCTGAACCCACTGCCCATAAAATACCTGTAAAAAGAAAGAACCACCGGCAAATTCTGGAGCAGCAGAAGCCACAGAATGGAGCAGACAAGATTTCTGCTCCAGAGAGCCTGAAAACCTCTCGCAAAAGGTCCCTTGCGCCCAGGACCTGGAGCAGAGCCCAACCCTGCCTCGGCGGTGCAGCACCAAAAGGAACAGATCCAAGCAGGCTTCAGGGACAGAATCTCCAGCAGCTGCGCGGGTCTCTCCACCCACAGGTGACAAGGGTCGGTAAGAGGGTCTCTTTGGCAGGTCGAAAGGGGAGTGGGGTGCCCCCATAACTCAGGCCCCCTCGGGAGGCAGCAGTGGAGGTGGGATCAGACCAGGGCTTCCCCAAGCAGGCAGGAGCCCGGATCCATTGTTAAAGGTCTCTGCATAAACCCCCTGAGGGCACTGAGCCCAAGAGGCGGCCCTGCCCCCACCTGAGCACCTGAACTTGATCTCACACTGAACAGCAGCCCTGCCCCCGCCCAAAGCCCTGAGGCTGGGAAGCAGCATTTGAATCTCAGACCCCAAGCGCTGGCTGGGAGGATCTGGAGGCGAGGTGGGGGTGGAAAGGACACTCAGAAGTCAAGTCACTGGCTAGGAAAATGCCCAGAAAAGGGAAAAAAAATAAAACTATAGAAGGTTACTTTCTTGGTGAAGAGGCATTTCCTCCCTTCCTTTCTGATGAGGAAGAATAATGCTTACCATCAGGGAAAAACGCAGAAGTCAAGGCTTCTGTATCCCAGCCCACACAATGGGCTCAGGCCATGGAAGAGCTCAAAAAGGATTTTGAAAATCAAGTTAGAGAGGTGAAGGAAAAACTGGGAAGAGAATTGAGTGACATGCAAGCAAAGCATGAAAAACAAGTAAACACCCTGCTAAAGGAGATCCAAAAAAATGCTGAAGAAAATAACACCTTGAAAAATAGGCTCACTCAATTGGCAAAAGAGGTTCAAAAAGCCAATGAGGAGAAGAATGCTTTCAAAAGCAGAATTAGCCAAATGGAAAAGGAGATTCAAAAGCTCACTGAAGAAAATAGTTCTTTCAAAATTAGAATGGAAGAGATGGAGGCTAATGACTTTATGAGAAACCAAGAAATCACAAAACAAAACCAAAAGAATGAAAAAATGGAAGATAATGTGAAATATCTCATTGGAAAAACAACTGACCTGGAAAATAGATCCAGGAGACACAATTTAAAAATTATGGGACTACCTGAAAGCCATGATCAAAAAAAGAGCCTAGACATCATCTTTCATGAAATTATCAAGGAAAACTGTCCTGAGATTCTAGAACCAGAGGGCAAAATAAATATTGAAGGAATCCACAGATCACTGCCTGAAAGAGATCCAAAAAGAGAAACTCCTAGGAACATTGTGGCCAAATTCCAGAGTTCCCAGGTCAAGGAGAAAATATTGCAAGCAGCTAGAAAGAAACAATTCAAGTATTGTGGAAATACAATCAGGATAACACAAGATCTAGCAGCTTCTACAGTAAGGGATCGAAGGGCATGGAACAGGATATTCCAGAAGTCAAAGGAACTAGGACTAAAACGAAGAATCACCTACCCAGCAAAACTGAGTATAATACTTCAAGGGAAACATTGGTCTTTCAATGAAATAGAGGACTTTCAAGCATTCTTGATGAAAACACCAGAACTTTAAAGAAAATTTGACTTTCAACACAAGAATGAAGAGAAGCATGAAAAAGTAAATAGCAAAGAGAAGTTATAAGGGACTTTACTAAGGTTGAACTGTTTACATTCCTACATGGAAAGACAATATTTGTAACTCTTGAAACTTTTCAGTATCTGGGTACTGGGTGGGATTACACACACACACATGCACACGCACATGCACACACACATAGAGACAGAGTGCACAGAGTGAATTGAAGAGGATGGGATCACATCTTAAAAAATGAAATCAAGCAGTGAGAGAGAAATATATTGGGAGGAGAAAGGGAGAAATGGAATGGGGCAAATTATCTCTCATAAAAGAGGCAAGCAAAAGACTTATTAGTGGAGGGATAAAGAGGGGAGGTGAGAGAAAAACATGAAGTTTACTCTCATCACATTCCACTAAAGGAAGGAATAAAATGCACACTCATTTTGGTATGAAAACCTATCTTACAATACAGGAAAGTGGGGGATAAGGGGATAAGCAGGGTGGGGGGGATGATGGAAGGGAGAGCATGGGGAGGAGGGAGCAATTGGAGGTCGACACTCATGGGGAGGGACAGGATCAAAAGAGAGAACAGAAGTAATGGGGAACAGGATAGGATGGAGGGAAATATAATTAGTTCTTACATAACATTACTATTATGGAAGTCATTTGCAAAACTACACAGATTTGGCCTATACTGAATTGCTTGCCTTCCAAAGGGAAGGGGTCGGGAGGAGGGAGGAAGAGAAGTTGGAACTCACAGTTTTAGGAACAACTGTTGAGTACTGTTCTTGCCACTAGGAAATAAGAAATACAGGTAAAGGGGTATAGGATGGAGACAAGGGCAGAGAGGGATGATAGAAGAGAGGGCAGATTGGCAGACAGGGGCAATTAGAACACTCAGTGTTTTGGGGTGGGGGGAGGGGACAAAAGGGGAGAAAATTTGGAACCCAAAATTTTGTGAAAATGAGTGTTAAAAGTTAAATAAATAAAAAAATAAAAATACCAAAAAAAAAAAAAAAGAATCCTCCACCTAAATGTCTTGGGGGAATGGAGCTGCTGAACTGGACCTCAGCCCTGAGTGGCGGTGAACAAGTATTCTCTTTTTTAAAATTTTATTTGTTTTCAGTGTTCTACAATCACTTCCATATATCTTAGATTTTTTCCCCTCCATCTCCCTTCTTCCTCCCTCCTTCCCCACTACCTCCCTGAGACAGCATATAATTTTATATAGGTTCTAGACATGTTGCATAGATTAATTAAAATGAATGGGAGAAATCATAAAACAAAGCAAAACAAAATATAACACAAAGGAAAATGGTCTGCTTAATTCTGTGATCAAATTTCATAGTTCTTTTTCTGGATGTGGAAGGTATTTTGTCTCAAGAGTCCATTGGGAATTTTTTAAGTCCTTGCATTGCAATGAAGTACTAAGTCTACCAGAAAAATTCCTCACATACTGTGGTTCTTGCTGTGTACAAAATTCTCCTGGTTTGGCCCCTTTCACTCAGCATCAGTTCATATAAGTCTCTCCAACTCTCTCTGAGGTCTTCTTGTTCATCATTTCTAATAGCACAATAGTATTCTATTACATTCATATACCACAACTTCTTCAGCCATTCCCCAACTGATGGGCATCCTTTTGATTTCCAGTTTGGGGCCACCACAAAGAGAGTTGCTATAAGTATTTTTGTACATGTGCAACCCTTTCCCATTTTTATGTCCTCCTTGGGATACATCCTAGAAGAGGTATTGCTGGGTTATAGAATGTGCACATTTCTGTACCCCTTTGGGCATAGTTTCAAATTGCTCTCCAGAATGGTTAGGTCAGCTCACAGCTCCACCAACAGTGAATTAATATTCCATCTCTCACACATCTTTTCCAACATTTATCATCTTCCTGTTTTGTCATGTTAGCCAATCTCATAGATGTGATGTGGTACCTCAGAGTTGTTTTGATTTGCATCTCTCTAATCAAGAGTGATTTAGAGAATTTTTTCTTATTACTATAGATAGCTTTAATTTCTTCCTCTGAAAACTGCTTGGGAACAGGTATTTTCTTCCATTCTTTTGGATGAGAAAGAACAATGCATACCATCAGAGGAAGACATAAATGTCAAGGCTTTTGCATCCAAAACCTCCCAAATAAATATGCAATGATCTCATGTCATGGATGAGCTCAAAAAAGATTTTGGAAAACAAGTAAGAGAGGTGGAGGAAAAAAATGGGAAGGGAAATGAGAGCAATGCAAAAAAATCTTGAAAAACAAGTCAACAGCCTGGTAAAGGAGACTCAAAAAAAATACTGAAGAAAATAACACCTTTAAAATTAGACTAATCCAAATGGCAAAAGAGGTCCAAAAAGCCAATGAGGAGAATGCTTTAAAAAGCAGAATCAGGCAAATGAAAAAGGAGGTTCAAAAGCTCACTGAAGAAAATAGTTCTTTCAAAATTAGAATGGAACAGATGGAAGCTAATGACCTTATGAGAAACCAAGAAATTACAAAACAAAACCAAAAAATGAAAAAATGGAAGATAATGTGAAATATCTCATTGAATATCAAATATTTCATTTGAAAAACAACTGACCTGGAAAATAGATCCTGGAGAGACAACTTAAAAATTAAGGGACTACCTGAAAGCGGTGATCAAAAAAAAGAGCCTAGACATCATCTTTCATGAAATTATCAAGGAAAACTGCCCTGATATTCTAGAACCAGAGGATAAAATAAATATTGAAAGAATCTACCAATCACTTCCTGAAAGAGATCCCCAAAGGAAAACTCCTAGGAATATTCTAGCCCAAATCCAGAGTTCCCAGGTCAAGGAGAAAATATTGCAAGCAACCAGAAAGCAACAATTTGAGTACTGTGGAATACAATCAGGATAACCCAAAATCTAGCAACTTCTACGTTAAGGGATCCAAGGACTTAGAAGATGATATTCCAGAAATCAAAGGAACTAGGAATAAAACAGAGAATCAACTACCCAGCAAAACTGACTAAAATACTTCTGGGGAAAAAAGATGGTCATCCAATGAAACAGAGGACTTCCAAGCATTCTTGATGAAAAGACTAGAGCTGAATAGAAAATTTGACTTTCAAATAGAGGAAGAGAAGCATGAAAAGGTAAACAGGAAAGAGAAATCATACTAAATCATTACTAAAGTTGAATTGTTTACATTCCTACAAGGAAAGATAATATTTGTAACTCTTGAAACTTTCCTCAGTTTTTGGGTAAATGGAGGGATTATATACGTATATGTGTATATACACATATATATATGTATATACACATTATATATATACATATATACACACATAGATATAGATGTAGGGCACAGGGTAAGTAGAATAGGAAGGGATGATATTTAAAAAAATAAAATTAAGGGGTGACAGAGATATATATTGGGAAGAGAAAGGGAGAAATGGAATGGGACAAATTATCTCTACTAAGAGATGCAAGAAAAAGCTTTTTCAATGGAGGGGAAAGGGAGGAAGGTGAGAGGGGAAAAGTGATGCTTACTCTCATCACATTTGGCTTAAGGAGGGAATAACATGCATGCTCAGTTTGGTTTGAAAATCTATCTTACACTACAGGAAAGTAAGAGAGAAGGAGATAATTGAGGTATGTGGGGGGGGATGATAGAAGGAAGGGCAAAGGGAGGAGTGAGCAATTAGAAGTAAGCATTTTTGGGGAGGGACAAAGTCAAAAGAGAGAATAAAATAAATAGGGGGCAGGATAGAATGGAGGGAAATATAGTTAGTCTTCCACAACATGACTATTATGGGAGTCTTTTGCATGACTACACATGTATGGCCTATATTGTATTGCTTGCCTGTGTGCAAGCAATCCTATCAGTGGGGATAGGAGGGATGAAGGAAGAGAAGTTGGAACTCAAAGTTTTAGGAGCAAATATTGAGAATTGTTTTTATATGCAACTGCTAAATAAGAAATACAGATAACAGAGTACAGAAATCTATATTGTCCTAGAAGAAAAAAGAGAAGATGGGGATAAAGGAAGGGAGGGGTGTGATAGAAGAGAGGACAGATTGGGGAAAGGAGTAATCAGAATGCATGATGTCTTGGGGTGGGGGGAGGGAAGCAATACGGAGAAAATTTGGAGCTCAAAATCTTGTGGAAATGAATGTTGAAAACTAAAAATTAATTAATTAATTAAAGTTTCAAAGAGAATAAATATTAGCTTTAGCAATAAGAGAAGGAAAAGAAATTGAAAGAATTAGAATAGGAAAAGAAGAAACTAAGTTATCACTCTTTGCAGATGATATGATGATATACTTAGAGAATCCCACAGAATCAAGTAAAAAACTAATTAAAATCATAAACAACTTTGACAAAATTGCAGGTTACAGAATAAACCCATATAAATTATCTGCATTTCTATATATTACTAAGAAAACCCACAAGCAAGAGATAGAGAAATTCCATTTAAAGCTACAATAGATACTATAAAATATCTGGGAGTCTACCTGCCAAAACACACCTAAGGACTATATGAACACAATTACAAAACACTTTTTGCACAAATAAAGTCAGATCTAAGTAAGTGGAAAAATATCAGTTGCACATGATCAGGCTGAGCCAATATAATAAAAATGATAATGCTACCTAAATTAATTTCCTTATTCAGTGCCATACCAGTCAAAATACCAGATAATTATTTTCCAGAGCTAGAAAAAATAAAATCAAAATTCACCTGGAAGAACAAAAGGTCCAGAAAATCAAGGGAACTTATGAAAAGAAATGCTAGGGAAGGTGACCTAGCCCTACCAGATTTCAAATTGTATTAGAAAGCAGCAATCATCATAACCATTTGGTACTGGCTAAGAAATATAGGAATAGAACTGTAGAATAGGTTAGGTACTCAAGACACAGTAGTCAATAAATTGAGCAATCTATTGTTTGATAAATCCAATGACCCCAACTTCTTGGATAAGAACTCAAAGTTTGACAAAAATTACTGGGAAAACTGGATAACAGCGTTGCAGAAACTGGGCACAGACCAATGCCTGACACCATACACAAGAATAAAGTCCAAATGGATACATGATCTAGGTATAAAGACTGATACTATAAACAAATTCAGGGAGCAAGGAACAGTGTACTTGTCAAATTTATGGAGAATAGAGAAATTTTTGACTAAAATAGAGATGAAGAACATTATGAAGTACAAAATGGATAATTTTGATTACATTAAATTCAAAAGGTTTTGCACAAAGAAACCCAATGCAACCAAGATTAGGAGGGAAACAGAAAACTGGGAAAGAATTTTTACAACTACTGTCTGTGATAAAGGTCTCATTTCTAAAATACACAGAGAACTGAGTCAAAAGTACAAGAATACATGTCATTCCCCACTTGATAAATGCTCATAGGATACCAACAGGGGATTTTCAGAGGAAGAAATTAAAAATATCTATAGTCATATGAAAAAATGCTTTAAATCACTATTGATAATAGAGATGCAAATCAAAACAACTCTGAGGTACCACACCACATGTATGAGATTGGCTAACATGACAAAACAGGAAGGTGATAAATGTTGGAGAAGATGTGTGAGAGTTGGAACACTAATTCATTGTTGGTGGAGCTGTAAGCTAATCCAACTATCATGGAGAGCAATTTGGAACTATGCCCAAAGGGCTGCAAAAATGTGCAAACTGTATGACCCACCAATACTGCTTCTAGGACTGCATGCCAAAGAGATTGTAAAAATGAGAAAGAGTTCCACATGTACAAAAATATTTATAGTAGCTCTCTTTGTGGTAGCCAAAAACTGGAAATCAAGGGAATGCCGATCAATTGGGGAATGGTTGAAGAAGCTGTGGTATATGAATGTAATGGAATACTATTGTGCTATAAGAAATGATGAACAGGAAGACTTCAGAGAGGTTGGAAAGACTTATATGAACAGATGCTGAGTGCAAGGAGCAGAACCAGGAGAACTTTGTATACAGTAACAATCACAGTGTGTGAGGAATTTTTCTAAAAAATTCCCCATGAATTCTTGAGGCAAAATGCCTTCCACATCCAGAGAAAGAACTGTAGATTTGGATTGCAGAATGAAGCAGACCATTTTCTCTTGTGTTAAGTTTTGTTTTATTTTGTTTTCATGGTTTCTCCCATTCATTTTAATTCTTCCATGCAACATAACTAAGATGAAAATGTATTTAATAAGAATGTATGTGTAGAACCTATATAGGATTGAATACTATCTCAGGGAGGGAAAGGAATGAGGCAGTAATGTGGGTGAGAGAGGAGGAAAAAATCTAAGCTATATGGAAGTGACTGTAGAAAACTGCAAACAAATTAATTAATAAAATAAGCAAATTAAATAAATTAAAGGAGGAGAGAATAAATTATCAATAAATTATCAATTATCAAAAATATTGATAGAAATGTCAATATCTTTATACTTATCTATATGTTTATCCTAATCCTACTATCAATAGATATTGATAAATCTATATCTATCTCCCAATTCTTAGCATAGTTCCTGGCACAATAATCAGCACTTAATAAATGGTTGCTGACTGACTTGACTGCAAGAGACTATTGGCAGTGAGAAGAATCAGGAGGCCATGGGATCATAAAGTCAGAACTGGAAGGGCCCTCAGAGGCCAACAATTCCCTCATTTTAAAGATCACTGAAATAATTCAGGTGAGAAAAAAAGACTCCCTGAACTAGGGTAGTAGGGGTACAGAGTCTATGGAAGGAAAGAAACTTATGACAGAGATACAGTGTGCTTAGAATTGATAGTTCTTGGCAACTAATAGAAATATAAAAGTAAAAGTGTCAGGGTGACTGAAGAAATTAGAGATATCTTCAAAATTGTGAAGCTATATGACTAGGAGCATCATAGCAGGACTCTAGAAGGAAAATTTGGGATGTAGCATAAGATGATGAATTCTCTTTGGAAATGTTGAGTTTAAGAGGCCCATTAAATATTCAGATGGAAAACTCCAGCAACCAATTGGTGATAGTTATTTACCATTCCTCCCCAACATATGACTCTTTGCTGTATTGAAACTGGTTCCCTCATTATCCCAAAGACATTTCATTCTCATCAACTCTCATGTTATGACTTTAGATATCAGAAGTCTAATGTCCAGGAACATGTAGCAACTCGGCCAAGGTCATATTAGTAATATGTACCTGTTAGGATTTGAACCCAGATCTTTTGTCAGCAAATCAATTGTTCTTTTCATTCTCATATTCTGCTTTTCAAAAAACCTACTGGCTCATGCAGGGATAGACTTTCATGACTTTCAACCTGCTAATGTCAAATGTTATGCAGCTAAGCTGACCAGCCATAGCTACACCTATGCCAATTAAATCACATATCATTTCAATTATCAAAATTGGAATGTCTTCCTTAGAAATTATTAAATCTATTGATTTCTTTTCAATTTATGCATTTGGTAGTAGGGAAAAGTCAAAATATCTAAAGACATTATAAGGCTACTCTGGCTTATACTAGCCATAGCACTGTTATTCATTGGGAACCATAACTCCTGAACAAAAAATTTTATCTTGATTTCAGCATAACTTCAAGATATGTTATATACGGATACAAGTGTGTCGCCATAGTTTGCCTCAAAATTATATTTCAGAAATGTTTCAGAACCCAGAAAATCAGTGAAGTGTCAGCAAGACCTAAATTTGGTATGGCATCTGAAGATCACAAGATTACAGTCTCATGTCTGAGAAAAGCTGAAAAACACAGTTGTTCAGAGATGTATGTGCAATGAATATACTAAAAACAAGACTGCAGTGAAATAGATGGGCTGTGATTGTGAGGCAGCAATAATGTGAAATGTCAAAACAGGTATATGCTCCCACAATACTGTTTAGAATTACAGTAGATCAGAAGAAAGAAAATGTAATGCTATTTGGCATTTGGGAGTATTAAGTGAAATGCACAACCCCAGTTTTCTTTTATGTGTTATGCTTTAGGAGAAAGAAAAGGGCTGGTACAAGTATAGCCTACATAGTCAGTACCAAAGGGTTGGTTTTGCTTGAAATGCTGGGATAGATCCTTTTATGTGGGACTTCTGGTTTAAAAAAAAATGTACTTTAATTGCCATATTGGAATAAAATAGTATATCCTAATGGTTGTGGTTTGTTATTTCTTCTTCCTCTAACTTGGAAAATAAATTAGAAAATTTCAACTCTACTACCATTTTTTATAAACCAAAGTGAAGTGCCAGAAATATTTCCTTGTTCAGATTGGGTGAGGGGAAAATGTATATTAAAATATTTTAAAAACAAACAAAAGCCCTCTCTGACAATATTCCAGAGCCCAGCATAACTGAGATTGGGCAGTTGTGGCTTTGCCTCTAGGATAAAAATAAGAAAATTAAGCACTTACTTAGAAAAAAGCAGTTAATATAAGAATATTCCAGATGAGTCACTTCCTGTCTCTCCTTCCCACCCTCCAACCCAAAAATCCTCTCCAGCAGCACCCTTGAGCTCTTGTCCCAATGTTTATCTCCCTACCCTAGAACAGAACTCCACTCTCTTTCATTATTCCTTAACTGGGGACATATTTTATGCCAGTTCCCCTGGATGGAGTTTTCTCAGGGAAAAAAAATTCCTAGATAAATCAACAAGCATTTATTAAGCACTTATTATATACTAGGTACCACACTAAATGCCAGGGCTACAAATACAAAACTTGTACACTTGTGGCCCTTGAGGAACATGCATTTTACAAGGAGGATACATCATGTTCACAGGTAAATTCATTTTTAAGATTTGTGACATGGAATGAGGGGCTTTAAAAATTGGGAAAGTTTGAAAAGTCATCTTAAAGTAGGTGTTATTTGAGCTAAAGCTTGAAGGGATATGGAGATTTCAAGACACAGCATTAAGGAGGAAGAAGATTCCAGGTATGGAATACAGTCTATGAAAAGGCAGATGGTATACCTATGTCAGAAGGCCAGTTGAGGATGCAAGTCCAGAGATCAGGAGAGAGAAAAATGCTACATGTGTACATCTGAGAGTCATCTCCATAGAAATGGCACTTAATTCTAAGGAAACTGAAGAGATCACCAATAAAGAATGTGGAAACAGAAGGAAAAGGGTATACAAAAAAGGCATACACTTCTTCCTAAAGTGTAGCACATATGTAATGAACTTACAGTGGAGACTAAGAAGGATGACTTCAATGAACAGGAAAAGAACTATAACTCAACATTGTCATGAAAATTCAGGGAGAAGTGAATATACAGAAAGAGAAAGCAGTCAGCATTGGCAAATTCTACATAGATTAAGAAGGATGAGGACTGATTAATTATATTACACTTAGACATATGGAAATCATTGGCAATCTAGGAGATATATTTCATTTAACTGATAGGAAGATGTCAGTATGCCTGGGGTTGAGAAGTTAGTGGGATTTGAAGGAGTAAAGGCAAGAAGTAGAGACAGCTTTTCCATGGAGTTTGACTATGAAAGGGGCAAAAAATAAAAGACATTAATAGCTTTTAGGAGTTACAAATTTAAGTGAAGGGTTTTTGTTTCTTTGCAAGTTTTATAATGTCTGTATGAAGGAAAAGAAGAGGTTGGAAATTTAGGAGGGACAGGGGATGGTCTAAGGAGATAGTCAAAGGAGATAGGAACAGACAAAACTGGAGGCACATATGGAGAAATCAGAATTGGAAAGAAAAAATGGCAAAGTTGCAATGAAATGAACAAAGAAGGAGAGGATGCCAAATTAATTTGCAGTTTAGTACAGAACAGGAGGAACTTGTGACAAATAGTCTCAAATGTAATAAAATATAAGGTAATATGAGGCATGGTTTTCTGTTTAGAATAGGGGTTCTTAACCTTCCCATGAATGTCATAGATCCTTTTGATGAAACCTAAGGGTCTCTTTTAAGGATAATGCTTTTAAATGCTTAAAATACATAGGATGACAAAGGGAAAGCAGTTGTGTGGAAATATAGTTATAAAAATAATTTTAAAATCACCTAAGTTATTTAAAAATCAAGTAAATAAATAATCAAGTAAAATCAGGTTAAAAATCTCTGGCTTAGAAGTAGTAGGAGGGGAGTGGTGTAGGTATTTGGAGAAGAGACAGTCTAGATTCTCTAGAAAAATATCTGTGGGGACAGTGACAATCAGGGAAGGTTTAAAAAAAAGAGGCATGGCACAGAGAGGACACAGCTGAGAAAGGATCAAAAAAATGTAGTGGACCCAGTCCATAGGCTTGTATGACTCTTCCAGCAGTCTTCAACAACAGACAAGCAGGAAAACAAATGATGAATGGTGGGAGTAATCCAGAGTTGGAGTGTGAAGACTGATGAGGAGTAATTATACAAGGGAAATAAGATTTAAGAGTTAAGGACCATGGAAGGCTTCTCCAACCCCTCTAAATTCTCATGTCTTCTCCTCCTTAACTATTTCCTATGTATCCTGCATATGGCCCACCTTGTATATATTTGTTTGTTTATATTTATCTCCCCTACAAGACAGGAAGCTCCTTGAGGGCAGGGACTATTTTTTAGCTCTTAGTGTCACCATCACTTAGCATAGCACTTAATGAATGTTTATTGGTTGAAAAGTTGAACTGATTAACTACTGATGGAGGTTATGAAAGAACTCAAAGAGCAAAGCCCAAAGAGGGATAGTGACTTGGAAAAGTTTGGGAAGGGTGGAATGACTGGAGTTCCAAGAGGACATAAAGAATGGGTTTAGGAGGATATACCTAGAAAATTTAGAAGGACAGGAGGTTGTGATCAGGTAGAGGATTTTGAGAGCACTTGAGGATCATGACCAGATTAAGGGTGTGACCATCCCCAGGAACAGCTGAGCAGGAGTAAAGGAAAAGATCACTGCAGCTAAGGATAAAATGATAACAAGAAGTAAAAAGTGTTTGGACTCGAGGAAGACGAGGCTGATAGTGTCTGAATTGAAGGGAGGGAGGAAGTTGACAAACTGGAAAAAAGAGTATTTAATGCTTCAAAAACAACTAAATTGAAGAGTCTGTGAAGGAAAGGAAGACTAAGTCAGGTACTGAATTGTTTGAGAAATGAAAAATGGGTCAGATTACTGTTGCTAGGATTTGTCTTTAGTAAAGTAACTCTATGAAACGTAACTCCAAGAAGATGTTGCGGAAGGAAGGTGGTAGCAAGAGAGTCTATAAGTGGCAATGAGGATCAAAAGGCACAATTATTCCCTCTCCTACCCCAGTGTACATGGGCAGGGACTATGGGAAAAGGTACTGCAAAGGTATGCCAATATCTCTGATTATGGCTAGATAACAGTTATATATTTATCAAGAAAAGCCAGATTTTGATGATAACTTTCAGGAAATGGATTATTTATTCACCCTCCCATGGGCATCCAGGGCAGCTATGACCCAGGGCTATTTTCTTCTTAGACACAAAATCTCTGCTCCAAGACCTTTCTTTTCCCTGGGGTTATCAGTTGATTGTACTGATGTAGCTGCTGCATATTAGGTTTCATGTACAAATGATGCTCTATAGTTAGATGGAAAGAACTCTCATCTTAATGACAAGAGACTTGATTTTGAATCCTATCTCCCACAGTAATGCCAGTGCCCAGAACAAAGTAGTCACTTAATAAATGTTTATTGATTAATTGGTTGATTTACTAATTATGGGACTATTGGAAAGTCATTTCAACCCTCAGTCTCAGATTCTTTATCTGTAACATGCAGGTGTGTCTCTTTAGGAATCAATGGAAATATGGGGAAAATACTTTGTAAACAGCAATGCTATGCTCACAATTCTCCCTATTCATACCCACAGTGTTTTGAGTATCCCGAGATAATTCATGCAATGTGCTTTGCAAACCTTAAAGCACTATAGCAGCTATTACCACTACTACTACTACTACTACTACTACTACTACTACTACTACTACTACTACTACTACTACTACTGCAAATACTACTACCACTGCTAATATTCCTGACAGCCAGGTAATCCACAGATAGAAGACAAGATCCTGCTAAAGAAAATTTTCAAAAGCTATTCATTCCTTCAGCCACTAAATATAAGTTTGGCATTAATTGAAATATTAACGTCTAATAAAGGAACCTCTGCCAATAAAAATAGGCTGCAGCACTGGTTTAAATATGCAAAAGCCAACTGTAAAAATTACCTGGCATGAGTTCATTTCTCAAGTTTGTGCTACACATGCAACAGCTAGCATGAATATGAAGCAACTTATTAAGTTTTTGTTATCAAGATAAGGGGAGGCAGGATTCAGCTACTGGGAAAATCCCCAGACCTGCAGAAGAAAACAAGATGATTTTTTCTGTTGTCATTTGATGTGTGTGTGTGTGTGTGTGTGTGTGTGTGTGTGTGTACGTGTGCGTGTTTTAATGGTAAGCAAACACAAGCTGTGTTGACAAAACCAGTTCATTAGAATTTTCCAGACCTGGATGAGCCAGGCTTCTTTGGTCACATGAGTAGCTGTAGGAACCTGACACTGAGCTTACCTGATGAAAGAGATGGAAGCCTTAGACTACTTAGGGTTTACAAATACAGACAAGACAGTCTTCACACTGCTTATGAGAATTCATTCTCTGAAAAAACATAATGCAAGCAGTATGAGGTCTATGTTACCTTAAAAAACTGCCCTCAAAGTTGAAAATCACCATGGATGCCTACTCAACTCTACCTTACAAAACTAACTCACCAAAAGTCATGTATCACAATTAGGGAATTTCCAAACCTATTAAAAAAACACTCAAATTTACAGTAGAGATGGGAAAAGATGGGAAGAACCTTACAGAAAGACTATCTAATCATGAATTTTGCAACTGTTTTGTCTCTGACTCAACAACTCCACCTCTATTCCTGAAAATGGAAAGGTCTTTTCACTGACAAAAGGAAAGTCATTTTATCCTAAGAACATAAATCTCACTATCTATGGGTCAGATCATAGTCAATCAAGTTCAGGACTCTATTTGTGACAGTAACATAATATATGTTATATATAACACCTACCCTCCGAGATTATCTCCTATTTACGCTCTATATACCTTCTATGGACATAGTTTTCATGTTATGTCCTGATTGGATTGTGAGCTCCTCACAAGCAGGTTTCATGCTTTTACTTCCCCAGTGCTTAACAGTGCCTGGCATATAGTAGACAATAAGTATTTGTTTTTTAAATGCCTAAGTGATATTCTTGGGAGGTAACTTGAATCAGTCATAAAAATGACAAATAAAAATAAACTGAAAAAGCCAAATTTCCTAGAATTACCAATTATGAATCTATCACCTATGAATCTCTTTTAAACCGGTTTTCCAAAATCCGTTTCATGGAAGGCTGGTGATGATAAGAGTTCTTAGGAAATATTTCCATTTTAATGACATTCCCCTTCTAAAGTACTACTTAAGAAAGTATGTATGCTCAAGCATTTTATTATGTATTTACTTATCTATGCCCCCTCTCTTATGAAAATAGTTTTAATTTTCTCTGTTTTGTGTCACTACTTTCCCTTATGTGCTTTTATTCCGAGGGAATTTCAGACTCTCTAGTCTCACATTTACTAATTTAACAATACAATATGATTCCCAAAATGTTCCATTGTCAAATTAGTTCAGGACAATCTGCTCTAGACATTCCAATTCTCCTCTAAGATTATGTCATTGCTTGTTGTAATGTGTGCTGTAAGTTTACTGCCTCCCGTGGGAAGTAACACCTAAACTTTCCCCCCTCAAGTTCCAAAGGGTCTCTTCTCTTACTAGCATTCCAAGATTAAAGACTAAATTTGGCCTCCCTAGTCCATACCATTCATGACTTGATAGTGCCAATTGTGCAGCACAGACAATAAATGCATTAGGGGAGGAGGAGGGCAAGTAGTGTGTCTGAGACAGCTCACAGAGGAAATAAAATGATGTGGGCTAGAGAGGCGTTTGAAGGACAAAGCAGTAATTAGGTTAAAAGGAACAATCAAAGGGGTGACAACTTTAGATGAACAGAGGGAAGGTGTTCCAAACATGGAAACTGAATAACCACAAACAAGTATGGGGGGGGAGGATTATGGGTCTATGTAGATATGTATGCGTGTACATATGTGTGCATACACTTATATATACACATATACATGTACATAAACTATATGGTATAATACAAATATAGTAAACATTTCGTGTTTACACTGTGTGCTGAGCACTGAACTAGCTTCTAAAGGAAATATAAAGGTTAACTAAAATAGTCTCTGCCTTCAAAAAGCTTCCTAAGATGGAAGGTGATAAGATGTAAACCTAAAAGTTATAATATGCAATATTATATTAAGGGAGTATATGTTAGGGAAACACAGAACAAGGTCTTAGTGGGATACCTGTTCCCAGTCAGGGGCATAAGGGAAGACTTTGGGGGCACCATTTGGAATGGCCCATAAAGGATGAATAGGAATTAAGCAAGTGAATATGGAAAAGGAAAACATTGTGGGTAAAAAAATCTGAGTGAAGGTATTGAGATGTAAAAGGAGGGTGTTAATGTGAGAGGCAATGCTATCAATTCTGTATCAAGCGTAGCAGTATAAACATGGAGGACATGTTCTCTGTGGAGAATACAATACATAAGACTATAATGTAGGATGGTTCCTGGCTATGGAATGCCTTGAGTGCCAGGCAGAAGACTTTTAACTTTACTAAAAAGGCAAAAAACAGGGGAGCCATAGCAAAGTTTTGAGCAAAAAGCATGATATCATCAGATCTGTGGATGCCAAAGTTAATTCTGATTATAATATTAGAGTGAATACCAGGTGAAAACGAGTGTCTACATTAGGGTGGGTAGCTAGAAATACCCAAATGGAACTTTGTTCTCATCAATTTGGAATTTTCTTTCTAATTATGCAGAATACAATTAACTCATGAGGGTCCATTCTATGTACCTCTTAGCTCTACCATCCCTTAAGTTCACCACAGGGGGTTCACAGAAAACAGTAAAGGTCTTTCTCTCTTTTACCATGAGGATACCCAATATACAGATAATTAATTAATTAGTACTCACTCTTACCACAAAACTTATCCATCTTCTTTATTTGATCATACCTTTCATTAATGACATTTTTTATACCAGTTATTCTTCAGAGCACCATCTATTTTATCTGTTATAACCTGCTGCCACTCACCATGCAACTGTCCATTGCACTATGAATAACCGTGATATTTTAATTAATCAAACTATGGTGTCCCATGACTCAGAGACATACAACACTAGCAGAAGACTGAAACTAGAAAAGAAGTCTTTTGTTTCACAGAAATGCTTGATGTCATGAAAGGTGCAATTCCATTTGCCCTCCTGTTTCACTATATCATGGGTTAAGTAAAAGTTAAGCTAGGAACTTCGCTGCCATTTACAATATTGGAAAATTTTCTTTGACTTCCAAACAACTGACTAGCAGGCATTTTGAACAGAGGAGGGAGGGGAATATGCATTTTTTAGCACCTACTACATGCCAGGCACAGTGCCAAGCACTTTACAAATATCTCATTCAATCCTCACAATAATCCTGCGAAATAAGTTCTATTATTATCTCTATTTTACAGTCGAGGAAAATGAAGCAAACAGAGGTTAAGTGACTTGCCTAGTGTTACTCACATAGTAAGTATCAAAGGACATAGTTGAACTCAGATCTTCCTGACTCCAGACCCAGTGATCTATCCACTGCACCACCTAGCTGCCTTTAAAAAAGAACCTGTTTGTAAGTGGAAGGCTGCCTCTATTGATCTATGGCATGAAATTCCTCCAAATATACAAAACACGTGTTTTGTACCTGAGGTTTGCCTTTAATTCCTTATGAGCAGAATTTTTTTTTTCCTATCCTAGGAAGATGATTTCAGATAATAAATTGTCATCTACAAGCAAAATTGGAAGAAAAACATTTACAGTACAGTGGGGGGGGGGGGGGACGACTGTAGGTCAGAGAGAAAAAACAGATTAACAAGCTGAGAACGTGTCCAATTTGGGACAAGCTCTGAACATCCTGGTTAAGTGAGCTTTTCATTTCTCAGGAAAATATCCTCACCATAACATGCTTCTTTGTTCAAGGCACTTAATACAGGCTCCTTCATCATGATAACAGGATGTCAGGTTTATATTGCTTTTGCTTTAATGATCCTAAACTGCCTGGAAGTAGGAATGCAAGCTATGACAAGTTACTGAAATTAAAAAGAAAACTCAAACTCCAAACTCCTTTCTCAAATTTTTATTATTCTGGGCATTGTGAATTTTAAAGAACAAATTAGCATAAATACAGGAAATGTATAGATGCCGTAAATGCACTGGGCATCCCAATTATGTTACGGTGTAAAAAAGGTTCTCCAAGAGTTTAGTAGGAGGATTCCCTCCCTTCTAACGCACCATAAATTCCAAAGGGCTTGTGCCAAACTGGGTAGATTGCACCCATTTATTAATATTTGGAATCCTACAAATGAGTTTCCTAAATGTTAAGTATTACTCATTTGCTATTTTATAGTGCTTTATTGCAGAAGACATCAGCCCTAGCTTTCTTGGTGCCCTCTGTAAAACCATACAAGCAATGCCTTGGGGAAACTTACATAACCTACACATCTGGGGGGTGAGAGAAGGGAAAAGGAAGCAGCACATTAAGGCTAGATTTGCTGATCTTGGAAATAGGTCTCTCTGCAGGAGCTTCCAAATGTGCCTTTGTTTATGTTTTGGGCTCTGGGTTGTTGTGCAGCCCAGTTCTAAGGAGGATGGGATTTGAAGCCTCAATAAAAAAATCAGAAAACATATAATTAAAATTGGAAACAGGGGATAGGTGAAGGAGAGAGCAGGAGTAATATTTATTTGGGACATTCAAGTCAGGGATATATAAGTTAAAGGAATTTATAGAATTTATTGATTTGGTTTTAGTATCTGGTATTAGGAGTGATATATGTGTGTATGTATGTATGCATGCACATATGTATGCATGCATGTATGTATAGGGCAGCTAAGTGGCACAGAGTGTTGGGTCAGTAAGCAGGAAGACATCTTTGAGACTTCATATCTGGCCTCAGATACTAACTGTGTGACCCTGGACAAATCACTTAACCCTATTTGCCTCAGTTCCTCATCTGCAAAACGAGCTGGAGAAGAAAATGACAAACCACTTCAGTATCTTTGCCAAGAAAACAGCAAATGAGGTCACAAACAGTAGGGCAAGACTGAAAAATGACTGAATATATATGCATAAATATAAAATGAATTATATTTTTGTGTATATGTAATGAATTATACCTGTAATGGCTCCCCCAATACTTTCCTTTGTGTGTTTGTTCTAGATGAGAATATAGGTATATAA
The DNA here is from genome assembly GCF_028372415.1 of Notamacropus eugenii. Lineage (NCBI taxonomy): Eukaryota > Metazoa > Chordata > Mammalia > Diprotodontia > Macropodidae > Notamacropus > Notamacropus eugenii. Next base: position 226,717,458 of record NC_092873.1, on the reverse strand, counting down.
GTATAGTTCAGGACCAAGATATTTTTCACCTTAACCATTTGAGAGCAATTAAAGAAAAGGTATCTTACAATTCAAATGATTGAGACAGATATTTGCCTCAGTTCTCTACTTTCTAAAACAATTCACAAGAACACTAGAAATATTTGAGACTAGGTCCAGCCAGACTAGTATATTCCATTTTTGTAATGTTATAATAAATGTACATTTTCTGGGATAGCTTGTCCACTTTCCATAACACCAGTTTCTAAGAAAGACTGTATGTTGTAACGCAAGGTCTATTGGACTTGGAATCAAGATGTGACTATAAGTCCCACATCCAACATTTAGTAGTTCTGTGACCCTAAGGAATTCACTTAACCTCTCTGGGACTTAGTTTTTTCATTTGTAAAATCAGGGAGGCTAGACTGGACCTGAGACGTCCCTTCTACGTCTAAATCAATTATCCTTTGATTTGAAGTATATTCCAAACTTCCTCTAGTTTGCCTGAATAGACCATTATATATGCCTTTAATAATTTACCTAAACCTTTCTTGGAGTTATTTATGTTTTCTTCCACCATTGGGGGAAATTAGCTCCTTAAGTTTGTTATCCAATCTGTAGATTTTACTCTGTAAAACAGTATTTTAAAAGATTTATCATGAAGCCACCTTCAAAGAGTATCCCCAGGCTCTTGGTCGCAGGCTAAATATAAATAAATCCATGTTAACATTACCAAAACATTTTGTGATTTTATAAACCTGGTTATTATGTATTTGTCCACTATTGTCACAGCATACCAGACTTCATATTTCTAGACCAAAATCCTAATTTTTTTAAGTTTATCCTCATACTAAGACCCCTTCATAATCTAATTAGTGTATTCAGAAAAGTGACTATACATTTCTGCTCTTTGCTTGCTTTCGGCCACTACCCTATTACCAAACCGTCCTTCTACTCCCACAGCATGATAACTTTGTTTAAAAAAAATATTTTGAAATGGAATTTTTTTTTAACTTTTTGAAAATATGAATAAACTGACTCAACGTGTTTCTTGTCTACATGCATTTGGCTTCTCAAAATCTCTACCAGAATAGTTAGGCATGACTTTCCCTTACAGAAACTGCATTGCCTCTTTACTCCATAGATCCTGCTTGTTTAAGGGTTCAGTGATTCTGTTCTTTATTCGTTTCTTTCAGCTTCAGGGGACTGAACTGAGATTCACCAATCTCTTGTCCTGAAAATTGTAACTGATGTTCTTTTCACGAACAGGAGTCTCATTGGCAATCCACCAGTCCTTCAGCACAACTACTGATTAGAAACTATTGGGGCCAATAACACACTTTTATTCTGAGTACTTTCATAATCTTTTGGTCATAATTGGTATCAGTCCAAATGATTTCTCAATAGCTTAACATCAAAGATATCCTCTGCCTCTACCAATAATGCTTGTGACCTACCTATTTTGGTTCCATAATCCATAATTCAAGAATCAAGTGACCTCCTTGATTCTCTACTAATATATCTGCTTTGGATGACCTGGTTTTTCAGCATCTTGTGAGTTGCTCTCAAATTACTTTGTGGCCCTCCTAATTCCTAATTTACATCTGAGCTACCACCCTTGGAGTAACTATTTCCCATGCCACTAGTTGCATCTTCCCCCTATTATGACTATAGATTTGTTATTTGTCTTTCCTCTAGATTTAGCCACATTTCCACCTATCCTTTTCACATCGTGCTGCTATGCTTGGATTCATATGGAGTTTACCCTTCACTTTCTCTATACAGTTTCAATTCAGGCATGCTGGACTTTTGCTTCAGTATTCCAGTCCTATTTAGTAGCTGACCACTCTAGTATGTTATCTAAAGATATGAATCTAAATTAATTTGCCACATTGCTTTAATGCATAGAATTTAAAGTCCTCTAAGACAATGGTTCTTTTCTTTTTTTCTTTGGATTACCAGAGCTAAACATGATGCCTTGCATACAGTAGGCATCTAATACATGCTTGTTAAAGTCTGAAATATTGAGTCTAAGTCAGAAAAAGGGAATGTATTCATTTATATAGTTCTTAAACATTACAGCTCACCACACATAAGACAACACTAGTTATTAAGCATGAATATGTGTTTCCTAAGAAGGTAAAAGGTATTGAGTATTAAAGCCATACAATTTAAATTAAGGCAATCTAACCTGAATAATGCCAGTGAAAGTAGCAGAACAACTGAAAAAAAATTCATTATTAGTGCACAGAGAATTCTACAAATATTATCTGTGTAAGAGTTATTTCTAAGAATAAGTTGCCTGGTATAGAAATAATTTTGCAGAATATAAATTGGCTTGGGAAGTTATTAATGCTGTTGAAAAAAACAAAAGCGAAATAACACTATACGCAAGTGAGATAATTGAAATGCGCCTTTGGTGGGAATGGTTTATGAAAAGAACATTACATGCATCCACTGGCAGATTTTTTAATACTAATAATTACTAATATTGAGAAATGTCAACAGCATGGAATGAACATGAAATATGTGAATGTGCAAGAATTTATGCTAATGAGATTTTACAAGGTGAACAATTGTTTTGTGTTCTTTCTTGTTCCCTTTACAATTCTATTTATGTTTAGGGTAAAAACAGCATAAATACTGAAACAGAGAAAGGAAATTCATAGTTGGTCCAAACATTAATCAAGTTGACCACTGGAATGGAAATGGATTCTTTAGACAGCATAAATGAGTAGGAATGAGACAACTGGCAGCACCAAGTGAATTTTTTTAAAGAGGAAAGACATACAAACACATATACATACATACATAAATACATACAAACATACATATATGATCTTTGATTTTCCTTTCTGACATGAGAAAAGGGGAATCAAGTAAAGAAGGAAAAAATATAGGAATAATGCATACATAGTCCCGAAGCATATATAATAGAGGCATTGCATACTTTTCAGTTTGCATAACTGTTTTGAAAGCTGTTTTTTCTACCATGGCATCAAAGAGGAATTGTCTGCTACTACTAAGGTACTTTAACAGTTTTAACAGTTGACCCAATAGAATTGAAACACGCCTGGAGACACAATGAGACAATGCCAGTAGAAAGCTGAGTTTTGAAGAGCGTTCTGATCTCTGCTGTGTTACTCACCATGCTGGGCTCAGAAGAGGCTGCTCTGCTTGTCATTTTCTAGCTGTTTTCCATCTCAATCCTGTGTTATGGGAATAAGGTACATCATATTAAGAGTGTGTCAGCTGACATTTGTGTCATGAAAACTGATAAAAGGAATTAGATTGGCAATGCAGGTATAAGAATTTGATTTCAAGGACTATGCTGTATGAACTCCTTTGCTGTTTTCCCTCTTCTTTTTCCCACATGTCTTGTAAATCAATTGCATGAATTTTAAAATGAGAATATTAATACTCTTATCTTATATGGAATCTTTCCTCCGTGGAGATCAATGCCCTCTACCATCTATAGCCTGCATCTACATTTCCAAGTGGATCAACCATCATTGATCACTTCAAGCTAAAAGTAAGTGAAATGAACTAAGAAAAAACTAAACTACATCATGCACTTTTTAAACTGCTTAAGAAATGCACAATTGAGTAGATGACCATTGCAATTGACCCAGCAGTACATGTAGACATAATTTGATTATTTTATAATAACTTTAACTACTGACATATAAAACTAAGGTTTTAGAAGTTCTAAAATATTTTTGTCATGTGAATACATATAGGAAAAAAACATTGTGAGATTAATGTCACTTGTACAGCTGCTTTACTGTGATGCTTCATCATAGCAGGAGATAACTTGGGTTCTTTAAGATTATTCCTGTATAGTACAAGACACGGTGATAGGTTATGATTGCTGTCCAAGCACTAGCTTGATTAAAGTCAATAGGGACTCAGCATCAGTGGTTGGGAAAAAAGTAATGAATTTTGGGGCTATGAAATATAACATTGCCACTGTTTGTGTTCATCTCTGTTCTACATAGGTAATGTTAATAGCAGAGTGGTAGAAAATGGGACTGAGGCTACAAAACAGAGGCTATCTGTGAACTAACTTAAGTGTTGGTATACACTGTGGTAGTATCAGTTTGCTTAAAGTTCCCAGAGCTAATGTTGAAGGGGGAAGGGGTGCCTAGAGGTAGGGTGCATACTAATCGCATAGAAAAAGATGTCTACATGTCTAAAGGGTACAATTTTTAAGCATGCATATTTTTTTCAATAGAATATAAGCTTGGGGAGCAGAAACAGGAGAACATTGTACACAGTTACAACTACATTGTGCAGTGACTAACTTTGATAGACTTGGCTCTTCTCAGCAATGCAAGATTCTAAGACAACCCCAAAAGGCTCATGAGGGAAAATGCTGTCCACACACAGAGAAAGAATTACAGAATCTGAATGCAGATTGAAGCATGCGATTTGCTCTCTCTCTTTTCTGTTTTGTTTTGTTTTGTTTTTTTTCTTCTTTTTCGTGGTTCATTACAATGATTATAATTCTTTGCGACATGATTAATGTGAAATTTTTTAATGTGAATGTATATGCAGAGTCTATATCAGGTTGCATTCTGTCTTGAGGAGGGGAAAGGGCAGGGAGGAGGAGAAAAATTGGAACTCAAAAGCTTGTGGAACTGCATATCATAAATTAAAAATAAATAAATAAATATTTTTTAAAAATATAAGCTCTTTGAGGGCAAGACTATTTAGCTTTGTCTTTGTTATCTCCAGTATTCTAACAAAGCACCCGACATTTTTAAAATCTATAATAAATATATGTTAATTTATTGACATGATTATTACATCGAGGTGTATACCTTGTCTTTTAGGGACATACACACAAGATGCTGCAATCTAATACAGAGACAATCTTGTCCATCAAGCATTTGAGTGCCAACAGGAAAAGAGTCATAAAACTTATGATTACCAAAGGTTTCCCCTTTTCATGGAGGATGCCCTTCAGAGAGTCAAAAGAAAAGAAGGATTTTTATGTAAGTATAAATGATTTTTCCAAAATTATAGGTCCAAATTCCAGTGGCTCTGTATTGCTTCTAAGATCAAACTCAAAATTCTCTGTTTGGCATTCAAAGCCTTACATAACCTAACCCCTATCTATTTTTCAAGTCTTCTTACTTCTTACTTCTTACTCCTTACCAGGTCCTCTTCAATTCAGTGACACTGGCATTCTTGCTTTTCCATAAATAAGACATCTTAACATTCAAGGCACTTTCTCTGGCTCTCCCCTATACTTGGAATGCTCTCCCTCCTTATCCCTGCCTACAGGCTTCCCTGGCTTCCTTTAAGTCCCACTAAAATCCCATCTTCTACATCAAGCCTTTCCTAGTCCCTCTTAGTTCTAGTGTTTCCCCTTTTATTTTTCCCATTTATCTTGTATATAGCTTACCTTTTATATATTTGCTTGCATGTTGTCTGCCCTGTTAGACTGTGGCTCTCTTAATGGCAAGGACTTTTCCCTCTTTTCCCATCCCCAGCAACAAGCATAGAGTTGGCACATAGTAGGTTCCTACTAAATTTTTATTTATTGTCTGACTGTGGTGATGAGTCTTTTGAAGTTGATTTTGTATTGATTCTATGAAACTCCAGAACACTAGAGGGCCTTCTGAACCCTAACCCTCAATAGGTATGCAAAGAGATAGACCTCAGCATCCATATTTAGAAAACCATATGGATAAGAATGCATATTACCCAGATAATAACACAAATGTGGATGGGCACGCCCAACAAGTGATGATTTAGTCCATCAGTATGTGTGTATGTATGCATGAACATCGTAAAGGTGCATACTGTATCATGCTATGTACATGTGAGTATACACATGTATGTGTACATGTGTGCACATGCATGTTTGAACATATGTGTATGTCTATATGTAGAAAGAGAGCTCATGAGCTGCTTCCTAAAGTGAGAGATTATCATGCTACATGATAATGTAACACAACGATCATGGAATACCATGATCTCAGAAGAATCAAAATTACCTATGACCGCAAAACTATGGAAAGATGCATAGTATATGAGAATAATCTGGTTAATGATGAGAGAAGTGGCACAGGAGATAGCAAAGAAAAATATAAATAGTAAAGAAGATAGGTTCCATTACGTATCAAGAGTGAAAGAAAACAGACAGAAGACCATGTTGTACTGGCATCAGTGGAATGCTCAGATAACTAAATATACAAAACGTACAAAAGTATCTATTGCAGTTCTTTTAATGGTGGCAAAAACACTATGCCTAATAATTGAGAAATGGCTGAATAAACTTGGCTTAAGAATGTGATATATAGTACTATGGTACTGTAAGATACGAGGAAATAGATGATTTCAAAGAAACATGGAAAGACTTACATGAACTGAGTTAAAGTCAAGTGAGTAGAAGTAAATGAAAACTTTACACCATAACACCTATGTTATTAAAATGACAATTTTAAGGAACTTTATAAGCTAACGGAGAATAAAACGAACAGAACCCAGAGGACAATTTATATAATAACAGTGTAAAATCAAACTTTGAAAGTTGTAAGAACTCTAATTAATATAGTAATCATCCCTGACTCCTAAGGATTAATGATGAAACATGAAATCTACTACGGATAGGTGATAAATTTAGAGTATAGAATGAGATATATAAATTTTTTGATATAGCTGTTGAGATAATTTGTTTTGCTTGACTATGTATACTTATCACAAAAATTATTTTCCCCTTTTCTCCTTATTTAGTGGAATGGGAATGGAAGGGAGAAAAAAATTATTTCTATAATTTTTTTTTTTAATAGAGTAGTGGGGATGCTACAGACAGGAAATTTTACAAGCACTTTCCAATGTGGTCACTGTAATATTAGTCTTACTTAATTGTTTTACTTTGTTACAGGGACCTCTCACTAAATGGGAGTGATCTGTAAATACTTGTTATATTAAAAATGTAATATAACTTTAAAAAAAGCTAAAGGAAGTCCTCTAACACTCATTCTATAGATAGTTTATGAAATATTTAGGAGAAATTATATACATATTACCACATGCATATTCACATACCTATAGAAAGAAGTCATCTATTATCTAAAACTAGAAATCATCTAGCCCAAATCTTTCATTTAACAGATGAGCAAAGTAAGGCCCAGAAAGGTTAACTAACTTTCTCAATCATATATCTACTTAGCAGAAGAGCCAGGATTGGAATAAGCCAGTCTCCCAGACCCCTGCTCTTTTCACTATATCATAGTGCTTCTCAAATTCTCATAAAGGAAGAAAATCTCATTTTGTTTCTGTTTCTAAACAAATCTCATTAGAGAATTCGGTAAATTGGTTTTAACCTTAATCTTTGAAATATATTTTACAAAGAAAAATATCAGCTCAAACTCACTAAGCTAAATTTGATAAACAATTTTTTATGATGAGATTTTTTTTTTTTTAAAGAACATGGATTTATGTTTTGGCTTAAAAAAAAAATTGGGACTTACATGATCTGATGCTGAGCGAAAGGAGCAGAACCAGGAGAACTTTATGCTCAGCAGCGACCACAGTGTGTGAGAGTTTTTTCTGGTAGACTTGGATCTTCATAGCAATGCTAGGACATAAAAAAAATTAAATTAAATTAAAAAAAGAACATTCCCCACATGATTTCTGGTTATGCTGTTATGTTTGTAGAACGAGGGATGCCTTCCAGTAATATAATACAAAATCTAAAGGATAAGCAAATTCATTTTGAATAAAAAAGTTTTACATTAAAAAAAAAATTGGGGGGCAGCTAAATGGCTGAATGGAAGTCAGAAAAAAGATTCATTTTCTTGAGTTCAGATCCAATTTCAGAAACTTACTAGCTTAGTAACCCTGGACTAGTCACTTAACCCAGTTTGCTTCAGTTTCCTCATCTGTAAAATGAGCTAGAGAAGGAAATGACAAAACACTCCAGTATTTTTGTCAAGAAAACTCCAAACGGGGTCAAAAAGAGTCAGACACAACAGAAATGACTCAACAACAACAAAATAAGAATTAACAAATACAATTTTCAAAACTATTAATAAATCACATCTATCGAAAAACACCGCAGTGTTAGCCCAGATTCACTTTCCATCCTAGTTCACTGTCCTGGCTATGGAATGAAAACTCTCCTTCAGAGCTCCCTCTTACTTCTTAGGTGCTCTTCTGAAGCAATGGCCTCAGAAAGAAGTATCTCATCGGTAGCAAACTCACAATTGAATGATAGCAGTAGGGGGTCTAAGACATACATATATCTAATCAAGGGAGGACAAAGAAACAAAGAGTATAAGAAAGGGGAGGGGAAGACATTGAGGAGAGAGATAATATAAGAATGACTTCTCTAATATCTTCTTACTTAGGAGACAAGAGGCCAGGAGGAAAAGAGAGATTGGATAAGGAGGATACTACTCTGAGCAGTTAGAAGGAAGGCATCAAAGAGTAATTAAATTTTATTGCCAAGTTTCCTGTTTAATTGGAAGAGGTTTGTCATAGAACTACACAGAACACAATCTAAAGGGATTTTGTGTATTATTTTTCCTAGAATTGAGAATCAAAATCTTTATTTTTCAATGAACAGGTATCCCTTACCCAGTGAAACCATATAAATTCCAGTGTAGTCATAGTTAAAGCCACATATTTTCTCTTCCAGCCACTTTGGCTTAGTAGTGCCTATAATTACAGAAATAAACATCTCTCAAAGAGTCTGAGAGAATTCCCCTGCCTAGTTTCTGCCCAAGCTTCCATTTGGCTGACAGCGATTCAACTCACCAACCAGTGAATGAACAAATAGCCAAGGGCTCTTTTGCCTAAAGGAAACAGTGCACAAGTAGTGCTCTCTTTTGACCTTAAAGGAAGACGATTTTTCAGAAAAACATGAATAATAATACTCTATGATTCAGGTTAGCAGATACCTAAAAGATAGGTTTCCTGAAGGTAGAGACTATTTCCTTGTTTTCTTTGTATGTGCAGAATACCTGGCATCCCTATGAAGTAGGTACTTCATGCTTATAGAATTGAAATGAATTATGCTTTGGGGCCTTCCTACACACACAAATTCTGGGAATTTTGAGATTCTGCATTTTAGTATATATCAATATTAGGTGGCTCAGTGGATGGAGCACTGGGGCCCAGAGTCCAGAAGAACTAAGTTCAGATATGACTCAGACACTTACTAGTTGTATGACCCTGGGAAAATTACTTAATCTGGTTTGCTTCAGTTTCCTCATCTGTAAAATGAGCTGGAAAAAGGAAATAGCAAACCATTTCAGTATCTTTGCCAAGAAAATCCCAAAAGGAGTCACAAAGAATCAGACACAATCAAAACAACTGAACAACAAAAATAATTCCACCAAACTGATAACTAAAAGTAATTTCTTCTATAATATATCTAATGAGTGGTCGTCCAGTTTTTGTACAAAGACCTCTAATAAGGAGGATCATTTTTTAAATAGCTTAAAATCCTTTTCCTCCAGAAATGTAAATAAATGTTGCCAAGTTTATATTTTAGAAATCATGCTTAGAAACCATATTCAGACAAGTAGGGATAAATTGTAATGAATAATAATAATACTTCATAGCTTACAAATCTCTTTACATATATTATCTCATTTGACCTTCTCTACAACCCTATGAGATAAAGACTATTATTTTCCATATTTTACATATGAGGAAATGAGAAGGAAGTAAGTTAAGTGAGTTGCTTAAAATCATACAACTAATAATTGTCTATGGAGAGAGTTGAATGCAGGTCTTCCTGGTTCTCATGCCAACTCTCTGTGAGAAATTAAAAATCACAGAAGACATATTTGTCTATATGTCATAGACATGTTTATTTTGCCATTTCAATAGATCCATGTGAGCACTTGAACCACAGTTAGGATCACAACCCATCCACACCTCTCACTGTGGCGTAGTTCTTATCCTTGCCTTTCCAAAAATTTTCTGTGGAAGATTTATCTAAGACCAGAGGTACACACCATTCCCACTCCATCCACATATTAATTAGGGAAACTGAAAGGGCAGTTTATAAGGAAAGGTTAAAGGAGCTAAATATATCCTGGCTGTATAACAACTGAGGACATGATAGCTGCCTACCACTGCTAGACCAGTGTAAACAAGAAAGGGAAAGAGGGATTGCTTAGCTTGAGGGTTTGGGGGGTGGGTGGGGATAATTAGGCTTAAAGGGATCAATTGAAGAGAGGAATCTTAAGCCTATCAGGAAAAACTTTCTCACAATGAGAACTATTAGAAGATGGAATCATCTCCCAAGAGAAGTGCTAGAAACTCCATCACTCAGACATTTAGAATTCAGCTAGACCCTCACAGGCATTCCACAGTGGCAGGCTATACACCCTTCCCTGTGCATTTCTTTGATTTGATGAAAATATGCTCAAATCTCTCCTGTGAAGAAGAAAAGTTGTGGATTTGAAGGTTTAAAATATAAAAAAAAAAAAAAATAAGAAGCATATGCACTTTCAGGTTACACTTGAAAACTCTGACAGGCTATGCTAGTTATTACCAGAGATAAGAGGCTCCTCCTTCCTCCTCATTACACTAATTACACCCTTAAGGGCAAGCTGGGAAAAGTTTGGGTTTGAATTTCTCCTCAGTTAGCCTCAGGGAGTAATGCAAAAGAGAGATGTGGATTTAGAACCCCCAAAAGAACCACAGAAACGATCCAGACAAGAAACAAAAAGAAATCCTGTAAACTCTGGGAGGACTTAGGTTCAGTGGTGTTACTAACTTTTTAGAGAGGAGAGAAACAATCACTTTCACAAAACATGTGCCCCCAAGGAATGACGCACCAACTTCCTCCTAAACTTAGAGTGTGTTATCAGTGTTGCCATATATATCAACAACTGCCTGACTGTGGCACACCATGTTTATCTAATGGACCATAATAGACAGCGCAAAAGAGTACAGTTGGAGACAGCGATCTTTAAGAATATTTTCCCAACCAAGACAATCTTTTCCTCCCTCCTTCTTTCTCATTCCTCAAATGGAGGAAAGGGACATTCTTAGCAAGATAGGCACGAGAGCACTGTTTAGGTAAATATTATTGTTTGAATCCACTATTTTGTGTGGAGACATTAAAAAAAAAAAAACTCTAGAGAGCCACACTATATTTTACAAATACTTAGAAACCTCATATGAAAACACAGGCAAGAAACTAAGAGAGCGTTTTTTGCAATCTCCAATTTTTCTTTGCTGAGATGTACCCTACTTAACCAATCAGCTCCCATCTGGAGGTCAGGATGGCAGACTGAGTGATCTGAAATAAACTCAGGACACTTAAACAAGGGTTTGTTTGTTTGTTTCAACTTGTTAAGTCCTCTGTTTAACTGTTTTACTTTCATGGGTCTCAACAGACTCAGGTGAAACCTTTCCATCTGTACAGAGATGTCAGAAGGGACAAGTGCCAAGAGCAGATTAACTTTACTGTTGAGCTTGTTTCCCTCTCAGAAACTTAGTTCTTGCCCTATGGGTTGCAAATATCCTTGGAGAAGCCTAATTTTCAATTCTCTTTTCTCCCTATTCTACTAGCCCCATTCCCTGAATAAAACTTCCAAAAGAGAATCTCCATAGAACTCATATCCACCAATAGTTTGGTTGCTTGTTATCATTCTGCATAAAAGAATATTTATTGCTAAATCCCATCCAACTCTTCATGACCATGGACCATACATAACATACCAGTGCAATCCATAGGGTTTTCCTGGCAAAAGTCCTGGGGTGGTTTGCCATTTTCTTGCCCAATGGATTAAGGCAAACAGAGGTTGCGATTTGCCAGGGTCCCATAGCAATAATATGTCTGATACCAGTTTGGAACTTAAGCCTCCCTGACTCCAGGGACACAAGGTAATGTAGTGGATAGAGTGCCAAGACTGGAGTTAGGAAAAATAATCCTTCTGTGTTCAAATCGGGCCTCAGATGATTAATTGCTGTATGACCCTAGGCAAGTCATTTAACCCTGTTTGCCTTAGTTTCCTCATTTGTAAAATGATCTGGAGAAGGAAACAGCAAACTATTCCAGTATCTTTGCCAAGAAAAGCCCAAATGGAGTCATGAAGTCAGATTCAGAAAAACAACTGAGCAAAGTATGTTTGAGGCTTTATCTCAAGCCCTCAAGCATGGCTAGAGGGACAGAGTGAGATGGTAAAGAAGTTAAAGTCAATTTTTCTTAAAAGCATATTTTTTTTTTTTTGCAAGGGGAGGGATGGTTCTGGGTATAAATTCCAGAGGAGAGTTTGAAGCAAAGGAAAATGGAGCCTGAGTGTTTGGAATTCAAGCTAAAGAAAGCATAAATAACAATTTCAGAATGAAAAAAGCAAAGTTAATGATACTAAGTCTTGTGTTAAATGAATACTAAAGAACACATTAGTCATCACACTTTCAACTCTGAGCTTCTGCCCAAGCTGCATGAGTCAATATCCCTCCTATTTTCCACCAAACATCATTCCTCTCTAATTCTTAGATCATTTCTATCAAACATTGTCTGAGAAAGTTTCTGATAAACATATTCTGCATCCTGAAAACATGATTCCTCACCTGGCCCTCCCATTTAAATCACTTATAATAACTATTGTATATCTGAACCTGTTTATGTTGTCTAAAAGCCTGTCTTCATTCATTCATTCAATAACCATTGGACAGGATGTCCTATATAAAGGATAAAGGGTAGGAAATCAACAGTAAGAAAATCTAGAGTCTAACATGCTCACTCAAATTCTAAGGAAGAGTGGATGGGAATAACCTAAATGATTCTGGCACAACCTGAAATAATCTATTCATGCCTGTCTCCCAACAATCCAAAAAAACAATCCCCAAAGCTTACCAAACTCTTCAAGTTCCAGTGAACCCATAGTTCCTGCTTTGGTATCCTGATGGTCCCCATTTACTGAAGTGCCCAAAAGTCTGCCTCTTTTGAATAGGCATCTAGACAAGACTAAGTGGGGCATTCAATAGACTTTCTCTCAGCGCCCTTATGACCCTGTGGGGTCCATGTTTGTTATTTTTTCATTCACTGCCCATAAAAATTCAGGCTAATTGGATTCTTTGATATACAAGTAGAAGTAGCTGACCAAACAACCACTATATTTCTGGAGTTGCAAGCTTCCTGAAGGAATTGTTAACTTACAAGCAACTTTTGAAAAGCAATTACATATAAGGTAGGTTCTAATTGCTACTGAACAGGTGACATTAATTAATTAATTCCCCTTCACCTAGAATTGCCTATTATGAGTTGAGTGATGAAAGATCTATATGGAGATTCCTGGGAAGTGGCCAAAAGCCTAAGTGCTCTGGAGCTTAAAGAGTGCAGGACTAAGCAATCAAAGACTCTCCCCTTTGGGGTTGGAGAAATTTTGCTGATGTCTCACTTCATAGTTGCCTGTGATGCATATCAGCACCTATCAGAAATATTGTACATCCTCCAATGAACTGAACAGCCAGGTTGATGCCTTCATAAAAATAGCAGAGGTTTGGAAAGGGGAAGTCCCTTACCAATCTGGACATGGGAGCCATGATGTCATGTTGCAGTAGAAACAGAACCTTCTCCCTAAGGATGAGGCAGTTACTTCTGTCCAATTATACTCCTCATGCCAATTAGAAAAACTACCTCTGAGACATCAGTATTACATGATCACCCAGGTCTATCTCTGACTGACAAATAAATCATATTGGTTCCCTCCTCCAATCTTAGGGCAAGAGGTTACTATGACTGTTCCTTTTTCATAATCCATCACTGTTGTATCAATCAGTACCATCAAAGCTCACAGAACATCTCCTTTACCTATGGGGTAACCCTTCCACCATTGCCTCTCTTCTTACCTAGTTTAATGGATTTTTATCCCCACTGACTTGACTAGTTTTTTTTCCTCACTACTTGGAAATGGCTAATTATTTTGGTAGCATGTAGACATCACTAAAGGGGTTTTTTGGGTTTTGGTTTTTTTTAATGTTTATTTCTTTATTTTTAGTTTTCAACATTCATTTCCACAAAATTTTGAGTTCCAAATTTCTTCCCATCTCTCCCCTCCCCCATCCCCAAATGCTGTGCATTCTGATTACCTCTTCCCTCGATCTGCCCTCCCTTCTAACACACCCCTCCCTTCCCTCATCCCCATCTTCCCTCTTTTCTTGTAAGGCAAGATAGATTTCTATACCACATTACCTGTATTTCTTATTTCCCAATTGCATGTAAAAACAATTCTCAACATTTGTTCCTAAAACTTTTAGTTCCAACTTCTCTCCCTTCTTCACTCCCCACCCATCCTCATTGAGAAGGCAAGCAATTCAATATAGGCTATACATGTGTAGTTTTGCTAAAGACTTCCATAATAGTCACGTTGTGAAAGACTAACTATATTTCCCTCTATACTATCCTGCCCCCCATTTATTCTATTCTCTCTTTTGACCTTGCCTATCTCCAAAAGTGTTTGCTTCTAATTACTCCCTCATCCCATTTGCCCTCCCTTCTATCATCACCCCACCTGATTTATCCCCTTCTCCCCTACATTCCTGTAGTATAAAATAGATTTTCATACCAACTTGAGTGTGCATGTTATTCCCTCCTTAAGTCAAATGTGATGAGAGTAAGCATCACTTTTTCCCTCTTACCTCCCCCCTTTTCCCCTCCATTGAAAAAGCTTTCTCTTGTGTCTTTTAGTAGAGATAATTTGCCCCATTTCATTTCTCCCTTTCTCCTCCCAATATATTCCTCTCTGACCCCTTAATTTTATTTTTTTAGATATCACCCCTTCTTATTCAACTCACCTTGTGATCTCTGTCTATATATGTATGTGTGTGTGTGTGTGTGTGTGTGTGTGTGTGTGTGTGTGTAATCTCTCCAACTACCTAAATACTGAGAAAAGTTTCAAGAGTTACAAATATTGTCTTTCAGTGTAGGAATGTAAACAGTTCAACTTTAGTAAGTCCTTTAGGATTTCTCTTTCCGGGTTACCTTTTCATGCTTCTCTTGATTCTTGTGTTTGAAAGTCAAGTTTTCTATTCAGTTCTGGTCTTTTCATCAAGAATACCTGAAAGCCCTCTATTTCACTGAATAACCATTTTTCCTTCTGAAATATTATACTCAGTTTTGCTGAGTAAGGGATCCTTGGTTTTAATTCTAGTTCCTTTGACTTCTGGAATATCATATTCTAAGCCCTTTCATCCCTAAATGTAGAAGCTGCTAGGTCTTGTGTTATCCTGATTGTGCTTCTACAGTACTCAAATTGTTTCTTTCTAGCTGATCCCAATATTTTCTCCTTGACCTGGGAACTCTGGAATTTGGCTACAATATTCCTAGGAGTGTCTCTTTTTGGATCTCTTTCAGGTGGTGATTGGTGGATTCTTTCAATATTTATTTTGCCCTCTGGTTCTAGAATATCAGGGCAGTTTTCCTTAATAATTTCATGAAAGATGATGTCTAGACTCTTTTTTTTTTTTCATCATGGCTTTCAGATAGTCTCATAATTTTTAATTTATCTCTACTGGATCTATTTTCCAGATCAGTTGTTTTTCCAATGAGATATTTCACATTGTCTGATATTTTTCATTCTTTTGGTTTTGTTTTATAATTTCATGGTTTCTCATATAGTCATTAGCTTCCATCTGTTCCATTCTAATTTTTAAAGAACTATTTTCTTCAGTGAGCTTTTGAACCTCCTTTTCCATTTGACTAATTCTACTTTTTAAAGCATTCTTCTCCTCATTGGCTTTTTGGACCTCTTTTTTCCAATTGAGTTACTCTGTTTTTAAAGGTGTTATTTTCTTCAGCATTTTTTTGGGAGGGATCTCCTTTAGCAAGCTGTTGACTCACTTTTCATGATTTTCTTGCATCACTTTCATTTTTCTTCCCAATTTTTCCTCCACCTCTCTTACTTGATTTTCAAAATCCTTTCTGAGCTCTTCCATGGCCTGAGATCATTGCATATTTATTTTGGAGGTCTTGGATGCAGAAACCTTGAGTTTGATGTCTTCATCTGATAGTATGCATTGTGCTTCCTCAACTAAAAGGATGGAAGAAAATGCCTGTTCACCAAGAAAGTAGCCTTCTCTAGTCTTATTTTTTCCCTTTTTTGGGGGGGCATTTCTCAGCCAGTTACTTGACTGGAGTCCTTTGTCAAGAGGAGGGTATATTCTGGGAACCTGCAAGTTCTCAGTTCCTCCAAGGTGGCACAATCAAGAGGGAGGAGTTTACTCCTCTCTGGCCTGCACTCTGGTCTGGGAGCAACCACAGGCACTCTTTTCTGCCCAGGATCTATGAGTAGAATTCCCTGTCCACAGCTTCCACCAGCTCTACCAGTTCAATCAGTACACCTCCTCACCCCAGGGCTGCCACTCAGGACTAAGATTCAGATCAGCTGAGCGATCCTCCCAGGGGTTTTATGATGAGGGCTTCTAAAATGGACTCTGTGTCACAGTGGGGCTGCTGGAGCCAGACAGCCTTCACTCCTCATGCAGGTGAAAGCACTTTCTCATTGACCTTTGAAGCTGTCTTTGGCATTTGTGAGTTGAGGTATCTGGGAACTGCAGCTGCTGCCAGGGATTCTGCACACCCAGAGGCCTACTCCAGTCCTGTCCCTGCTGCCTGGCCAAAGCTGGGCTGCACTCCACTCCATGCCCAGTAAGATAGACCTTTCCTTTCAGCTTTCCAGGTTGCCTTGGGCTGGAAATCTTTTTCACTGTCATTCTGTGACTTCTGCTGCAGCCCATAAAATACCTATAAAAAATGACTCTAAACAAATTGCTATTTCTACTAAGTGCCAAATTTAACTGATTTTTCTCCCTACTGACTTGGCTGATTTGTTTTGTTTAGAATTTGTTTAGAGTCATGTTTTGTAGGCATTTTATGGGCTATATTGGGGGGAGGGGCTTCTACAGATCTATCCTTCTACTCTGCCTCCTTGGTTCCACCCCTAAAGTATTTTTTAAGGAACCCACATCACCATGAAGGAGGTCTGACATTTGGCTTACCACCATCACATTGGCTGAGGTTTTGCCTACAGTACCATCCTCAGGCAGTTGGAATAGATTTTTCACTCAATAACTTCATCATCAGGCCTCTGATTATTTTGGTTAGATTTTCTGCTTCCCTGGCTATCAAAAAGACTTAATTGGTAAAGGTGAAATTCCTTTAAACATTTTTCCTGGTTGACTTTCTCATTCAGGTCTTTCCTTGTTCATTTCCTGCGTGGATTCACCTGAGCTTTGAAGCCCCTTCCAGAGCTCAATACTACATGGGAAAATGGCGTGTCTCTCTCAACTGCTAGTACTTTTTTCTTCAGGATGATTTGGACAATTCTTTGTCATAAAGGGCATGAGGAATCATGAGGTAAAAGTATTTGGAGGTGCCTTACTTTCTAACAATGTGGAGGAAGTTGAATTGTCTCCATGTAATTATGCTGATTATGAATTTTCCTGAAAGACAGTGACTCCCTTAGCTAATTTTGTGACAATCTTGAGACTCTGAATAAAGTTGAAGGAGAGTCCTTATTCAGTCCCTCTGAATGAAGTGGGCAGCCATTCATCAGACACCTGCAAAGAGGCAAAGCTTTTGTATCATCCCCCGATGTCAGTTCTCTAGAAGGACATGTTTTTTGGTATGGGCCAAGAAGCAGTGGCAGTACAGGGAAAGTGCCAGCATCTAAGTGGATCCTGGTACTTGGTTGCATGAAAGTGTCCTCTGACTTCCTTTACTATAGATTACCCTGACCTGAAATGTAGAACTAGTTAACATATCAGAGGTGTCCTCATCTATCTTAAGGCCCTGATATTTCTAAGGCTGTTCCTGTTCATTATCATCATCTTACATGAGGAGACCCACTTTACCCTATGTGAAAGAAGTAGGAATATTTCAGTACAGACCCTTCAGACTTAGCTGCTATCTCAAGAATAGACAAGCCATCATACCTTGTCCTGGTTAACTAGACCTGTTTATTAGTGAAGGTGAGGGGAATTGAATCCACTTAAGCCAAGTACTGCAATCTTTTTAAAGCATCTTTTTGCTAATCGTTGAATAACCCATAGGTTTTTTATTTCATTTTAATATTTGACCCAAACTACCAGGGAACTGATGACTCAGATCTGCCTGACAACACCCAAAATTATACAGGCAGTATATACAGATTCAGGTTCTTCTTCTGACTCAACTTCCAATTTTCTTAACAAACTACCATGATGTATCTCTAGAGGGCTGTGAAACAGTCTCAAAATGTCTAAATGATGCCAAAGCAATCTGTCATTTCAATTGGTGTAATAAAAAAAAAAATCAGCCAAGTCAGTAGGGAGAAAAATCAGTTAAATTTGGCACTTAGTAGAAATAGCAACCAGTAAATTAATATCATCACTTTTCAAATGGCTGTCTGATCATCTTGTAGGATTGATCCGGGAAAGATAATAAGTAGCTCATGAATATGGTATCCAAGACAAGGTGGCAACCTTTGCCCAGCAAAAATGATTTATGTCACTAGTGTCATAAAAACCTATATAGGACTTCAAAGAGAAAAATTGGGTAGACTAAAACTTATACATTTTTATTAAGAAGTGGAAAAGGTAGGCAGCTCCCTACATTAGTTTCTTGTCTAAAAGAGAATACACTGAAGTAATTTAAGTTAGGTTTTATTTTTAATAGGTTAGTAGGTGAAGCGTAGGATGAAAATAATGACATATATAAGAATGTTTAAGTGCTTAAGTTATCTTAAACTTGACAGCATTCTGCCAGCACACTGAAACATAAAGATAGATTTGACTGAAAAATACAAGCAGAATTGATTTCAATATCTAAGTGAACACAATTCACATCAGTTTTTTAAAGTATGTAAGCAGAATTCCCATCTGGAAATGTTCTTTTCCTAATTTGTGATATGTAGAAGTAAATAGTTTTATACATATACTTTTTTAGAAATCAAACTGAATAGCAAGCATTTATTAAATAAACAGTGACTAGGTGCTTTACATAACATGTAAAAGAGCAAAAGTTTCAATCCAACAAAAATTTGTTAAATACCTGTAATGTGCAAGTCACTATCCCATAGATACAGAGCCAAAAGGAAAACCAATTGTAGTTCTCAAAGAGCTTAAAATCTATTGAAAAGTTTGACCTCTTGTTGCTCCCTTATTTTTTTTTCTCTCAGAATTCACCTACCTTATCACCTGTTCTCCACGGGACAGGCTAAATCTATTTCTATATGTGCCATTAATGTCATTCTTTGCAATTGCCTCTAGTATTCAGCCCATCTTTCTCATGAGTTTTTGAATTTTTCTTCCCTATTAACTAGACATAAGTCTACAGACATGCCCAGGTTCATTCAATGATTAAAAATATTAAAGGTTCAAAGATTAAAAAGAAAAAGAATTTGTGCAGCCTTCCTTTTATTTCTTGTCGTTTTGGGGAGGGCAGGAGGATATTTTGAACTTTACAAATATGAGAAAATATGATAATTTTCAAAGAAAGAAGAACAGAAAAAGACAATTGCACATGCTACCATGAATGTCTACCATATACAGCTGGGATCTTTTCTTCTCCTTTATACCATACAATTAATTCAGCACATTGCCTCTAGAGCTGTCCTGCTTAGCCTTTATTTCCTTTAAAACCTTCTTCTGTCCTATTATGGTCCTTTAAAACTAATCTTTAGTGGTATCTTTTCTTTTTATTAGTATTACTCTAATTAATACCAGCTATCATTACCCTCCCCCAATATTAAAAATGAAAACTTGCCCCCTGCAACAAAACACAGTGAAAGAAAACAAACCTGTACATTAGCCTTGGCTAAATATTTATGTCACATTCTGCACCTGGAGACCATCATCTCTCTATCCAGAGGTGGGAAAGACATTTCAACATTGGTTCTCCTGAGTGATAGCTGATCATTTTATTGATCAGAGTTAAGTCTTCCACATTTCTTTTTCTTTATAACATTGTAGTAATTATATAAATTGTTTTGTTGGTTCTTTTTATTTCACTGTGTATCCATTCCCCTAGGTAACTGTCTGATTCTTTTAATCTGTCTACTATTCAAGCTCTATGTCTCTTCTGCTTTCCTGCTAAACTTCTGGGGAATGTTGTCTATAGAATTACCTCTACTCCCCTTAAAATGCAGTAATCGCTTTAAAGTATTTTGCAAACCTTAAAGAACTATATAAGTGTGAGTTAATACCATTTCCTATTACCTACTCCTTCTTTAACCCTTTGATGACTTCCATTTCCCCTCCCACTCTATTGAAACTGCTTGTTCTATAGTCAACAGTGACTTCTAAGCCTCAAATGGCCAGTTAAAATGGTCAATGACTACTCTACAGCTTTATTCACTGTTGACCACCCTTTCCCACTAGATATTATCACCTACATTAACTTTCAGAATACCATGTTCTCCTGACACTCTTTTATTTCTATAAATCCACAAGCACTATTAGGTACTTAGTAGGGGTCTCAGTGGGGCAACTAGGTGGCTCAATGGATAGAGTACCCAGGCAGGAGTTAGGAAGACTCATCTTCCTGAGTTCAAATCAGGCTTCAGATGCTAGCTTTGTAAACCTGGGAAAGTCATTTAATCTTGCTTGCCTCAGTTTCTTTATCTTTAAAATGAGAAGGAAATGGCAATCACTCTGGTATCTTTGTCAAGAAAACTCAAATGAGGTCATGAAGAGCTTGTTGTTTGTCCTTTGTTGTAGAGGAGGACCAATGACATCAAGAGGGTGACATCTTCACTTACAAATGAATTAGATTTAAATGAGGCAAGGCTGTACAACGTTATCAGGCTCACTCTCTCCTCCAGAGTTATTTGAATCGATAAGACATAGGTCAGGGTGAGTGGAAACCACTAGACTTCAACATCAAAAGAGTTTTACAAGCAATTGTTTAGCATTATTCTAAGCTCTGGGGATATAAATACAAACAGAAAGAAATACAGACGCTGCCCACAAAGTACTTATATTCTCAAGGGGAAACACATAAAAGAAAGCAGAAAAGCAGAAGAAGGCAAGATAACCTCTTTTCTCTCTCTACTCTGCCCCTTACTGTGGGTTTTCACCAATGGTCTTTCCTTAGCTTTCTAGGCTCATTTTACTCTCTCTGTAAGTTCCCTCACTCTTACACCTTTATTCATTACTTCTCCCAAATAAATCCCAACCTCTCTTCAGAGCTCCAGACCTACATCTCCAGTGTTCCTCAAGAAATGTGCCATTATCACAAGTTCAATATGTCAAAAACATGCTCTCATCATTACCCCCCAAATCTATTCAAGCTTCTCACTTCCCTCTTTATCAGTAATACCATCATTCACTCAATCTAGTCTTTTTTTCTAAATTTGGGATCATCTTTCTTATTGCTGTAATTGTTTGTTTTCCCCTGTCTCAGTTTTCTCATCTGTAAAATGGGTTAGAGAAGGAAATGGCAAACTACTTCGGTATCTTTGTCAAGGAAACCCAAAGCGGGGTCACAAAACGTTGGACCTGACTGAAAAATGTGATTAAACAACAACTTCTCAAGCACTAAGTCTTGTCAATTCTACCTTCACAATATCGCCCATACTCTACATGTAACCTCGCATATAGTAAGCACTTACTGAATGTTTGTCTAACCAATGAAAGGATGAGCATTATAACTTATACAATACCATTTTATGGATAACTGAATGAGTGTGATAAAAGAAACTTCTCCTTTAATATCTATAGTATGAACAAGAGGTAAATAAATGATCTATCATGCTTGGCTCATTCATTGAATAATCATTTATTTAACTTCTACTAAGTTCAAAGTACTTTTGTAGATTTGAAGGCAGAAAAATGAACGAGCCATAGGTCTTCCCTCAGGGAGTTTTTGTTTAGTAGATGATTGTAAATTGTAGTAGTTTTCTAAGGGAATGAATGGGAGGAAATGACATGAACTTATTCAGCACCTACTGTGTGCCAGACACTGTGCTAAGTGCTTTACAGATACTATTTCACTTGATCCTCACAAGAACCCCAGGATGCAGGTACTATTATAATCCCCATTTTGCAACTGAGGAAATTGAGTCAGACGGAGGTTAAGTGACTTACTTGGAGTCACAGCTAGTAAATGTCTGAGGTCCAATTGGAATGCAAGCCTTCCTGATTCCAGGTCTAGTTCTATATTTACTGTCTCTGTGGATGAAATAGCACCAACAAGACCATGCTGAACTGGGTCTTAGTACTGGAATGTCATGACAAGATGAAATTCACTTCCTTATAATTATATTCTTTAGTCAATGGTTCCATATTTTATGAATTCCCTTCATTGTATTAATTATCGGGAAGAGGAGCAATATATAAGCCTAAACTATGGTAGTCAGGTGGATGAAGAAATAGTTATTTTCTTTCAGATAATATATGCAGTAGAGTGGTAATTTGGCATAACAGGTAGACAGTGTGTCTTAGATGTAGCAAGACTTGGGCTCATGTCCAGGCTATAGGATACTAGGAAAGTTGCTTAACCTCTCAAAGCTCTAGGAATTTTCTAAGATTACAGGTTGTTTTGGTAGAAGGACCTTCTTCATCCATGAATTCTCTATATCAATAAAGTCATAGGTTTAATCCTTACTCATATCTCTATTGGTATATAATAAGGAAAAGCATTATCAAAGCCCATCACAACAGGAAACAGTTGAATATATTGAGATTGACTGGGCTGTAGGGTTATGTTATAAAGCTAGTCCGGAGAATTAGGTAAAGACATTTATATATGTTTGCAGGAGTGATGAAAAGTTCTATGTTAACTTGCATTAGCAGCATTTGTCTCATCATTCATTTGTAGAGGGAAACTGGGAGTCATTTGCAGCTCTGACTTTGGCTCTGTCATGGGTAAGAGGACCATTTACTGGCATCCAAACTATCTACTAACAACCTAGGGAGAACCTGGATCTGTTTACAGGATTAAACACCCAGAGTGGCCAAAAGGGATAATTATACTAGGATAAAAAAGCTCACATCGACACACAAATGATGATTTTAAAACATTTAATGGTGGTGAAGGGTAAATTATTTAACTATAACCAGGGATAAGAGCAGTTTGGTAGCTATTGCTTACTGCTATAAATTTGCCTTCCGTTTGCATTTCCTGGCTGCTGGCTCTGTTTATTTAAAGTCATTCTGAATGCTTTGCTAGAAAGGATTTCAGTGGTACTGCCAAATTTTCACTAGATTAAAAATGTGCATTGCTGATATTTTTATAAACAGTGCACACTGAGCAAGAGCAATGTGCTTTCAAATTCAATTTGCAGCTCTTCTCTAGTCAGTCTTTGCTCTGGGCCTTGGCACGTCATAGAATCTGCTCAACCTGGTTGCTTCCAATGAAATGTCCCAGGAAACTTACATTCAAGAACCCTTTATGGTTGCATTGCTGAATTATGTGTCTCTCTCCTAACCCTCTAACACTTATCAAGAGACACTGGCACTTCATCAGTGGGAATGTTTGAATGTCTAAATATTTGTGAGAAAAATGTCCATAGAAGAAAAGTTCCTTCCTTTTTAGGGGAAAATATATATGTGTGTGTGTGTGTGTGTGTGTGTGTGCGTGTTGTGTATATATGTGTGTGTACACTTACACATAAACATGTACACGTGTGTATATATGTATATGTGTACATGTACACACATGTATGTATATATACATATATACATGCATGTGGGTGGGTGTATATGTATATACACATGTATATCTATACAAAGAATAGAATTTTTAAAATTTTAAAAATTAAAATTACATTAATTAAACATCTCTTCATACAATCATATGGATCAGGTGGTATGCACTGATTTTAAGGTTGGCACAGGTTTGGAATTCTCAGAATCATTCTTGGTTTATATTTTTCCTTGGGTTACAAAATCCACAGGCATTTTATTAAAATAAAGTTTGCCTGCTCTAGGTTTCCCAGAGAGATGTAGAACCTGACCTGAAAAGCAATGAATCAGCAGATCAGGAGAAGGCAAGGGCTAAAGCAACCGGGAAATAATAAAGTGTTAGAACAGCAGGATTAAACTGGGACAACCAAGCAAAGGTGGGAGCAAGGCTTGGTGAAAATAGAAAGAAACTGCTGGAGTAAATTTGTACAAGAAGACAGATGACAGAAGATCAAGAAGAAAGCAGATAAAATACAAGAAAGTAAAACAAGAAACCCAGTGAGGGGAGTATCAAAATGTTATATAGTGGGAAGATATTTACAAAACTTCCCTGATGCCTTGAGGTCACATTGATCTTTCCTGTTTGATTATCTGTGCCTGACATTTCTGTCACTTAAAAGGGGTGACAGTTTCAGTGAAAGTTCTGGGAATACTTGCCAATTCCTTCCTGGTACTTTTTTCTTCTTCACAGGCTACTGTTGCCACTAGGCAATTAGTAGTGCTTCATTAAAATGACACAGGTAGGTCTGCCTTCAGTCATGGAAAAGCAAGGATGTCCTATGTGATCTATACACTCCTTTGTTTTTTGTTTTGTGTTTTTAAATAAAAATATTATTTCTTATTTAGAACATAATATAAATCAATTAATTTTGTTTTCTACTTAGAAAACAGAAGCTCAGATTAATATAATTAGAGTTTGAAAGGTATCATAGCTACATTATCTTTAAAATAACACTGTGAGGTAAGTATCATCCCCATTTCATGGATTAGGAAACTGATTCTCAGAAAAGTTAAGGTATGTGCTCAAGGTCACATAGCTCATAAGTGTCATAAATTTTTTATTCCAATTGATTGAATTATTGATTCCAAATTGATATCCAATGAATTATTGATTCCAAATCCAGTACTCTCTTCACTAAGCCTCTCCAATGTGAAAAAGATAAGCCTAAAAATACAAAAATTAAAAACAACACATTTATTTAATACCTGCTCTATAAATGCAAGTCATTTAGTGCCAATTTTGATTACCCCGTTTTTAACTTAACTAATATTTGTCCTTGGGTTTATTATCTGGCTCTCATTTAGGGGTGGCCTGTGGTCATTTTTACAGCCTCTGATCTATGCTCTGTCTAAGATTACATTCAGCTGATAGGGCATATGTGTTAAATACATTAGGATCTTTCTGCTACTCTGAACACTATATCCTATATCAACAAATACTTATTGAGCCTCCACTTAGGTTCCATTCCAATGCCTCATCCCAACATGGAGGTGACCCTAGGTTCTCAAAAGTTATGCCATGAGAATTCAGACTTTGGCAGGTCTTAGGAAGCTTGACAATCTTGGAGCTTGGGATGAGCCACAGACTTTACATATTTCACCTGAGTACCATATAGGTACTGAAATTTAGAGAAATTCATCATTTTCTAAGTGATGTTTTTCCTTTGTTCTTTCCCACCATGGCAACTCATAAAACCACTAAGGTGTACATAGCAGCTGCAACTGATAGCAATAAATAGTTTATTCCCATTTCTTCCACACTTGTGATGAAATCACAAACTAAATTGAATACCAAATAGGAGTTCTTAATCTCTTTATGTCATGAACTCGTCAGAATAATATTGTTCAATGCATAAAATATATAAGATTGCAAAGGATATCAATTATTTTGAAAAACAACAATCTATCTGAATACAAATGCATGTATACACACGCACATAAACATATACACACACGTATCTATATCTATATTCACATACCCCACTTTAAGAACTCCCATTCTAAAATATCTACTAATCATCTACTTTGTTCAAGGTGCTGTGTGCCACATTAGGTCAGCTGGCTAGAAGGGCTAAAGTTTACACTGTGTTCAGTTTGCCAGGCTGAGGCACAAAGTGTTAAACATTAAATGGAAAGGATAGTTAAAATGAGGTATTATAATGAAGTTTATCTGGACTATTGCAATAGCCTAGTTGTTCTCCCAGACTTTAGTCTCACCCCTCTCCAATCTATCCTTTGCAACAGCTGCTAAAGTAATTTTCTTAAAGAGCAAAGCTGACCCTTATTCAATAAACTCCAGAGGCATCCTATTAAGTTTTAGAATCAAATATAAACTCCTCTATTGGGTATTTAAAACCTTCCATATCTGTCTACAATCTACCTTTCCAGAATAATTGCTCATTACTTCTTTCCATGCACATTATAGTCCAGCCAAATTGATCATCTTATTCTTTTTCATATATAGTACACCATATTCTGCCTCTGATTTTACACTAGGTATTCCCCTTTGCTTGGAATACACTCTTTTTATCTCTTTCTCCCCAAATCCTCAGTTTACTTCAAGATTCAGCTCAAATTTCACCTTCTACATAAAGTTCTTCTTGATTCTTCACCTACTAGTACCTTTCCCCATCACCCACATTGCCCTGTATTATCTATCTACATATGCAACCATGTATGTATGTGTGTTTATGTGTATATGTGCTATCTACTTTGGTTACACTTTGAGCTCTTTGAAGGCAAAGATTATTGCCTAGATCAGCACCCTACACATTGTAGATGCTTATTATTTGTTTGTTGATAAACTATTTGATGGGACCAAGTTGGGAAAATGTATTCCTTAAAGTAAAGATCTGAGGAAATCCTTGAGAAAGCTATTAGGCTGTATTGGAGACAAGGGTAAAATGATGAATATAGAACAAGTCTCTGGAGCCACTAACTAAGGTATATAGAAAAAATTTATAGCAATGGTTAATCCAAAAGCTCTCTGTGGGCTTCTATTTCCCTTTAAGCATCTAAGAAGAAAACTTTCAGTCTTTCCCTGACTGTCCAGGCTTTCAGGATTCAAAGGACCCCATGCTGGTCTTTAACCAGGTAACTTTACTTTTAATATCATCTGTTATGATTGATATAATTTGACAGGGTTATCGGTCTGGTAGGTCATAGAACTATATATAATTTGCCAAGTTTTAAATAAAAAAAATTATAAAGTCTGTTTCACTATTCTTTGGAAAAAATAGTTTTAGATTAAAACAATATTCCAGTTTGAGAGATTCAGAATTGGTTGAATAGTCACATGAAAAGTTTGATGTCATCTGGGAAGGAGGTCTGTAGACATCCCAGGGAATCATGCTGGGTTCTGAGATATCCAACATTTTATCAGTAACTTAGATAGGCACAGATAGTAAGATTATACAATTTGCAGATGCCAAAAAGCTAAAGGGATAATTAATGTATCTGATAACAGAGTTAGGATAAAAAAGATCTTGACAGGCTGGAATACTGGACTAAATCTAATATGATGAAATGTAATATAGATGAATGTAAAATTTTATACTCTCATTCAAAGAATTAATTTTGTTTGTACAAAATACAAGAAAAAAATGGAACTTTAATTGATGTCAGGGTCAGAACATCAGTAGCAGCCAAATATGGCAACCAAAACTTGGACAACATTAAAAGAGGAATAGTAGCTAGGACTGGTGGTGGATGGAGGCAGAGGGCAGGGGGTGAAGGTGAATCCCACTCTCTTCTGGCCTGTAACACCACATGTTAAATATTGTATATTTGTCTCTGGGTGCCACATTTCAAGAACAATGATCTAAGTATCTAAAGGGCCAACAAGTGATAGCCTTCAAGTTCACATGAGAAAGGATTTAACAAAATCTAGCCAAGAGAAGCCTTAGAAGAAGCAGATTAGTGAACTTCCAATATGTGAAAGTCTGTCATGAAAAAGGATCAAACTTGTTTGGCTCCATGGGAGAGAACAAAAAATAAAGAATAAAAGTTATAAAGCAGAAATGTTTAGATCTGAATTGTATTTCTTTCAATCAGAGGTATCCAAAAGTGGAATTAATTGCTAAGAAGGTGGGGGTTGCTCCCTTAAAGAATACTTTCAAGCACTGGCTGGAGATGTTACAGAGGGGATGGCCTCTGATGTTCCTTCTAATTCTGAAATGATATAATTGTGGGTGCCTTCGTTACATGCCCCAAAGACTTGGGCCTCAGACGCTTGGCCTCCGCTTATCAATGCTTCCAAAATCTGACTGTGGACAGAGATCCTAGTCAAGCGAACTCTGATGCTCTGCTAGACAGTAGTAAGTAAACTAACTCAACTTTATTATCAGTACTCTTTCTCTAGTGACTTCTCAATTGCTTTTTAAAAAGGAAGCACATATGGTCAGTGTGTCTGACCCAGCTGTTACTAATTCTCTCGCTCATGACCACTCCCTCTGCCCAGAAAGTGATACAACCTAACTCTTTAAAGAAGTCAGATTCTTATTCCTCCTGTACCATTTAATAAAATTTAAAAAAAAAAATGGGTTTGAAGAGATAACATTTTGTTTAAGTCTCCACCCAACCCCCTACTTGGTGATGAGGTGATGTTTGCTCTTTCTCACTGTTAAGGAAATAACAAATACTCCTAAACCTCCATTAAACTACTTACAAAATT
Source organism: Notamacropus eugenii (assembly GCF_028372415.1). Taxonomy (NCBI): domain Eukaryota; kingdom Metazoa; phylum Chordata; class Mammalia; order Diprotodontia; family Macropodidae; genus Notamacropus; species Notamacropus eugenii. The sequence continues at coordinate 226,689,161 of NC_092873.1, read as the reverse complement.
TAGGAAATAATGTGTCTTGCCAACCGCACAGAGTTGTAGTGAAGAAATACTGAGTGATTGAGAAGATAGATCTTTAGGGTCATTTGTAGCTTCAATCTATGATCCTTAAACTTATATAATTATATCTATGTAATTACAATTATATAACTGTAAATTATGTACCTTTTCTTATTGTTTATCATTATTATTGTTACCTCAAATGTGATAGTATGTGAGAAAGCTTCTTGATGCAGTATAGGAAAACAAAAATATGATTCAAAAAGCCATATGTGAACTTAATATTATAAAGAAATTAAATGTTAACAACATTTAATAAACTTAGAAAAATATTTTAATATTAATAGAGGCAGTATGACATAATTGGTAAAGATACGGTCTCAGAGCCAGAAGGCTGACATCCAAGTACAGCGTCTAACACTGGGAGACATCTAGGTGTTGCAGTGGATAAAGCAGTGGGTCAAAAATGAGGAAGACTGCAGTCTAAATCCAGAGTCAGACATATACTAGCTGTGTGACCCTTAGGCAAGTCATGTAACTTCAATATACCTCAATTTCTTAAACTGAAAAAAATAGGGATAATTAGCACTTACTTCATGGGGTTGTTGTAAAGATCAAGTGAGATAACAATTGTGAAAAGCCCTTAGCACAGTGCCTGGTACGTAGCAGGCATTTAATCCTTCTCCTTTCTTAACCTCTTAGTGTCCAAGGCAACTACTTTAAACTATAAGCCACAGAGAAGGTGCTAACCTGCATTAGTAGATGGAATTTCCAATCCTGGAAGTTACCTATACCAAGGAAATCACAGGTCCATTCTCTATCACTATCCCTATTTTAATACTGATGCAGCCGTCATGCTTCAGAATCCATAGCAATTCAGATAAAATTAGGCCAAGCACCTTATGAAAACCTGAATGAGGAAGAAATAGACAGTTGAACACATTATCTTTTTCTCAGAGTTCTTCTCTAATCCCTTTTTCCATGCCGGAGATGTATAGCATCCCCTTCAGGCTGGGGAAAAGTACTAGCCACAGCTTAGTTACCTTAAATGTATTATATTTAGAGTTGACACTTTCCCAAAAGTAGGGAATTAAATGTTTTGCTTAAAAAGGTTTTAGTTGTTGTTGCTGAACTGTGAGCATCTTGGGAGAATAAAATTGAATGAAATAGAGGAAGTAGTTTCCAAATGACTTTATTATTTACTTGACTTAATTATGGCAATAAGAACTTGAAGGCAAAATTCATCAGGTATGCAGATAATCAAGAGTTGACACTGGTATTTTGCATAGTCATTTATCATCAATGTCTTCTTGTCCTGTCAAACATTGTCTTTAGTATTCCAGACTGCATGGAAACTGCCAATTTCTACATTCCTTTGTAATTCCCTGATTCCTGCTCACTTAACTTTTGGAAATTTTTTAAATAGATGTCATCTCCTATAGCATTTTTCACTACAAAAATTAATTTTTCAATAACAATTGGTTATTCTAAAATGAAAATAGAAAAAACACAAAATTGAGGAAAATAAGCATGAAATAAGAGAAGAGCAGTAGTTTTGGGTTTCCTGTGAATTATTTTACATTCTGCAGCCAAGGAATTAAGAAAATATGTATTATCTGTCAAAGTACTATAAGGAAATGAAATCTCTCTGAGCAAAGGGAACACAATTTCCTTAAGGGCAAATGCTATCTATTAAAACTTGGTGCATCAGAAAGAGCAATGAATCTGGAGACCTAGGGTCTGGATTCATATCCTAACTCTGATGCTTACTGCTTATTTGACTCTGGGCCTCTGTTTCTTCATGCAAAATGAGAGTTGGATTCGATGGACTCTGAGGTCTCTGAGTTCTCAATGGTGAGTGAGTAAATGCACATGTGATTAAAAAGGAATCCACTGTGACTTTCACAAAAACTGACAAATTCCTGTACCAAAAAATTGGTAAGTATTGACACAGTAGGGTTGAGGAAACTCTATTTTGAGTACTTATGAACTGATTTAGAGACAGGAAGCAAAAAATATATTTTCTCAAATTGAAGAAGCTTAAATAATATGATTCCCCAGGGATCTGTAGTAGGTCTAGTCTAATTTAACATTTGAAATGACCAATGAAATCTCAAGATTTGAAGATGTGACATCAAACTGTTCTTAGCACTCTGATGGAAAAGCCATTGATCTTGGAGGCAAAAGATATTCCCACAGAAACAATGTGGCACTGGAGAAATTGTATTGGATTGTGAGTCAGAGAACTTGAGTTCAAATCCTAACAAGGCTACTATATGACTTCGGACAAATTGCATATTTGGATCTCAGTTTCCTCCTTTGTAAAATAAGCAGACTAGATTATCTCTCAGGTCTCTCCGTGCTCTTAATCTATGATCACAGTGATCCAGTTTCAAATCAAAACCTTGATGTTTACTAGCTACATAACCATAAGCAAGTCACTTTATGTCTCAGAACCTGTTTTCTCATCTGTCAAATAAATATGATAATACCTGCATTATTTTTGTCATTGAGTCATAAATGAAATAGTGTATAGTAAATGTACCATAAATCTGAAGAAACTATAAATGGGAGCTAGAAGGAAAAGAGAAAAGGAAACGAGAAAGGAAAGAGGTACTAGGGGAGCAAAAGAAGACAAACAAGAATAAAGTTATCAAAAATAGAGATAAATTTTAAAGCTAGTAAGTCTATACAAGGGGACAAAAAAACATAAAATACAATCTAATGGATTTAGCACAAAATAATTTTAAATATACTTATAGGATGATAAAGCTCTTAAATATCTATTGTCTTGAATAAGAAGACATAGAATAAAAAAGTAAAACTTTGCATTAAATATCTCTGATGACAAGTCCCATGAACAAAACCCATAAAATATCGACACAGATCTCTAAGAGCTAATTCTCAATGACAAGTGATCAAAGGATATGAATAGATACACAAACTATCAGCAAACATCTGAAAGCAGTTCAAAATTGTTAATCATAAAAGAAATATTCATTAAAAATTTTGAAATATTATTTTATACCTGTGAAATTCACAGTGATGGTAAAACGAAAAAAAAAATTAATCTTGACAAAGGTGGGAAAGTAGGTCCATTAATTCATTGCTAGTAGAACTGCCAATTGTTCTATTTTGAAAATCAATAGAGAATTATGCAAGAAGAAGTATTATTCATATCATTGGCCGGGTGATCCCATTACTCAGTTTAGACACCAAAGAATCTATTTACAGAAAAAAAAAGACTTATAAGTACAAAAACATTTATAATACCAGTGATGAGCAAAAGTTGAAAACAAACCATAAGCCTGATGATTATGAAATCATAAATAGGAAGAAATATGAGAATACTCATATTAAGTGATATACCTAAAGAAAATAGATGTTAGAAAATAATAATAATAACTTAAATTTGCATAGTGTTATAATACTTTGAGTTATGCAAAGTGCCTTATCTCATCTTCACAACAACCTTGAAGTAGGTAGTCATTATTAATCCCTATTTTACAGATAAGAAAACTGAGAAAGATTGAAGTTAAATGATTTCTCCAGAATAACACAAGTAGTCAATGTCTGAGAGACTAGTGAACTCAGGTCTTCTTTATTTTAGGTCCAGCACTCTATCCACTGTACCTACGCACATTGTCTTTTAATTAAGTAGAAGTCAATAATAAATGGCAAAAATTCTGTTTAAATACACTAGACTAAATTGGCACTACCTTATTAAATTTAAAACATGCAAATATTTCTCTTTTTCTGGACCAGATAAATTGTAAATGTTCCCAGTAGCATGAAATATAAATCACCATAACTGTTTTTATTTTTTTTCTTTTTGCTTAGCTGTTTAGAGAATATACATTTGCAGTTGGCTTATTTGTTTCTATTTGTCTATTAAAATAAAATTTATCAATGAAGACATGAAATAACAACATTATCTACAAAAGAGAATTGGGAATCATTGTTAAACAATTCTCAAACTGTTCACAATCCAATGTTTCCACAGCCAAAATGACCAAGAAAATTTTATTGTGATCAAGAAGTGTCTTGAAAACAAAACAGAAAACATAATTCTAACTTTGCATAAAACCATGATATGACCCAGCTGAAAGAGTTTAAGAACTTCTTAGTAGTCATACTTCTTCCCTTGCCTCCAACAAGAAACAGGGCATAGCTCTAGATGTCTGACCAGTTTCTAGCTAAAACAACAAATTCTTTGGCCAAAAGTCGCCGCATAGTCCCTAAGAACTAAAAATATAAATATACGAAGGGAATCCCCTAGTATGAAAACGTACTTTAATGTTCGTGTTCACTAGGACCACTTCCTCAAAATCTCTGACTCACTAGACTTTAAGTCTTGCCATTAATTAGTTTTGAGAACTGCTGATTTCCTGATGCCTTAGAGGCCTCCTTGGATTCATCACGTTAACCAACCAGTCTTCCTAAGCTCACCAGGTTTCCTCAACTCTAGCCCAGTTACGGATAGCACTATCCATGAAAAAATACCCAAACTCCCAGTCCTTGCCCTTCCTGAAATACTCTCACAGCCTTTTGTGCATTTTTATCACAACTTGCTATCATTTTCAAAATCAAATTAAATTATTGATATCATTGATATGTATTCACTCTGTCCAATGAGGAAGATCACAAATCACCCACAGCTTCTTAATTGTGGGACTCTTGCCAGATTCTTCTATAAGTTTTCATCACAGAGGGTCCCAAAAAAACATGTTTTTGGTTCTCCCTGATTGTCTCTTCATATTAGAACACCAAGTGGAGTTTTTTGTGTCACACTTACCATAATGTGATATATATGCTTTATGCATCATACGTTTCTTTAATGACATTTTTTGTACTGCTTCTCTTTTTTACTTCCTTGTTTGTAATGTGATGACTACCATTTGCCCCCCTTCATTACCCTTTGGGTAAGCCTCAATTTTAATTCATCATAGACTATAGCATTCTATGACATCAACAGAATATTGAAATTCAAAATATGGGCATTTGCTTCAAGGAAAAAGTTTGTGGTAATTAAAGAACTTTGCAATTTTCCAAAGGCAATCAAGCCTGCTCCACTTTATAAATCTGGAACTGACTTATTGTCCATTTGTGGTGTCTTTCTAAAACATATAAACTTATAGAAGAGTTTTATAGGTTGTCCAATCAATTTCATATCATTCTCTGAAGAATAAGCTTTCTTAATCCAGTTAGTGGTGGGCTTTTCCGATAGTAAAACCAAACTTGTTAGAGTGATTATGAAACTCATTTAGGAGGCTTGCTATATTCTAGGGATTTAATCAGCATAATGTCATCCATAAACCAGAGCATCTGCAGGATTTCATTATCTGTAAGGGATATTTCTTAAACTTGAACTCTGCACTCTTTCTGTCCTTTTTTGTTTCTCTTCTGCTATTTATAGTAATCAAACAAAAGTATATCTCTTGTCAAATCTTTCACCAACCATTATATAAAGTTGAAATATGACGTGGAGATGATTTCTTGCTTTTAAGGAAATGCTTTGCTCTACCAAATCATTGTTTTTATTTTGTTTTTTAAATATTCAACTAATGACAAGTACAGTGAGGTCTTATATTCTCTATATATTTCAATCAATTGCGTAATTGTAAATATATGGTCTACAGTGGAATATTGCTGGTGAATGCCTGTTTGTTCTCTTATAATAACTCTCCAAGAATGCTCTTCATGCAGGTAGAAATCATTCTTGTAACATTTTTAGAAGGATGAGAAGTAGGTATATAGTTCTAGAGTTAAGGATATTTTTTAAGTCTCCCCTTTGGGATAATAATATAATCTGATTTCCCTGCTCCTTTGCTTTTTGTAGCTTTCCCTCAAAATGCCTTGAGAATAAATCCTTCCACACTTCCAAAAATGCATCATAACCTCCAGTATTGTGCTCTTCTGTGTATACTTCATCCAGTCCAATTGCTTCTGGTTTTTTCTATCTTTGTGGGTGTCTTTGTATGTATGTTTTAATAGAATTTATACTTCCTCTATAAGCACATTTAGGACTGTGTTAGAGCTCAAATGCTGCAGCTCAATGGTTCTGGATGGAGGAAAGAATTGACTATAAAAATCTTTTTTCATCTTTCATCTAGTGGTTTTCCTCCTTCTAGCTTTATACTTGAATGCATTCGGGATGATTCTAATTTCTGCAAGTTTTGCTTTCTTCAAATTTCTTTCTTCAAATCTAGATCAGCTAATGATGACCTGGATCACTATACAACCTCTTCCATAATGGCCTTCTTCTCAGGCTGGCAATTCCTCCACCTCTTTTTTCCAGTTGATCACTTCTTTCAAACATCCATTTGAGGAAAGATTCATTACAGCCATCATACTTTGCAAACCTGGACCAGCCCATGAAGCACCAGACCACCTTTTCCTCTCTGCCTTCTTGCCCACTCTCCTTCCCTTTTTAGTTCCCTTTTATAATTCTCCTCCATTAGAATACAAACTCCTTCAGAAAAAGAGACCATCTTTCTTTCTGTTTTTATTTGTACTTCCAGTCCTTAGTACCATGCCTGACACATAGTACATCCTTAACAAATGTCTTCATACTCTCTCTCTCTCCCTCCCTCCATCCCTCCCTCTATCCTTTAGTGCTATCTTATGAAGCGAAGATGCTCATGATCTTACATATTCTCCATAGGATCCTAAAAAAATAATTCATGTCTCAGGTCTTCCTGATTTCAGGCTCAGCGCTCTATCCAGTGAGTTGCCTAGCTGCCTCTAGGTGGAGGATATTAAGGACTAAGCACTTTTTTGCATTGTTCTTCATTTCATGGATTGTAGTATCTGAAAGATGCATCACCAAGTATCCATCCATTTGTGATGTGTCCCTGAATTTAGGCTTGTGCTCAAAAAAGCACACATATTCTGTTTCAAGGACTGTATTCAAAGCCTTTCTGACAAAGGAGAAGCTATCAGAACTCATAGTCCATGGGCAAAGCTTTGTACAACTCAGACTCACCTACGTACCACAAAAAGGCATGAAAAGAGGCCTCCACAGAGTACATACTAACAGGCTAATTTCCTTAAAATCTACTTTCACATTGGTGCTCCTGATCAAAACTTTGTGATTCTCTAGTGCTTATTACAAGTTTAAACTTTTCCTCCTGTCCTTTAAAGACAACCGTAATGTATGCTTTCACTACATATAGTATTTTGCCTTATTTCCTGCTGCTCCTTACCACATACAACTTTTTAAACAAATATTCCAAATGCTAGGATGCTTTCCCCTATCCCACAATGTTGGACCCACACTCTCCTGCTTCTCTAAATTCTCTTTCTAGGCCAAGTTCAACTCATACTTTCTCTATGCAGTTTCCCTACTTTATCAGTTTTATTAAGGATTTACCACATGCCAGACACTTTGATAAATAACAACGATACAAAGAACCACTAAAAAAAAGTCTCTGCCCTCAAGGGAATTTACATTTTAGAGGGTAGTAACTGCATAAATATAATTAAATATTTAAAATATACTTGGGGATTATGTTGTTCCCATGCTCATGGATTTCTTTCTTCTTTATACTCTTGGTGGAGATGCTCAATCTCAGTCTGTTTCACATAGTTAAGAACTTAGTTTCACATTGTCTTCAGTTCACTGTTATCTACTTCATGTGCTGCTAAAATTGTTCCACCCTTAATTTGTAAAGTCCTTGAAGTCAAGCACCATTTTTGAAATCTTTGACCTCCTTGGCATCTAGCAATACAGCTAGGAAAAGAATAGATACTCTATTAATTCTTATTGGTTGATAGGCTACTGCTCCTTAAGAAAGGCATAGGTCATAAGAAAGAAGGCTAAATTTTCAAAAAGGAATAAGGAGTTGCTGTAATAAAAATGAAAGAATAGAGACTAAAGATTTTAATTTTGAAAAGATGCCGACTCATTGGTTTGATTCAAGTCCATGAAATTATGAAGGATATGGAGAAGGTTAATACAGGCCAGGTCATCAAACTTTAGGATTCGAAAATTAAGGAACAGTCACTGAAGCTTGAAAGAAGCAAGTTTAGAAATCCTAATCACTACAAGTGGTAAATTTATAGAATTGTTATACTAAAAGCTAGTATTAAATAGATTAAAATCTTTCAACAGGTTCCTGGACAGCATAACCATGATATTCTATACAAAATAAGAAATTGGGATTTGGCAAAAGTCTGTTCCTAGCTTTTGATGTGAGTAACCTTATATGACAACATTTCTCTTGAGACCTGTGTCAGAAACCAAAAACTAGGCTGGATGAACCATGGGCCCACCATGACAGCTTTACAGTAAGCGCTAGGCATAATCTTACCCCAAAGTCATGAAGTCATGTTGCTTTATGATTTACCATTTTTTCTATCATTTCCCCATAGAGCAAGGGTTCTTAACCTGGGGCCCATAAACTTGGTTTTTAAATATATACATGCATACATATATGAATACATGTTTGAAATTTGCTGACAATGTTGGAATAAATGTGTTTCCTTTGTGATCCCATGTATTGCATGTATTTAAAAACATTATTCTAAGAAGTCCATAAACTTTACCACATTGCCAAATGACTCCATAACACTTAGATATTCCTAAGAGACAATTTTATAACTCTTGTCATTAAACCAGGATTCAGTCTTCTTTCTTTTCTGATTTTATCCTATTACTTCCAGTTAAACCCACCTACCTCAGTTTTTAAAATTGTGCACTAAAATTTTAGTCCATATACATGGCTTTCATGTACCCCATTCATAAATATGTGCAGGCAGTGTGAGGTTTAGAGCACTCTTGTAGGGCTACAAGTAATTTTCGTAGCAGCAAATGAAAGGATTACACTTGATCTCTAGGGGCCTTCCCAGACCTTAACTTCTGCAAGTCTTAAAGTCTTAGGAGAAAAAAAAATTAAAAGAGGGAGACATTAATTCGGGCCTATTAAAAACCACTAGCTAGATGATATGAAAAGATCTTCCCCAAGGATTTTTAAAAGTTTCTTTATATTTAGCTTCATGGTTTTACAAAGAATATCACATTTCAGTGACACACTCGAATGAAACTAGCAGGTTTGAAAAATACCCTGTTCTAAATTGACATCTAGTAACCTAGTAGTGTGGTTTACTTACATTGCATGGATAACTTCTACTCCCCTGTGCCATAAACTGAGTCATTTTCTCCAATTTGATTTGATGCCATTCAACTCTTTTTAATTAGACAAGGAGGTGGAAGTTTCATTCAGGTGTAGCTGAGTCAACAGTCACACTATAAATCTGTGAGCATCATGAAATTGGAAGTGGAATTACAAATAATTTTTAAAGGGATATAACATTTCCTCTTCATGAAGGAATCAGGAGCATGGGGAGACATAAAGAAACCATAATAAAGGGATTTTAATGGGGAGATTCATGAAAAATCAGTTGTTTCATATGGACCTGATTGGAGAAATAACTTATTGATACCATCTGGCAGGGACAGGATTCCACGTGCAGCTATATATTTGACCTGGTTTTAAATGGTAGCTATGCTGATACTATCTGTCTCCTCAGAGTACTGTATTTCATTTTTTTCCCTTTCCAACTCAACTAATTCACAGCTACAATTTTCATCCTTAACTGTTATCTGCAAAAAGTGGGCCTTCCTGATTATTCAGTGAAGAATGATTCCTTCTCCCACTCGGTTCTGATGCAATGAGGTAACTTCGAACAGTTGTGGGCATAACTCATTTTCTTCACTGCAGGGAAAACATGAGTTGCTTACATCAAAAAAAAAAAAAATCTCACTGTTTCACTGCTAACTCATAGGTTTAAAGGGAAATAGAATAACATGTAGATTTCCTTCTTCCTTTTCCTCATCTTCAACTAATGGTTCAAAAGATAGTCAACTAATTATTCTAGTCTACATTAAAAAAATATATTTTAACTTAACTACAGGGAGTTAAGAGAAAAGGTAAACACATGCACACACACACACATACACACACACACACACACACACACACACACACACAGCAAAAGTATGCAGAAAAAGATGTTCTGTAGGAATCAGAAAACCTGAGGCAAATGAAAGACATAAGAAACTTCGAGAAAATAGCTGGTCATACATAACATATTGCTTTGGTGTTTTTTTTGTTTTGTTTTGTTTTTTTTATGGAATGACAAGTGGTTTTAGCAAAAATACTCAAGAAACTTTTCCCACCTCCCATGCTGCTCCTTCTCCTAGGCCCTAAAATGAACCATGGGTGGAGATGACAGTAATGAGGCCATTTGATAGAAATTATCTAAGTTGACACTCCCCACAGTGAAGATGGCAAATGCCAGGGCAAAAGCCACTGTGTTTCATTACCCTCTGCCCAGCATGGTGTTTCCTGTGTGTGAGGCCCCTGCAGGTAACTTTGAGTGAAAAATGACTTCTCAGAGTTTTGAAGTGTCTTTTAAACATTCAAATCCATTTGTTTCTGTGAACACTTATCTTTCTGCCTGTAAACAATTATCTTTCCGTCTTCCTCTTACATCATACTCCTGCTTCATTCCAGCCACCTGTGTTCTTGCATTACCTGTCTTTCCTTCCATTCCACTTGTCTTCTGGTAATTTTATTTGTTTTCATCTTTGAAGGTTTCTCTTATTCCTTGTCTATTTCACTCTAAAAATTTTTGTGTGTTTAAGATTTGCAAAACTAAGCTGACACAAAGTGAAGTGGAACCAGGAAAACAAATAAACGATGATTTCGACTAAGGAAAGAATAAAATCTGCAATAATAAAATAAGAATGCTGCAAAATTTTAACAGTCAAACTTGACCCCAAAGAAGATAAATGAAAAGACACACCTCTTTTTTGCAAGAGTAGGGGACCATGGGTGTACAATAGCATTTTTAATGTCAGAATTCTTGAATATGTTCATTAACATTGGGGAGCTTTTTACTTCTTTTTTTAAAAAAATTATAAGAGATGGCTCTCTGGAAAGAAACTGGGAAGGAAGGCAATGGGAAATATAAGGTATGCATAAATACAAGATAGTAATAAAATTTACCTTTAAAAATTTACATGACTGGGAGTAAGAGGAGTGCTAAGGGAAAACTGGGGTAAGTTGCTATTATCTCTCATGCCTAAATAATAGTTCTAATATTGTAATATTCTGTTCTTCTTGCTGTTTCTCACATAAAATACTACATCTTCCCTCAGTAGCCATTTTCACTGGCTATGCTCCATGCTTAAAATGTTCTCCTTCCTCACCTGTTCTTCCTGGTTTTCCTGAAATCCCAGCTTAAATCCTACCTACTATGTATGGGAAGCCTTTCCCAGTCTCTCAACTCTAGTACTTCCCTCCATTGATTATTTCTTATTTATTCTTTATATGGCATTTTTGTACCTAGGTTTTCCATGTTATCTCCTTTTTCAGATTGTGATCTTCTCCAGGTCAGGGATTGTCTCTTGCCTTTCTTTATATCCCAGTGATTACCATAGTGCCTGGCACATATCAAATGATTAATAAATATTGACTAACTGTTAGCAATGGACTGTCTGTCATGCAAGAACATTTCTCCTAAAAGCTTGGCATCTATCAGAGTTACGGGGTGCAAAAGATGGCAGCACCCAAAATGAAGCTGTCCTATCCTAAGACACCTCATTCTTTAGTTCTAAAATCTTCTGGGGAAAAATAACCAAATGGATAACAGAATCAAATATCAAGAGATAGGCTTATCTTTTTTAATATTGAAAAAAAGAAATATATTGTTACCAGGGATAGTGCCAGAGATGCATTGACAAATTTCAAACAGCAGCAGAGTAGGAGTCATGAAATGAGTTCCCAAGCTATAACTAAATGACAGCTTATCCAGAGGGCTCCTATATTTAGAATGTCCAAAATGTTAAATACTGGTTCAAAAATTGGTACAATTTAAAATGGTGTTACATTTACATGGTAGTAAAACTTGCATTCTAACAAAGAAACCCTAAACTTCACAATGCTCTCTGCTCTGTCCTATTCCAGATTCTTGTTATCTCTAGCCTAGATTATTTTAAGAGCTTCATAATTGATCTCCTTGAATCTATTCTTTCATTTCAATTCATTCTCCATAGTGCAGCCCAAGTATTATTTCTCTTGAATATTGGATTTAAATTTAGATAAAAATTGGATTCCTGTAAAATTTTGGATTTAAATATTGCTCAATCCAAAAAACAATTCTCACAGGCCTAGTTATGTCTCTCTGCTTCTCAGGAAGCCTTAGTGACTCCCTTTTGTCCTTAGGATAAAATACAAATTTCCGCATTTGGCGTTTTAACCACCTGGCTTAAGCTTACCACTTTCAGCTGACTACACATCATTCTAGGTAGTGTGGTTGGTAGAGTGCTGGACCTGAAGTCAAGATTTGAGTTTAAATCTGACCTCAAATACTCATTAGCTATAAGACCCTGGGCAAATGATAAACCTCCATTTGCCTCAATTTCCTCATCTGTAAAATGAGAATCATAATAGCACCTGTCTCCCAGAGTTGTTGTGAAGCTCAGATGAGGTAATGATTGTAAAGAACTTAGCACAGTGCATGGCACAGAGTTGTTTATTGTTATTGTTTATATATGTGTGTGTGTGTGTGTGTGTGTGTGTGTAATATATATAATGAAGTATATATTATTATCATTAATTCCCCTGGCACAATCTATACTCTAGCCATTTTAGTCTATACTGTCTTCTACTCTTGTCATCCTGTCTGCCATCTCTGTGCCTTTGCATAGACTATTACCCAGCCTGGAGATGTTCTTTCTCCTCACTTCTACCTCTTAGAATCATGAGCTCCCTTCAAGGATCAGCTTATATACTGACTCCTTTAAGAGTCCTTTCCTGATTTCCTTCACTTGTTAATGTCCTCCTATCATGAAATTAGATTGTAAATTCCTTGAGGACAGGAACTATCTTTTTTTACCTCTTTTTGTATCCTTACCACTTAACACAGTGACTGGCATACAGTAGTGCTTAATAAACATTGATTGATAGAAACTATTTTGTATTCCCTCTCTATATATTCTTTATTTATCTATGAACATGCTGCAATCTACCCTTCCTCTTTCCATCCCTCCAGCGCCTTAAGGAATCACTTTATATTTGGATGGCTAATATCTAGTGTAGCATTTGGCACATAGTAGGTACTTAATAATAAATGCTTATTGACTGACTGATAACAAGAAAAATATTGAAATAAAGAAGCTACAAGATGGCATGTTCCTTTCTCTTTCCTCATTCCCTGTCCTACCTATCTCTGTTTCTCTAGGGCTAAATGGTTCCTTCTCCACCGCTACTAGCCTTATAGTGTCCAGGGATCTTTTTTTCTTATGACCAATGAACTTTTCCCCAACACCCCCCCCATGGGTCAGTATTCTGGTGCTTTATCCCACTAGACCACTCTCCATTCTCCCTAGGCAGCCAATGTAGCATGGTCCTTCCTTACAGTGACGTCTTTCCCATCATATCCCCTTATACTCAATTAAATTTGTATCAGTAATTACTTCTATTATTTTCACATCCCAATTCTCAAAGTTGACCTGAGGACACCTTTTTTGCTGCTCAGTCCAAGTACTAGAATTTCTAGTCCAGACCTCTCTCTAGCTCAGCACTAAGTTTTGTGAGACCTTAGCAAGACATGTATATCTTTAAACATGCTATCACATTTCTAAAATGAGAGGGCTAGGCTAGGTAGTCTCTTCTATCTCTAAAAAATCAAAACCTTTGCTCCCAATTTAAACTCACTAATAAGACAAATATATAAATCAATAAGTGCCTATATTTTCCCTGATTCATATACCCTTTAATGAGTGTAGAACTACAATGTCATCTAGTCCAACCAATAGCTGAGAAGAAATGCCTTCTATAATATCCTCAAAAATTGGTCATCCAATCTCTGTATAAGGTCTTTGTTTAAGAGGAACCTGATATTTTCTGAGTTAATATATTTTATTTCTGGACAAATTAAGTTGTTAGGAGTTTTTTCCCTTTAGATCAAACACAAATATATATTTTTTCCTATCCATTGATCCTACTTCTGTGCCCTGGGACTAGGCAGAACAAGTCTGCCATATGACATCCTTTTCGATATTTCAAGGTGGTCATCAAGTCCCCATTTAGACTTTTTTTGCTAAAGCCTAAACACTTCCAAGTCCTTTAGCTGATCATTACATGGCATGATCTTCAAGCCCTTTGGCCTTCTGGTCACTTTTCTCCAGATATGCCAGCTGCTTTCCTAAATATGGCCTCTAGTACTGAACATAATATTCTAGATGCAGTCTGACTTCTGACCAAACTCTACTCAAATAAAACAGAAAAAAATAACGAGGAGAGCAATCTCACAATATAGAATAATTGTTTCTCTATTAGGAAATTCCACCTCTGTTTTGCAATTCAAATGCATTAAAGTGGGCTTCAGTATCTAAATTTTAGTGAACTGTTCAGAGGCATGCTATGTCAACTAGACACTGAGTGAATTTGGAAAACAGCAAAAATTAATATGCTATAATATAACATTATTAATATGTACTTAATACCACTCATTAAATAGCAGAGGTCAGGTTTATGCCTATTTCAGCATTCCATTTGTTTCCATCTATATCCTCTAAGCTTGTTAAAGTCTCACCAAAGTAACAGAACAATCATTAAAACAACGGTAAAAATTTTAGCTGAGTCAAAATATCACTTACCTTTAATACACATCAAAACAGGTTGTTGAAACTATAGCTAAAGGAAGATTCAAGTCAATTGGAGGACTGTTAGTATTAGGATATGGGGAGAGCAGGCTAAGATTCAAGATCCCCTCCATCTAGCTTCCTTTTTATCTGTATCATCCAATGCAGATATTCTGCTGTCAGCCAAGCTGTGAAGCTAAAAACTGTCACACTAAGGCTTCAGTTCTTTGAAAGGTGTTCATTAGAAGAAAACACCAAACTCTGGCTAACCCACAAATTAAACAGGTAAAATTTTCAAGGAATGAATGAAATTGACATTAAAATCAAATCTAGAAGAAATTCCTAAATGCAAATGTCAAGTTTCCTTCTATTAGTAGTTTAATAAGTCAGGGTCTGATGCCATTGTTAATTGCTATAGTGTAGAGATAGTCTTGGGAAAGGTTTATTAGTGGAAAGAATGGCAGGAAACTTTTTCTTTAATCCACTGCTTCCCTATACAAAGGAAAATAAGCAACAAAATGTTGATTCAGTGTCTTGCTTCACACAGAGCACAATGGTAACAATATCTTCAGCATAAATTTATAATAATTTACAATATGTATATGTATATAGTGCTATCTATGGAAAGGAAAAAAAAATCTAGTTTTCCTGTTCTGGCTATGTGCTTAAATATTATTTAACAAAGAAAGGCATTAAAACAAACAAAGAGCTCATTAACTGTCTATCACTTGCAGTCTTAATCCTGCCCTCTCTGCCTCCCATTACTTGCAAAAATACTTTAGTTGTTTGGCGAAACCCAATCTTATGAGGTGAATAGTATTGGCAAAGTAAGAGGTCCAATTATTTAATAACTTGGGAATCAAGCTTTTTGCATATATCTTTCTGAACTGAGTGGGAAAGATGCAGCTGTGATCAGGCGTAAGGATCTTGGGGTTGCTTTCAGGTGACTAAAATCAGTCTTCTCTACATTTTCCTGATTTTTTATGAACCTCTCATACCCTTAACTATAATTCCATCTTCAAAAATCAGTATCGTACTTGTAGACAGTACTATGTACTGTATCTCCTTTGCAAGCCTAGAGAGACTCCTGAGGCAGCTAGTTCTTAACACACAAAGCCTGCATATACCATGTGCCATTTCACAGTCCTAATTTTAATCCAAAATAAATAAAAATCATATAAGGACAGAAACTTGGCCTGTTTTTAGAAACACAGCTCAATGGGAAGGCACCTTTTTTGCATCTAAAAGAAAATACTCTTCTTTCCATTTGAAAACAATATGCAGTTTTATAAATTTGGTAAATATTGTAGACAAAGAGGTCAGTCTTTTCACAGTCAAATAGGGATTTTCCATGATATCTTTATATAGGTCAAAGAGCTGAAAAATATGGAGGTCTTTAATAATTTGTTAATATCTGCACCTTTCCTTAAGGTTAAACAAATGAGGAAGCCATCTTGTTTTCCACATCACTGGATCTCACACGCTATAGGAGATCACCATGGCAACAGGAGCTGGTGTGCCTGGTGTGAAGACAACAGTGTAGGCCTCATTTCCTAAAAGCAGGTTTCTACTAAAGTTGAATCACCAATTAAAAAACTCTTTTCTGTCCTTAGGGGCCTCAGACATGCAAATAGAGTTGGGAAGCCTGACTGGTCAGCTGCTACACCTAGTAACTCTTGCTGATTATCTAAAAATAGATTGATTTGGCATAAATAAGGAAAACAAGATATTTCTGGATTGTTTTGAGGGCTCAGTTAAGTCTCAAAAACAAAAGCTTTGTTTCAAACAGTGGGCAGCAACACTTCTTATAACTGTTACTGTTTAATGTAGTTAACAAAGGACTATTTTATATGCTATTGAATTCTTATAAACCTCTCTGAGATCCACAATAATGTGGTTTGTCATCTCTGTGTCAGCATGAATGAGTCACAGACACCTCATGTATCAGTGAGGATTAATTATAGATCTCAAACAGGAGATAAGGAAAATGAGCCAACCTAACTTTTCAGCAGTATTGATCAATTAAGTAGTATACCTCTATGAGTTTACTTGATGGCTTAAAAAATAAAGTATAAAATGAGATTCTTCTAAGGTCCAATCCTAATAGAATCAATGTGAATGACATCCAGGAAATCATAACAAAAATCATAAGCAAATTCCATCAATAAATTATGATTATATCACACAAAGAATAGAATGACAGTTTGGAATAAAAACAAATGAAACCAAAAATTTACCAGATAATCACAAAATGTTTTAGAATCCTGTAAGGTAAATAGATTTAAATAAATATTGCAATGTTCTTGAATTTTGCTTGACAAAGCCATTTGCCTATAATGAAAAAAACCATAATATATGTAAAACATACACAGTTCTATAAATTTCTCCCTTTGTGGTCAACCTCACAGGATATATATAGTTTTGACACTGTGACCTTGTTTCTTTACCATGAAATTCCCTAAATATTCAGGATTATCAATATCAAAGTAAATTTCTCATTTTTTTCATGATATATAAAGGATAATCTTGGATGTTCAATAACACTGCTTTTCAATAAATTTACCTAGCTACATTAATAAAAAATATAATGATTTCCTTTGTTAAATGAAGTTGTTGAGGAACCACCCCGGTCAATTTTCTCCAATATATTTGTATATTTAACTGTCTCTTTGTATAGCTAATTAAATGCCTTTTTGCCAAGTCTCATGGGAAGCTCATTTGCATATACCTTGTTATAATGGCTAACCACATTCTAGCTAAGTATTTCCTGATAAATACACTTTTAATAAATATCTGTCATGGATAATCAACGATAAACAGTGGACACATTTCGCTCTTACTGGAGCTCATCAGGGCAATGCTTTGTGGTCCTTTTGACATGGCTGATGCAGTACTTTAGTTTGTAACATTTCCTAAAGTACTATAAGCATCTTAGTATGAAAAAGCTTATTAGAAAAGCAATGAAAAATTAATTTTGTTTGAATGTTGCATTAACTTAAAAGCTGACCAAATTTAAGCTAAGTTGATATGGAAGACTAAGTTTAAATGAAAAAAATGTAAAATTAAAAAATATATTTTATAGTATGGTTAAAAAACTAAAGTAAATAAAAGTTTGCAAAGGCATTATTAAATGACATGTTTAAACCTGGAACTCAAAGGCTAAAGTTTTAGTTAAATTAATTTTCAAGTGTCCCTGATTTTATTGGTATAACCTTCACTGTGGGAGAGTGCTACGTTCATCATTTAGTAGGTAAGTCAGAGTATTTCTTGAGAATAAGAGGTTATGTAACTGACCCATGATCACTCTGCTAATGTTAGACGAGGAACATGAAACCAGGTCTTCCTGGCTCCAAATCTAGAACTTATCTTCTGTGCCCCACAAAACCAAATAAAGGGGCAGTGGAGGAGCCAATATAAAGTAAAGAGAATACTAATATTGTGAGAATTTTAAACAATGTTGGATTATAGCCTGTGTTTCTGCAATAAAATTATACATACTATATATAATATATATACACACACACACGTATGCATTATATAGTGTATATATTAAATAATGTACATATATTATGTAATAATATATTTATAAATGTATATGTATATATGTATGTGTATGTGTGTGTGTGTGTGTGTGTGTGTATTTCAGAAGCCAGACTCATTTAGAGTGCCCAGTAGAAGCAAAAGTATTGGACATATAGCACAGTGAAAACTGACCAGTGCATCTCCTATCTTATTTTAGAAATATAATAGTCTACAACTACCAATAAAGTGAACTATAATAAATAAATCATAATATTTCTTCCAAATTTAATGTGACAGTCCCCTAAGATACAATGGATTTCTGTGAAAAAGAAATTTATCATTGGGTATGTATTTATATTTTTAGCCACATATACTATTAAAACAGATGCTATCTTATCTTTCCCTATTCTATGAAGAGTGGGGGTTCTGATTAATAATCCCCTGAGACATTAGCTGAAATTTTGCAAGCTAAATATCATTTTGCTATTTCTTTCACATATTTCTAACCTCTTTATATATCTGTCCTCACTGATGTTCTCAACACCTCCCAATTTAGCATCATCTGTAAATTTAATGTGCTTTTTCCTTTCTTCTTATAAACCATTAAAAAAAAACACATTAAGTAGAATCATGACTAACACCAACTCCTACCAGACCCCCTGCTGTCTTGCCATACAAAACTTTTTAACTTACATGCAAGTATTGTCAATGATGACAAGACAAGACAGGAATGACGTGGGAACTTAACCAGCCATAGCCAATGGAAAGAGCCTAAAGCTTGGCTCACTGTAAAAAACTCTCAAAATAATAGCAACTAATAGGATTTTTCAGTCTCTGAAGAAAATCTATTTTTTCCCCAGTCAACTTTTTGATAGTTTTTAATGGTTCAGCTTTCTAATGAGCTTTTTATCCCCCAATCACCAGTTTAGCACAATTAAACATACTTGTTATATGAGATCATGTACCTCAAGGGTCACTTCTAAAAATGGATACTTGGAGAAAGACTTTTTTCTTTTTAAGTCAGACATCGTTGTAAGAGAAAACTCTTGCTGCTTTTCCTGCCATGTAGATCAATTAGAGAAACAGGGAACTGGAGACAAAGTGAGAAGAGAAAAGGTCCTGGAACTGATTCAGTTGCAATAACCTATGAGTAGTTCAAACAAACATTTATTAAGGCCAATGCCTAGGTATTGGGGATAACAAAATAAAAATGAAATAATCCCTGCCTCAAGTAACTTCCACTTTACTGGGAGGGAACAGCATCTATGCAAATAAGTAAATATAATACATATGCAAATTAAGGACTGAGTATTTTGGGGATGGGAGAGTACTAAATACAGTGGGAGGTGATCCGGGAAGACTTCTTAAAGATGTTATCTGAGCTGAGTCTAGAAGAAAGACTAGGAATCTTGAGAATTGAAAGTGACCAAGGAAAACATTGAAGGTATAGATAGCTTTCACAAAGGCTTGGAGGCTGGAAATGGAATGGCATATACTGAATAAGGCAAGAAAACAGGTTCAGCTAGAATGTGCTGTGCATCAAGACAGTTCTTGTTTACGTAAATTCACATTTCATAAATTCAACTGGAGATGGGAGGGGAAGGCTCCAGGGGCAGTAGAATCAGTGTACACTCACATCAGGGGTCCTCTGCTCCCAAGTACTGAAGACCCTCCATCTGGGGTTGGTGTGGGGAAAGTACTGAAACCCCTCTGGTTGTGGGGGCTGTAGAGCAGTTGAGGAGAGAAAGGAATGGGAAGCCCCTTGAGGGAAAGGGGAGATCTGTAATAGAAAATAAATCAGGAAATGTCTAAAACTAGATTTTGAAGGCTTTTATATGTCAAGTAGAAGAGTTTGCTTTTTATCCTGGAGGAAATAAGGAATACCTAAAACTGAAGCACGAGTGATGTTTGTATGTGTATTGGTGACAGAAGTGGGATAGTACACTTGACATCTGAGATAAGAATGTGTGACTCCAACTTCCCACCCTCCACTGCATTTAATGCCAGTAAAAACTCTAGATTTTCTGATGTTTTTCAACGTCACCAAGTCATTACCTGGTCAATGGTGGAGAAAGCAGAGAAACTTCATCCTGTTCCCACCAACAGCAATTCACTCTCAAGAGTCTGTCTTCATTTGTCTCCTTCTAGAGTATGCAGTGTAGAAGTGAATTGCTGAGATATCTAGACCCAGAGCTGTTTCTGATTCTTTCAGACAATCCCAAAATATAATGCATGTCATTTGTCTTGATCCAGTGGTCAAAGTATTTCTGTCAAATAACTTAAGGATTATTTCTCCACACCTAGTTTCCTCATCTAGTTTCCACCTAGTTTGATTGATTGATTGATTGAATTCAGCTGTGATTACATTAATTGGGGTAGATGTGGAAACTTCCACCCTCAGATAAAAGCAATGCTGAGAGAGTAGAAGTAGCAAGAGGGCAGGGAGAGAAGCCAGGAGCTTTGCTGATTAACTGTGCCAACCTTTATGGTCTCCAAGGACAGTTACCTCAATATTGTCTTTTATTAGACAGAGGAAGGTGAAAGAAAGAGAAAGAGGAGGGGAGGGAAGGAGGAAACAAGAAGGAAGGAAGGACAAAAGGAAAATCTATTTGGCAAATTGACCCTGTATAATAACTTTTACACCAAATCACATATCAAACTTCATTCAACACACATTTTTGGTAAAGCACTATGAAAATTCCATTGTGAGGTTTAAAGTGCACTGTCTACTTGCCGGAGATGTTGAGTGATTCAAATAAGATAATATATGTAAAGAACATTATAACCATAAAACACTATATAAATCAGAAATTCTTGATAGAGACCACAGATTTAGAGCCTGAAAGACATTAAGAATTCATCTAGTAGAGTCCTTTAGTGTCTTAGATGAGGAAACTGGGACCCCCAAGAAGAATCTTAAGTGACTTACCTATGGTCAATCAGTTTGTGTAAACTATTATTGACAAGATATGAACCTTATCCTCAAAGATTTACAATCTGATAGGACAAAGAAAATAGCCATCAACAACACAGTATTATGTGATTACAGAGCACATTCAGAGTAGGGAATCATTTCTTTCTAGACTGATAGGGAGCAGCATTGATGAGTATGATGAGCTACCCACCTCCTGACCGAGAAGATGGACTCAGGAAGCAAAAGGAGACATAATTTTTGGCCATGACCAATGCAGGAATGTATTTTGTTTGACTATATATAGTTATTACCAGTACTTTGCTTTTGTTGTTATTGCTATTTTCTTGATGGGAAGAAGGATGGAAAGTTGATTTTCAATATTTTTTTTTAAATTATTTTAAAAATAATAGGCATGATTTTCATACGCAAAGGTGATACCAGAAGACATTCCAAGCAAAGGCCTTAGAAAAAAGTGAGGAGGTGGCAGTTTGAACACTCAGAAAATGCAAGATAGTCCAAACTATGGGAGCAAAAGTGATGTAATGAGAAATGAGATGGTACATTGACATGTACACTGAGATACAGCAGTGGGCCAGGGACTTTAAGAAGCACATGCCTCTGTGACCAAAGACCAGACCTTAAACCCATTTCACTCTGGAGCTCCTAGACTGGACAACAGTAAGTCCCTGTGGAAGCTCCACTTAATGGCTATATTTTGGGCCCTCCTGGCGCAGAGTGAATGACAATAGCAACTGTTTCTCCTTTGGCCAGCAACCCTGAGGGTCCCCTCTTGGTTTGATTTCTTTTTTTAATTGAAGGGGTCATCCATTGACACTTCTTAAAGTGTTCTATTCACTGAATGGCTCTTGGCTCACTCAAAGTAAGAACCTGAAAAGACCATAGCCTTAAAGGGCCAGGGTTTTCCATTGCATCCTGGGCCATCTCCTGTCATCATGAAGAGTATCTGGCCACTGGACCCAGAGCTCAGGAGGAAAAAGTGAGGCTGGTGACCTTGCACAGTCCTCCCTCACTCAGATTAGAGTCAACTGCAAGTCATGTCATCATCTCCCTAATATCATGGTCCTCCTTGAAAATAAAGGACAACCACAAGCCTATGTGACCTGGCATTCATAAATATAGACTCCAAGTAATAGAAAAACAAGAAGAATAGTGAACCAATACCCTAGTCTAGCACAATCTGCTGTAAATTCACTCTAATCTGTAGCTAGTTCCTGCACTGTAACACAATAACAATTGGACCCATCTACCTTACCTGGTAAAAGACCCTGAATTATTCTTCCCAATTAGCATGTCTCTTGCTCTTCAGATTGACCTCCATTGGAAAGACCCTGCTTCCGAATGAGACCACAAGTCATCTCACTTTCCCTGGTTATCCAAACTTCACAGAAAACACTGTGTTATTTCTATTCTACACCACATCAGATGCTAATGTTTTTATGCATCAATACTGGAAAAGGAAAGATGGATAAGGTGAAATTGAGCAATAAATTCTTCCATGCTGATATGTTATGTTTTAGCAGAAGAACAATTTATACTGACTAATAAGCAAAACAATTTTCAGCTGGATGGTTGATGAAGGAAATCATTGCTCATTCTTGCACACTGAACCATGAAAAACAACAACAGGTAAGCTGATTTGACTATGCTGTAGTAAAATCAATGAAATAGGTTTTTTTTTTTCTTAAGTGGGAAGAAGGTTGAGATAATCAGAATTTGAAATTTGGACATATTTCCAATATCTTCATTCAGTTATAGCAGAAATATTTTTGTTTGCCTATGACCATGAAAACTAGAGAGGTAAAAATTCTAAGTACAATTGATTTATAGACAATTTCATCCTTCAGAAAATAAAGCCATGTTAAGAGGTATCCTCCGCTCAGCCATCCATGACAATATTATAGTTAACCACTAATAACCTCTGAAAAGGGAATTCTGTCCTTCACATGTATCTACCCAGTATGAGAATGATTCTAATATGGAACAAATTGAGGGGGCAGTTTTCTATTTATGAAAATAGAGCCATGACCCCTTTGACTTAAATTGTGTTCTTCAACAAATCATATGGGCTACACTAGAAGGGGTAGTTTTCTAGAAATTAATGGTGCAAGGCCTTCTTAATTCATAGTGAATTCTTTCTCTGGAATATCTTGTAATATAAATGAGATATTTTTGTTCCATCATCTGGAGAAGTCAAAGAGAAGGCTTGGATCTTAATCAGAAACTATGTGACTAGGAACATGACATCTGACTTGAATGCTAAAAATGGGGGGAAGGGGCTTCAGACAGGTCTTCTGAGGTTTTTGCTCTTACCCAGGCTCTCTCTTCCCTTCTAGCTGTCTAGGTGGCCACAAGAGAAAGCTGGCTCTCTTCTTTTAAGAATAGACCAATGGGGATCACAGGGGTACTCAACCTGTCTGTAGAAAGAGGCAATTGGAAAATTACTTTTCTGGCAAGCAGAAGAGCAACCAGTAGCATTTTCCCCCTTTGTTTTCTCTCCTTTCCTCTCTCTCTGCCAGGAGTTGGAAAGCTATATATATGCCAACCCAAGCTAAGCAGTGGAAATTCACTGCCATTGGGCTTTTATTTTTAGAATTATAGTTTAAAATTCTATTTTTATTATGTAGAGGTCATTTTGAATATATTTGTGTGTTTGTACTGATCTAGAAATTTTGTGCAGTAATCTATGTGCCTGAGCTATGAATATCTCCTGTAGACTTTACACCCAACTATACCTAGTAAGTATCAGTCAATCAAGTCAAAATGTGGCATTATTTTGTGATATCAAGTGTCAAGGAGTTCTCATATCTAATACCTAGAAGGCCCCAAGAGTATTGACCCCTAACAGATTTGGGATGTAGGCAGGCTTGGTAAAAATTAGTAGAAGATGCAGGATTATTTCCCTGTCTTTCTGGTAGACTCAGTAACAATAATGAAAGGGTTTGCTACTCTGGACACAAATATGAAAAATAAAAGAGGAATGATTGGTGAAAGGATATAATGGATATTTTGGAATAACATTACCATGTCCTCCCTGAATATGAAGAAGATGGGCACACAGTTCTTGAAAGAAGAGTTGCAAACTATAAATGAGCACTTATAAACATATTCTAAATCGTTAAAACTTAAAGAAATGAAAAGTAAAATAAATCTGAGGTTCCACATTCAGAAAATCAGCAAAGATGCTAATTCATGCCCAAGTCAAGGCATCACCCTCATAATGGCATAATTCCACTGTTTCATTGTTTCCAACAAAAACAAAGATGCCAAAAATGATATTAGTCAATATTGGAGGAACTTTTCACTTACAATGGTATAGTCATTGTGTTGTTCTTTTGATTCTACTTATTCCACTCTCCATCAGTTCATACAAAGCTTCCCATGTTTCCCTGAATTACTATACTATTGGTAGAGCTATGATTTATCTATTCTAGATATATATTTGCAATTATGCAAGGAATATAACAAGATTATTCATACACTTTGATTCCAAAATCTTACTACTGGGTTTATGACACAGAGAAAATAAAAACAACAACACAATTCTAGTACTGCCAAAGTATTTTTCTTTTAAAAAGTTAACATTTTTAAAATGTTAAGTTCTATATTCTCCTCTTCCCTCTAGTCCCCCGTGCCACTGAAAATACAAGCAATATGATAACCACAACATGTGTGGATTCATTATTTGCCCAAATATTGGGTTTTATGGCAACAAAGGACTGAAATAAAACTATCCATTAACTGGGGAATGACTGAAGAAGACTGAGGCATATGAATGCAATGGAAAAATACTGTGTAATACAAAATTATGAATATCAGTAATTCGGGGAAACATAGGAGCCTTTGTATGAACTGATGGAGAGTAGAATAAGTAGAATGAAAAGAACAATACAGTGACTATACCATTGTAGGTGAAAAGATAACTAGCAAGAAATTGATCCTTGAATAACTGAAAAACCAGGAAGGTAAGAGTCTACTAGGGCAAAATGTCACATATGTGGTCCAATATGATTATTACATAGGAAGGTTCAATCATGACTGCTAGGGGCATAGAGGGGGAAAGTTCTAGAAATGATTGTGATATAAAGATGACATGTCAATAAAATGTATTATAATTTTACATATTTAAAATTTAAATCAGTTTAATTTATATGACTTCTAAAATTCATTCCACTTCAGAAATCCTATAATGTGAACATCATTCTTGAATGAACTATGTGTAAACAGACTATCAACTTGTGAGAACGAAGACCATTCCAGAAGACATAAAAGAAGAAATACTAAATAAATATAATTAAAACAAATCCAACCTGATCTAGTTAATTAAGTTGTTAAGCACCAAGAGTGGGATATAGATGGAAGAAAAGACAGACACCAATTACAAAAATTTCATTCAGAAGTTTAATAGAAATCAATTACATAACAAATGAGAGATCAGAGACAAGAGTAACATAAAAAAATGTATCATATAAAGCAAACATTTGAAATAGTTGCCCGACAAATGATATCCAACGTTAACAGAGGCTTAGAAAATAAATTCCTTTGCAAAATCTTATAGAGAAGGATGGTAGATTATGGGCATTATCACTTCATAAAATAGTGAGAGGCAACAGTAAGAGGAGACAGTCAACCTTTCTCTCTCTTCTTGACAGATTTTGAATGAGGAGGAAAAGCTGCTATGGGCCTCCAGGAGGGGAAGGAGCCACAGGTCCTTTCCCTAGCTCTTTGCCACTTAGCTGTGAGCGCATAGTACTGTGTTTCTTCTTCCTTCTCCCTCTCCATGTCAGTTTTCTAATGAGGAGGAGAAATAAATAACAGTGCCATGTGTTCAGAGCTATGTGAAAATCCTGGTGTGAGAGAGGGCCAACTTCTTCTGTGAAAGACTTTTTGTATACTGCTCAATTCTGGTTCAGAAACCAAGTGAGTCTTTTCTTCCCTATTTCTTCCAGAAACAGGCACAAAATACTGATGGGTGCTCTGAATTGGAGTTCTCAGTAACACGAAGAGGAGGTGAGATGAGAAGGTGAGAGGAGAGATGCTACGGGAAGCTTGATAAACAGGTTTGGAAGGTTGAGAGTTCCATAAGAAAATCAATTAGGGAGGAATAAAAATATTATCTTTCTGCAGGGAGGGCCAAGTTGAAGTTAGCTAGCAAAACTATGTAGAGCACCCAGTCCACACAATTGCATGACTTTTTTTTCTAGAAGAGCAGAATATTTGGGCAGTGGGAATAATACAGGGCTAGGTGTGGGCAAAACACAAATGGTGACAGGCCAAGTGGACAAGGGAAATAGATGAACAAATTATAAAACTAATCCATCAATATATATGGACAATGAGGTAAGCCCAAAACTGAACAAGAAATGGAGATAGTGATAATGAACTGCCTTTGGAAAATGGCAAAGTTTCTTTAATAACCGCAAAATTTTCCTTGAAACTATGGCCTATCTTAGGCAGAGCCAAAATGGTAGATTAGAGGCAGCCACCCAGCTGAACTCTCCCAATATTCCTCTCCAAACAACTTTAAATAACTCCTTAAATACAATTTTGGAGTGGCAGAGACAACAAAAGATTGATTGAGACATTTTTTTCCAGCCTAAGACAACTTAGGCAATAAGTAGGAAAGGTCTGTAACACCAAAATGCGAGTTGGCCCAGAGTTCAGCAACTGCACTAGCCTTGGACTTGGAGGTGGCTCTGACAGGAACAGCAGCAGCTTTGTAAACTGTCAGCCCAAAGAATGCAAGGGGGTCTAACAACTGGTCAGAAACAGGCTACAGGGGAACCTTTGCTAGCACTGAGTGCATCCAGCACTGCCTGGTAACTCTATTGTTCATACCCAGCTCTGGGTCACCATTCCAGGGCAGAGAGGTACACTTGTGGTTAATCATAAAGGAGCAGGTGTCCTGGTCCCAGTTCCAAGTTATAGAAGGGTGCTAGTACTTTGTGGCTGTAGGAGAACAGGGGCCCTACTCACACACAGAGCCAAGAGGAGCACTAACTTTTGTGGCTGCAAGGAATCAGAGTAAAGACTACAGTAGAGACCAGGATAGGAATGACCACATTTCTTCTCAGATTACACCACCCTGGAAGCACTGAAAACTTGCAGATCACCAGAAGTAGCTCTGAAAATAAAATCAAGAAAAGTCTAAAGTTTGGGACAGTGCCTACCCACACCCACATAAAAAGAGCCTAACTTCAACATAATGTTCAAAGTCAAGAAATCATCTGGAAAGTGAATAAATAACAGAAAAAAGAACTTGACTATGAAAAACTACAGCAGGGAAAAGTAAGACATAAAAGAAAACAGTAATGTGAAAACAGCTACAAGTAAAGCCTTAAAAATGGTAATTGGACTCAAGTCCAGCAACAGTTTCTGGAAGAGTTAAATAGAGATAAGAGAAATAGAGGAAAAATAAACAAGAATAATGCAAGGAAATTATGAAAACAGAATTAACAGCTTCATAAAAGAGACACAAAAATTTACTAAAGAAAAGAACTCCCTAAAAAGCAGACTAAGGCAACTGGAAAAGGAAATACAAAAATTCACTGAAAAAAGAACTTCTTAAAAAGCAAAATTGGTCAAATGGAAAAGAGGTACAAAAACTCATTGAAAAAATAATTCCTTAAAAATTAGAATTATGCAAGTGGAAGCTGATTCCATGACACATCAAGGAATAATAAAACACAGTCAAACAGATGAGAAATAGAAAAAAAAATGTGAAATATCTCATCAGAGAAACAATTGACCTGGAAAACAGATTAAGGAGATACAATTTAAGAATTATTGGACCAAATGAAAGCCATGATCAAAAGAAGAGCCTAGATATCATATTTCAAGAAATTATAAATGAAAATTGCCCTGATATTTTAGATCCAGAGGGGAAAATAAAAATTGACAGAATCTCCCAATCACATCCTGAAAGAGATCACAAAATGAAAATCCCCATGAATATTACAGCCAAATTACAAAGCTCTCAGTTCAGGGAGAGAATATTTCAAGCAACCAGAAGACATAATTCAAATAATGTGGACTCGCAGTTAGGATCACACAAAGTTTGGCAGCTTCCATGTTAAAGGAGCAGAGAGTTTGGAATATCACATTCCAAAAGGCAAAGGATCTAGGATTGCAACCAAGAATAATCTACCAATAAAACTGAGTATAAACCTTCAAGGAGAAAAATGAATACACATACACACACACATACACACGTACAAGTTGGAAATAGAAATCTATCTTACCCAGTTGGGACAAAGGGAAAGTAATCATAACTCAATATGAATGAAATGAGTGTGCCTATGAAAGAGAAACAGCAGAATGGATTAGAAACCAGAATCTAATAACATTGTGTTTACAAGAGACAGCAGAAAGCACAAAAAGAAACAGGAACACATGCAGAGGTAATAGAAAAGTCTGGAGCAGAATCTATTAGGCTTCTGCTGAAGTAAAAAAAAAAAAAGCAGGGGTAACAATCATGATCTCAGACAAAGTAAAAATAAAACTAATTAAAATGATAAGTAGGGAAACAAAATTTTGCTAAAAGTTACCATAGACAACAAAGTTTTTTGAATAATTAAATTTTAAGTAGGTCTCCATTAAAGACCTCGTTTCTCAAATACATACTGAATATAGAATTGAAATTCTTCTATAAAAATAAAAACAATTCCCCAATTGATAAATGGTTAAAAGAAATGAACAGGCAGTTTTCAGAAGAAATCAAAGCTATCTATAGTCATATGAAAAATGCTCTAAATCCCTAATGATTAGAGAAACACAAATTGAAACATCTCTGAGATACTACCTATCAGAATTGAAAAATGTTGGAGTGGGGATGGAAAATAGGTAGACTAATAAACTGTTGGTGTACTTGTGAACTGGGTCCAATTATTCTGCAGAACAATTTGGAATATAATGAAAGAACTATAAAACTCTATCTGTCCTTTGACCCAATAATACTAGATCTGTACTCAAAGAAAAAGAAAAGGACAGACATGTACAAGCATATTTAGAACAATTCTTTTTCTTCTGACAAAGACTTGTGAATTAAGAGTATGCTCATTAATTGTGGAATAGCTGAAAAAGTTTGGCATAGGATTGTGACAGAGTATTATTGTGTTACAAGAAATGAGAAGAGGATGATTTCAGGAAAAAAAAAAACAAACCAGAATAACAGCTATTTGAACTGTTGCAAAGTGAGAAGATTTGGGAGATCATCGAGCCCAGTAAATAGCAGTGGTGTAATAACAATCAGTTTGTGAAAGATGACTTCTCTGATCAATACAATGATCTAAGACAATTCCAAAAAAGTCATGGTGAAAAAATGCTATCCACCTCCAGAGAGAGAACTGATGGACTCTCAGTACAAATTGAAGTGTCATTTTCTGACGTTATTTTTCTTGCTTTTTTGTGATGTGGCTAAAATGGAAATATGTGTTGCATGATTTCACATGTAAAAAATGATACAATTTCACTTGCTTTCTCAGGAAGTGGGAGAGGGATGAGAACTCAAAGTTAAAAGAAAGAACATTAAAAATAAGTCATTTTAAAAAGGCCTGTCATTTTAATAACCAGCTAGTGTCATATGACTATTAGACATGAAACATTCCAATCTGCTAAAGATAAAAAATGGAGATTATTCAGAAGACAATAGGCAGATCTATGGTAGGAAAAGAAGAATTAGAAGAAAGGATGACATTTTTTGGAAAAGAAAATGGATTAGTAAGAAAAAGAGTGAGTCTTGTGCTCCACTAGTATGTCAGTAGAGACCTTTAGCAACTTGGGTGGACCTTTAGTGATTAGCTCAAGAGAGTTCGTGGAGAAGATTTAGATGGGACAGTCTGATAGGGTTGAGTTGTTCATTTGCAGATTGAGATTACAGATCCATTTGATTATTAGAATGAGTAAAGTATACCTTGCTTCATGTAAACTGCTATTTTTACTGTAAATGAATTTTTTAAAAAATCAATAAATAGCAGAGGCAACAGAATTGTTTATTTTCCAAATCTCTGAGTTAATCTCATCACTAAAAAAGACAGTCCACTGTGGAAAACGTGATTTTCTTTCTTCTGTTTTCATCAAGGATATATTTGATATAGAGAGCATTCTTAACACCTCACTGAAGATGGAAATCAAATCAACATCTGGTCTTAGACTTTAAGGTTTAGCCTTAGGCTTAAGTGAGGGAAGGTACATAAATGCCTCAGTTCATCACAACCCACGAAAACTTCTAACAACAGACTTTTGGAGTCAGGCCTCTCACTCTTTGGTCACCTAGATCTTCCAAGAATGAAAGCCCCACACCACCACTACTCCTCTTCATGTGGGAAAGAACTCCATCAGTAACCAAACTGAGTCCTAAGATAGAGCTACACTTGTTCACCAGAAAAAGAAAATCTACTGTCCTATGGCTAACAAATTCTTTTCTCCTCCTTTCTAAAGTTCTGTGATTCAGAATCTAAGGCAAAAATTCAGTCCCCTAAAACAGTTCCCAGCTACCTTATCCTCATCTACTTCAGGTGTCACTATCACACTCTGATCTTCATTTCTATTCTCCCCTGCAGAATCATATTCTAAATCCTAATTAGTCAGAATAGTGAATCCCATGAAGTTATCACATTATTTAAATTTTCATATAAAAAAGTGTTTCTAGCAGAATAGAACTACATAATAATTTTTTAAATGTGGCTGATCTTTTTAAGGTAATGTAACAGTAGAAATAATAAAAATATATCTTATTCAAATTTATTACAAAATAAGAGTAGTCATAAAGCAAATTTTTTAAAGTAAATATCATACATAAAGATACACCTTTACTGACAAGATGGAAACATCATAATTATTGTTTAAAATATTTTAGCAGCATAGGCTGCATTTTCTTTTTTCTTTAAATCTTCATGCATATACTAGTAGTTACATAAAGTTTTATTCAAGTCTCAGTGAATTTGCATGCTCATATTTTCACAAAATGAACCACGCACAGTTAGATGATCTGGGACATTACCTAAAATCACTAATGCTTTAACCATGGTATTGTTGTCCTCGCAATATTTTTTTCCAATAGCTGGGCTGAAATCACTTGAAAATAAGTCTTTGAAAATAACTTTAGTCACCCATGTCTTCTTACTTGACAGCCAAAAAAACTGGAAGCAATCAATGGTTGTAGTCTCCCAGAGTGTGGGTATTTGGAGACCTATAAACAAACACTGATTTTAATTTAAAACCCCCTTCTGTATTACTTTCGAAGAAAAGTATTAAGCAATCCTTATCCACTTTAAATCCAATTTTACTTTCTTTCTTCAAAATGTAAGTACCAGAAGTCATCTTTTTCTTGACTAAGCCAGTTTTATCCACATTAGCATTTTGTTGATCAGTATATCCATCTTCTTCCAGTATTTTCTCCAAAATATCAGAATGGTTTCCTGTCTCTCCAATAATTTTAACATTAAGCAATTGAAATTGATTTTTCAAGTGATGGAACTGACCAGCTCTTGCAGTAAAAATTTCTTCACAATCTACTTCATTACATTTTCTTTCACTACCTTAAAGAAACATACTTGAAACTTTTACCTGAATGGCTGCTCTACTAAGAGAAATGTGGTTTTGATTGTGATCTTGAATCTATACAACTAAGACACATTCCATTTCTATCACTATAACAACTCAATTTTTAGAATAATATGCACACCACAAAGACTTGGTTCAAATTCGCCTTTCTTTTATTTCACCTGTGTGTTTTATAATATTCTGCCCCATAGATTCAGACATTCAAACATCTTTTCCTGTTTTAGAATAACTCTCACCCTATTCATGCCATTCAACTAGTGTTTCCATCTTTTTGTCCATTTTTAACAAAACAGAAATACATTGCAAGGATAACAGTGTCATGGGTTCTTAAAAAAAAACTTAATCTATGGTAATATTGCATCATATCACATCTCCACATGATGATAGACAAGTACAGACTAACAAACTAGTGGCACATTGCAAACCTCAACTAGCACACGCGCACACACACATCACATTAGTTGAAGTTGGGCTCACATTATAGCCACCTGGTATCATTTTATATTTTGCACTAAATTGAATTTTACATTATTGGATTTCATATTAATCATCTTAGGTGACAGCTAAGTGATACAGTACATAGAGTACTGTATCTTGAATCAGGAAGACCTGAGGTCAAATCTGACCTCAGATACTTACTATAACTGTATGACCCTGGACAAGTAACTAAAAAGCTGTCTGCTTCAATTTCCTCAACTATGAAATATGGCTGATAATAATATCTACTTCCCAGAATTGTTGTGAGGATCAAATGAGACAATCATGTTAAAGTGCTTTAGCACAGTGCCTGGCACAGAGTAAGCACTATATCAAAGTTGATAATGAGGAGGAGGAGGAGGAGGAGGAGGAGGAGGAGGAGGAGGAAGATCAACTAGCTGTATTCTTAAACTGATAATCGTATTGTAACTTTTCCTACCATATTCTTTTTATCCTCTTGCAGTCACAGAAACTCAGCTTCTTTATATGGCTACCTTCCTTTTTCAGTACTGAATGCATACATTTTCTCATCTCTCCCCTGTTTTGAGCTGGGAAGGAATAGGGAGAGTCCTTTCTCCCTACTACCACTTCCAGACTTTACCCTTTCCACCATAAGGCAGTATTCTTACTTCTTTAGTTTCATTCCATTCAGCTATATGACCCTATGAAGATTCTTGTGGCAGTTACATACCAGTCCTCAGATCCTTTTCATTTTGTTTTCAAAAAGTTTAGGACCTTGTTCACAACCTTCCTCTCCACCCTAGCTTTTTATCTTATGTATGGGGACTTAACTATTCATGGTCGTGTTCCCCCATAACATTAACTTATCAACTTATCAACCTCCTCAATATCCATGAACTATATCTTTATTTTAAGTCATGTATAATAATGATCATAACCTTAATCTATTATTATCCATACATGCTACCCTTCCACCATCTAGAACTTTGAAGTGCCTCTATTTGACTACAACTTTCAGTCCTTGCATCTGTCTCTGGTTCTCACCCCTCCTAAGACTACTCATCATCTCCACCACAAACTCTAGGCACTGACTTTTATCTGGCTGCACACTCCCCTACTCATAAACCTGGTTATAGTCAACTGGTGCTTTGTGTTATGTTTTCCGCCTTCAAATTCCATGCTTCTCATTTTCTTGCAGGTCATTCCTTTCCCTACTACCATGATAGATTCTTCTTCTCCATCATTTTCCTTTTTGTATTGTATTCTCATCCCTTTAGTTTCTGCTAGAGCCATCATGGTATAACTGATAGAGAATTAGATTTTGAAATCACTATAGTAATCTGCTATTTGATAAATCCAAAGAACCCAACTTTTGGGATAAGAACCCACTATTTAACAAAAAAACTTCTGAGAAAACTGGAAAATAGTATGGCAGAAACTAGGCATAGACCAACATCTTACACTCCATACCAAGACAAAGTCAATGGGTACTTGATTTAGACATAAAGGGAGAATCAGATTTTGAGTCAGACAGACCTGAATTTGAATCCTGTTTCAGATGCTTGGTAGATGTATCATTCTAAGCAAGTCACTTGAACTCTCTGGGCTTCCATTCTTGCATCTGTAAAATCAATATGTTGGGCATGATGAGATTTATGGTCTCTTCAAGCTTTAAATCTATGATCCTTTGAATCACACAACTATACTGAATCCAGTGCAAATTTATGTTCTCTAGTCACAATTGGACACTTACTCAATTCTATTACTCTTCTCTATTTGACTTTCTGTTGTACTCCTCACTAAATATATTCCCAAACTCTTTTCTCCTCAATCTCTCTACTCTATTTCTTCCCGCTCTCAATCAGACTCATTTGCCATTACCTCTCTTTTTCCCATTTCTATATTTCAAATAATCTTCACATCTTGCCTCATCATTTCTTCCTTTTCTTAGTCTCTGATGGAGTGGCTTAGCTCTTACCCCACAGCCCATAAAATACCTGTAAAGAAGAACTCTCAATAAATTCTAGAGCATCAGAAGCCACAGAACAACAGAGCAGAGGAGATTTCTGTCCCAGAAAGACCTGAAAGACCTATGGGAAAGGTCTGTCATGCTCTGGACATGGAGCAAAGCCTAGCCCTGCCTTGGCCACACAGCACCAAGAGGAGTAGATCCAAATAGGCTTCAGGGACAGAATCTCCAGTGGCAGCACAGATCCCTCAACCCACAGGCGCCAAAGATCAGTGAGAGGGTCTTTTTGGCTGACTGAGAGGGGGACAGGGTGTCCCCATAACTCAGGCCTCCTCAGTGGCAGCAGTAGAGGCAGTAGCAGATGGGGCTCCCAAAGCAGGCAGTAGCCTGCATCCATTGTTGAAGGTCTCATCAGAAAGCCCCCCAAGGGAACTGAGTCCTGTGTGGTGGCCCTGCCCCCACCTGAGCAGCTGAACTTAATCTCACACTGAATAGCAGCCCTGTCCCCACTGAAAGCCCCTGAGGCTTGGGAGCAGCTCATTTGAATCTCAGTCCCCAAGTGCTATCTTGGCAAAACTGGAGGTGAGGTGGTTGTGGAGAGGAAACTCAGAAGTCAAGTAACTGGCTGGGAAAATGCCCAAAAAAGGGGAAAAAAATAAGACTATAGAAGGTTACTTTCTTGGAGAACAGGTGTCTCCTCCCAACCTTTCTGATAAGGAAGAACAAGGCATACTGTCAGAGGAAGTCA
Organism: Notamacropus eugenii; assembly: GCF_028372415.1. NCBI lineage: Eukaryota > Metazoa > Chordata > Mammalia > Diprotodontia > Macropodidae > Notamacropus > Notamacropus eugenii. Next base: position 226,654,339 of record NC_092873.1, on the reverse strand, counting down.
AGACCCCTGCCTCAGGGGCCTCAAAAGGGAACTTAAATTGGGCTCAGGCAATAGAAGACCTTAAAAAACAAGTTAGCAGCTTACTAAAGGACAACCAAAAAGGTGCTGAGGAAAATAACAGTTTTAAAAAGAGACTAACTCAATTGGAAGAAGAGGTCCAAAAAGCCAAAGAGGAGAAGGAGGTTTTAAAAAGCAGAATTAGCCAAATGGAGGGGAAGGTTCAAAAGCTCACTGAAGAAAATGATTTGTTGAAAGAAAGAATTGAGTTCAGGGAAACGAGTGACTTTGAGTTGAACCAAGCAGTTAGTAAACAAAACCAAAAATTTGAAAAAATAGAAGATAATGTGAAACAACTCATTGGAAAAACAACTGACCTGGAAAATAGATCCAAGAGAAATAACTTAAAAATTATAGGACTACCTGAAAGCCATGATCAAAACAAGAGCCTAGACATTATCTTCCATGAAATTATCAAGGAAAACTGCCCTGATGTTCTAGAATCAGAGGGCAAAATAAATATTGAAAGAATTCACCAATCACCTCCTGAAAAAGGTCTGAACAGAGAAACTCCTAGGAATATTGTGGCCAAATTTCAGAGTTCCCAGGTCAAGGAGAAAATAGTGCAAGCAGCTAAAAAGAAACAATTTGAGTACTGTGGAAATACAATCAGGATAATGCAGGATCTGGAAGCTTCAACATTAAGGGATCAAAGGGCTTGGAATGAGATATTTCAGAAGTCAAAGGAACTGGGATTGAAACCAAGAATCACCTTCCCAGCAAATCTGAGCATAATACTTCAAGGGAAAAAATGGTCATTCAGTGATATACATGACTTTCTATCATTCTTGTTGAGGAAAAGACCAGATCTGTATAGAAAAATTTGACTTTCCAAGACAAGAATCAAAAGAAGCATGTAATGGTAAACAGGAAAGAAAAATCATAAAAGACTCTTTAAAGCTGAACTGTTTACATTACTACATGGAAAGAAAATGTTTTTAACTCTTGAATCTTTTCTCAGTATTTGGTAGATGGAGAGATTGTACATACACACACACACATACACATAGATAGATAGAGAGTACAGGGTGTGTTATATCAGAAGAGATGATAACCACACATAAAAATAAAATATAATAAAAAATTAAGGGGTGAAGGAGGAAAATTCTGGGAAGAGAAAGGGAGAAATGAAATGGGGCAGGCTATATATTACTCATAAAAGAGATAAGAAAAATATTATTCAATGGAGGAGATAAGGGAGAAGGGGAGAGGGGGGGAAAATAAAACTACTCTCTCCACATGTGGCTGAAGGAGGGAATAACATGCTCACTAAATTTGATATCAAAATTTATATCACACCACAGTATAGAAGGAGAAGAGGTGACAAGTGGGGTGAGGTGATTGTTAGAAGGGAGGACAAATGGAAGAAAGGAGTCACTAGAAATAAACACTTTCTAGAAGAGTCAAGGTCAATTGTAGGGGAAAAAATAAGGGGGAACAGAATAGGACAGAGGGCAATATAATTAGTACTACACAACATGATTATTATGGAAGTCTTTTGCAAAAGAACACATATTTAGTATGTATTGAATTGCTTCCCTTCTCAGTGGGGCTGAGGAGGCAGGGGGGAGGGAAAGAAGTTGGAATTCAAAGTATTAGAAATGAATGTTGAGAATTTTTATTGCATATAATCGGGAAATAACTACAGGGAATGGGGTATAGAAATTTATCTTGCCCTACAAGAAAAGAGAGAAGATGGGGATAAGGGAAGGGTAGGGTGTGATAGAAGGGAGGGTACATTGAGGGAAGGAGTAATCAGAATACAAGGTATTAGGAAGTGGGGGGAGGGAAGTGATGGGGAGAAAAATTGGACATATTACAAAGTGAGGTAAAAGCAATTAGTATCAAAACAATTGACTGAATTTAATTACTGAGAATAAATCCATGACATCTTTAGTCTGGGGAAAAGAATTTCAGTCTAAATTTCCTAGAGGAAGGTAGCCTTGGGTAAAATTTGGCATTGACGGTAAAGCTAAGGTTTTAATGGTAAATTTGATTTTATGATTGCTACTTAATCAGGAACTAAAACATGTATAGAAAGGCATGTAAGCCACTTAAGACTCGCCTCAAAAGATGTTCCTTAGCCAAAGTGAAAATTATATTTGAAACCTGGTTATTGAAACTTGCCATTTTTTAGATGCTGTGGGACTATTAAGTGACTGTTCTCCTGAGTCTAACACCAGGTATGGGTAGCAAGAAAGGCGATCTGAGCCTCCAATCCATGATGTCAGTAAGCTGGTTAGATGCTGGTATGAACTGCAAAAGGTGATCTCATGAGAAGGATGGGAGAGTGGCTGTTCAGCCCAGGCTGAGGTAGGACTCTCCTGACTCAATTTCCCCACTGACACCTGGCAGACCTTAAGCCTGACTGAATGCAAGTGGATAATCTAATCCTGCCTGGAACTGACATGAATTTGGGGGATACTGTATCCCTGCAATGTCCTTACTATTGGTAGCAATTTCCTACAGTCAAAAGGTTTGAAAGCTTACTACCAGATCTATTCAATTACAGATTATTGGTAGGGGAACATCTGAGGTTAAGTCTAAAATTAAGCTATTAGGCATAGGACTTTAGACCAACAACAATAAGTTAGGGTCCTTTAATTCTTAGTAATATTGTGGAGACATTTAGGTCAAGAGCTTGTGAAGTTAGCAACTTGAATATTATTTGTATCTCAGTTGGTTAATGTTTTTTAAAAAAATCCTTTTGTGGTCCATACTGTAAATGCTTTAAAAAGAAGAATCACCTGACCAAAAGTTTGAATTGTTTTATCTATTATAAACTGTGTTAAAAAATGTAAAATTGAAAACTAAATAGTCAATTCTGAGTCTTTTCTCAATCTTCATCCTTCTTGACCTTTCTCCAGCAATTGATGCTGTTGACTGCTGTTCCTTCTAATGAACTTTCTTCTTCCCTGTTTTTTATTCATGATGCTGTTTTCCCCAAATTCTCCTTTTAGGCATAAAATTCTTCTGTTGGTGTTTTTGTCATTATCGTCGTTGTTGTTAGCTCTATTATAATCCTTGTTTCACCTGCTATACATGAGTATAACCCAGGGCTCTATTTTGGGCCCTCTTTACTCTCTCCATACTCTCTGGAGCCATGATCTCTTCAGCTCTCTCAGGATCATTTATCATCATTTTGAATCTAAAGCTCCCCTTTTCTGAGCACTAGTCCTGAATCGCTAATTGCCTGCTACGGATCTCATCCTTTGTGGTCCACTGATATCTCTGATTCAACATATCCTAAACAGAATGCATTTTCCCTGGCACTCATTTTCTCCTTCTCTGCTCAACTTTCCTATTTCTTTATGATCACCATCATTGTTCACAATCTGGCTTCAGCATATCTTCTTATTTTTATTTCTTATTACTTTCCTCACGTACTCTACATTTCAGCCAAATTTTCTTCTCCATTCATCTTAGATAACCTTCACCTCCACTTCTTGGAGGTGGATATCAAATGCTAATTCCTACACAAAGCCTTCCTTGATTGTACCATTAATTTTCAGCATAAGCCAACCTAGCTAAAGTTAGAGTGAAAGGGGTCAGGGGGGAACATGTTCCAGGTGAACTCCCTTCATCTCAACCACCATCTCTTCTCAGATCCCAATGAAGAGAGACCAGGACCCTGAACCTAAAAGCCCTGGGAACAGTAATGCCCCCAGACAATAAGCCTTGCTTATTGCCTAGCTGTTCTGCCATCAATAAAAGGAGCCTGTCTTCCTTACTGACACCAGTACCAATTGCTGACCAACTGCCACTGACCAGGAACAGCAGTAATCGCCAGACTGCTAGCTCTATATCTAGTACAGCTAATAGCAGCCACCATTCCAGGAAGCATACCCTGTGGCAATATGACCTAGGAACTTCTGCAGACACTGAAGCCCCCACCCCCTTCAACAACAATAGCTACCTAAGACTTAGAAAAGATAGTTCTCAACACCAAATACCTTGGCCCTAACAAAAGGTTAGACTATGAGTCCTCTAAGAAGCTAGGATTATCTTGACTTTTGTGTTTGTGTCCCTAGAACTTAATGCTTTGTACATAGTGCCTAATGAATGATTTTTCATTCATCCCCTCTTGAAATTAATTTATATTTACTTATCTTTGAACCTGTTGTGTTGGTTGATTTTTTCCCACTAGAATATGAGCTTCTTGAGGTCAGGGACTTTTTGTTTTGTTATATCATTGAATTCTCAGTGACTAAGCAGAGTATTGTGCTTGTTGCACTAAATATTATTACATATATGTATAATATATATTATTGAATATTAATTTGCATTTCTTTTTTGTCCTCTTTTTCCCAACTCTATTAATTCACTTGTTTTAATTTTTCAACATTCACTTCCATAAGTTTTAAATATTTTTCCCTTCTCTCCCCCATCCCTCCCCAAGACAGAATGCAATCTTATGTGGGCTCTACACATACATTCCTATTAAACACATTTTCATGTTAGTCATGTGGCATAACATAGAAGAATTATAGCAAATGGAAGACATCATGAGAAAAGACAAAATAAAACATAACAAGAGAGAAAATAGTCTGCTTCAATCTGCATTCTGACTCCATATTTCTTTGGATGTGAAAGGCATTTTGTATCATGAGTCCTTTGGAAATGTTTAAGTCCTTGCATTACTGAAAAGGGCTAAGTCTATCAAAATCAGTCTTCACACACTGTCGCTGTTACTATGTATAATGTTTTCCTTGTTCTGCTCACTTCACTCAGTATCAGTTCATATAAGTCTTTCTAGGTTTTTCTTAAGTCTGTCTGTTCATCATTTCTATACAATACAATAGTATTCCATTACATTCATATACCATAACTTGTTCATCCATTCCCCAGTTGATGAGCATTCCCTCAGTTTCTAGTTCTTGGCCACCACAAAAAGAGCTGCTATAAATATTTTTGTACATTTGGGTCCTTTTCCCATTTGTATGATCTCTTTGAGATACAGCCCTAGAAGCAACATTGCTGGGTCAAATGGTATGCACATTTTTATAGCCCTTTGAGCATAGTTCCAAATTGCTCTCCAGAATGATTGGGTCAGTTTACAATTCCACCAACAATGAATTAGTGTTCCAACTCTCTCATATCTTCTCCAACATTTATCATTTTCCTGTTTTGTCATGTTAGCCAATCTGATAGGTGTGATGTGGTACCTCAGAGCTGTTTTGATTTGCATCTCTCTAATCAACAGTGATTTAAAGCATTTTTTCATATGACTATAGACAGATTTAATTTCTTTCTCTGAAAACTGCCTGTTCATATCCTTTGACAATTTATCAATTGGGGAATGACTTGTATTCTTGACTCTTCTCTATATATGACAGAAATGAGGCCTTTACCACAGACACAAGTTGTAAAAATTCTTTCCTAGTTTTCTGCTTCCCTCCTAATCTCAGTTGCACTGACTTTGTGCAAAAACTTTTCAATTTAATGTAATCAAAATTATCCATTTTATCATAATGTTCTCTATTTCTTGTTTGGTCATAAATTCCTCCATTCTCCATAAATCTGAAAAATAAACTATTCCTTTTTCCCCTAATTCATTTATGTTATCAGCCTTTATGCCTAGATTGTGCATCTATTTGGACTTTATTCTGGTATATGGTATCAGGAGTTCATCTATGCCCAGTTTCCACCACACTGTTTTCCAGTTTTTTTTAACAATTTGCATTTCTTCTTTATGCATTTCATCTGGTCTACTCACTCTTCCCAGCTCAAGGTTAAGTACCAGTGCCATTTTCTCACATAGTACATTAGATCTAAAGCTTACAGTAAGGTAAAGAGAGATAACAAGATTAAGTGATTATATAGTAAGACTCTATTCAACCATCAGAAAAACTTTGACTTTGCATTTATGAAGCTTCTTTCAGAGTGACTGAAGTCTAATTGGTGATCCATGATTTTTTTATTGAAAGTCTGTGATTAGTATTACATTTGTTAAAACAGTTCTCTTTCTTAAAAACTAATCTTATCAAACACACTTAGTTGGGCTACAAAGTAAGGGAATCTACAAATGTACCCAATCGTGGTCCCTGAAATCTAATTCTTAAAAATTCATTCTATTGAGTCTTAAAAATATTTCTGTCAAAATGTAGACTTACATGAACTGATGCAGAGTGAAGTAAGCAGAACTGGGAGAACATTACATATAGTAACAGCAATATTTTATGTTGAACAACTGTGAATGACTTAGTTATTCTCAGCAATGCAATTATCCAAGACAATCCTGAAGGATTCATGATGAAAAATACTATCTGCATTCACAGAAAGAAGTGATGAGTCTGAATATAAACTGACGCATACTGTTTTTCTCTTGTTCTTTCTTCCACTCTTTCTTTTTCCTTTCTTCCTTTTTCTCTGATTTTTCTTTTGAGTTTTCTTCCACAAAATGACTAATATGGAAATGTTCTACATAATTGTAGAACATTTATAACATGTATAACCTCTATCAGATTACTTATCATCTCAGGGAGAGGGGAGGGGGAAGAAAAGGGAGAGAAGAAGAGAGAATTTGGAACTCAATATTTAAAAAAAAGAATGTAAAAAAATGTTTTTACATGTAATTGGGGGAAAATGTTATTAAAAATATTTCTGCTATCAAGAATTTTCTATTAGAATTAAAATTCTCTTGAAAGGGTAGAATATTATATTAGTTAATATTTAGTTAAGATTCAGATAATTCATGAATGGAATGTGGGATGTGGGTAGGGAACACAGTATATGAAATGGAAATGGGAGAATATCACTGGCAAATCTTGTTGACTTCATAGTTTAGGAGAGCAACCAGTAGAACTATACACACATAAAGGAGAGCTATTGAGTACAGGTTATTGAATCTATAAGATTATGTGCATGGGTATGTCCAAGTTTGAATTTCTATATTCATTGTTCTTTGTGCCATGTTTGACTACATTTTGGATCTTCAAGGCCATGACCCATGACTGATGATACCATCCAGCTGCTCTTGCTTACTGCAGAGATCCTCAGGGATCCTTCCTTCCTTCTTTCTTCCTCTCTGTCTCCCTCCCTCTCTCCTTTTTCTTCCTTCTTTCTTTTCCTTCCTTCTTTCCTTCCTTACCTTCCTTTTCCTACTATGCCCTTATCTAATCTAAAGAAATTTCCTATCTTGTGGGTTTCAGGGACTAAAACTGCACTGAATCAAGAAGTAATGGAAGTGACCAGTAATTAGGAATGGAATCAGAATCTGTCACAATTGACATGTACTATTAGACAGAGGGCTAATGGTTTTACAGATGAGGAAACTGAAACAAACAGGATTAAGTGACTTGCCCAGGGTTGTACAGCTAGGAAGTGTCTAAGGCCAGATTTGAATTCAGGAAGATGAGTCTTCTTGGCTCCAGGCCTGGCACTCTATCCACTGTACCACTTAGCTTATCCCTTACATAAACATACATACATACATAGATATATACATATGTAGGTTTTGTTGACACTTCTCAGTTTGCTCATTCAAGTAACTTAAGCAAAAATGTGCTTTTAAAGTACACACACACACACACACACACACACACACACACACACATACACACATACACACAACCTTCCCTAAGAAAAAAGTGAAAGGCTCCATGTGGACTCTTTTAAAAAAGTGATTATTGTCTTCTTCACACAAAAGATTCTTGGCCAGAATTTTGAACTGTCTTTTGATTACAATTGATTTCTATCATTCAAGACTTGTTCCTTCAAATGACTTTTTTTCAAGAAAACAAACAGACAAACACACATTGTCTCAGTCCTATTTGTGCTTTCTTGAAAATGTCCACAGAAATCAGGCTAGGTATAAAACTAGTAAAAGGAAACTGTTCCTACACACTGTTTCTTTCTTTAGGGATACTTGAAAGTGTGTCCAAAAGTCAGTTAGGTGGGATTTATAGAGTACTGGCTTGATTTAGAATCAGAAAGAAGCCCTTGGTTCAAATCCTGCCTCAGATGTTTATTAGCTGTATGATACTGGATATGTCACTTAAAATTTCTCAGCTTCAGTTTTCTCATCAATGAAATGACATTAAACCTGATGGACCTCTAAGTTACATTCCTTCTAGTTCTATATTTATGATCCTATGGTTTAGTTTATCCCACAAAGGATTTACTAAAATATAACTTTAGCAGGTTTTTGATGAAAGCTACCCTGAGGATTTTTTCTAGAAAAACCTCCTAAAGAACTTTGTTGCATTTTCTTTTGTTACAATCAATTTTGTTTTAACTTTTTTAAAAAGCCAACATTACAAAACCAGTTATTTGTTAGCTGCTGCTGTGAGAAAAATCCATTGATGTTCTCTGTGGAAGTGAGTTAACAATGACTTGCTAAATGCACCACCACTTCATACAATCAGCCCACTTCCCACCCTTGGCAAGCCAAGCCTGAACTGTGAAATAACATCCCATAAAGCTGCAGGTGTCTTATAGGAATGGTGCTTTACAAAGAGTTTAAGCACAAAATTGTTTTTCTTTGTTTTGTTTTGGAGGGATGTTTTTGGCTAAATTTGATAAAAGAATTTTTTGTCTTAATTGAAAAATTTATCTACATTTATTTTATAATCCCTCTAAAACAATTTTATACCTAGGAAGGAATAAACTTCTGCAAGTATAATTTGGTACGCTCTTTTCATCTTATTTATTTAGTAAAGGGGCGGGGGGGGGGGAAGAGTTTAGAAAGACAAGCTTTCAACCAAGGCCCTTTCTTCTATAGTTTCTATGTCTGTTTTGGCATTGAAGGTCTACTGATATAGGAAAGAGCTTGAAGAGACATCAAAGGCCAGTGAATCCAACCCTCTCATTTTACAGGTGAGGAAAATAAGGTCCATCAAGTTTAAGTGAGTTGCTAAGATTAAATAGGTATGAGTAGAGAAACACTTGGTTCAGAAACAGCAAAATGTAATTGATTTAAATATAAATTATCACAACAAAAGCAAATGAATTGTCCTGAGAGAATATATATCACATTTGTTGGTATTCAAAAACATTATTGAAAGATCAATTTTTTGAACTACAATAAATATATTGAGCCAGAATTAGTCAAATGTGGTGTATACTTTATTTTCATCCCTCTAATCCTATTTCCATCATTTTTATTTACTAAGCCATTCATATTCTTCTCACCAGTTTCTCTTGTGTCAAACAGCACACATTTACAAAACCTCATGTGCTACAGGAAAAGAAAAATTCCCTAGGCAAAGCTAAGTGGCCCATATGGGGATCCAACCTGTGACCTTGGGCTCATTCCCTCCATTCTTTAACCACCTGAGCTAACTAGCCCAGGCAACCCCTGTTTTTCTGCTTAATCTTCTCTCCATCAATTAAATCATGTTAAGTTGTTTGAAATGCTGATCTTCTTTGTCCACTCTCACCCGTGTTTCTGTGGTCCAAGAGTGCACTCAAAAAAGTGCCTTGTCGGTATGAAAGTGCACCCATTCACAAATGTCTCAATATACCCTCTCCAGCAGCAGACAGCTGCCACGAAGCCGTCTATACTATGATTTAACGCTGTACACTTGTTTTGAAAACCTCTTTCTGACACCAGATGTCCAACAATGGCTATTTTCACAGACTTTTCACAATCCCTGCTATGCTCATGCATGTCATTTTGCCCCCAAAGTGTGCTATATCAATGACACGTCTCAGTACCACCTCTGCTCTCAGGTTTCCTTAGAAATGAAGAAACTGTGGAGACTGCAGAGGGTTGATTGGCAAGCCGACACCTTATCTGGAGTCCCCCATGATCCAGGGGATAGTTGTGTGCACTTTTGTGATGCTGAGAACAGATTGATGCCAATAAGCCATTTGAGATAAGAACTAATTGGAAACAGAAGGTTGAAGAATGATGATGTTGGGAACGAGCAAAGGGAACAGACAAGTAATTATTCAGGCAGAATTTCTTTACACAAAGGGCAGATGGGAGAAGGAATGAAATTCCAAGTCCATGGCAGAAGCAAGCAGCTGCACTGTGTGTGTGTGTTTGTGTGTGTGTGCCCATGCATGATACATGGATATGTGTTTGAAAAAGCAAACAGGGAAAAGCAATAGGTTGGTAATGAGCTATAGGAATCTCCAGGGATCTCTCTGGATCTCCAATGAGTTGAGAGTCAACTATATGTAAAAATAATTTGGGGGCTAAAATCTAATTCTCTATGCCAGAGAGAGTTCAATGTTAGAAGTTTTAAAAGTTTGATATCATTAAAAGATTCATTCCTATAAAAGGAATGCATAGCACTCTCCAAACTAGAGATATCACACCTTGCCCAAAACAGAAATAAAGGAGATGCTTGGAGCAGAACAGAAGCAAGAAGCCACTTTCATTTTACACTTCCATACTCCAGAAAATCTCTCTGCTTTCCCTACCTATGTAAGTACACATATATGAATGGTAGAGAATGTAAAATATACGTGTTCAGGCCAAAAATACTTTGCAGTGTGAATAAAATGAAATGTATCCCACAAATGAATATCATAAGGAAGATCTCATAGGATGCTGCACACCATCTTTGTTTTTTGTCAATTTCTTTCCATGGAGATGAAATTTATAAGTCATATTACTGCTAAATAAAGGCTAATAGTCTCAGAACTAAATTTATTTGAGCAACAAAGACAATAATAATTAGTAATCAGTACAAGAGAATGGATTTCACAATTTTTACCCCCAAAGCAGAATCTATTTGCTACAATGATAGCCAGCAGTATTATTTTAAAAACCATTTAATGGAGTACTGTGACAGTATACAAAAGATTATTTCTCTGGTCTCCGTTGCAGGTTCAAATTAATCAGGTATTTTGATTTGAAATAAAAATATTGACCCCACTCACAGAAATTTTTTGATATTTTAAAGAGTGATTTGGAGGACAGAAGTATTAAAATGTAATCAGAGGGCTTTCCTTTCCTTGAAAATATTCGCACCAATAAGAAGCAGTAAATATACAGTTAGTTGGGTATGTGATGCCATACCCCAGATGAAAGGATCCATCAATCTGAAGCAAATTGTAAGGGAAAGAAATAAGTAAAGAGAGATAAGACTAAATGTGAAGAGATGGGAAGTATTTTGGTAACAAAAGGAAAGGTGGGGGAAAAGACAGGTACAGTAATTACAAAAAGAAGAGATGACACCAGAATAGCAGCACCCAATAAAACTGTACCTGCAGTGGGATGGACACATTTTTCTTTTCTTTGTTTTACTTTATTCTAGAGTTGATGCTTTTGCTGAAATAAAATAAAAATGCATTTAAATTGCAACCTGCTTTTCATTCCCACCCCTATACAATCACATATACTCACAAATTAAAAAGAAAAACAAAACACAAGTATGTGTTTTCAAAAATACAAAGAGGGCATCTGGATGTAAATAGTCATTTTGTAACCACAAATTTTGATTTGGAAAGCTGAGCATAGTTACATAGCACTCTATCTCTGCAAGTAAAAGTAGATTCTATAAAGCTAAAAAGACTAATTGGATGAATTAATTAAATTAAATGCACTTATTGAGTGTTTACAGTGTGCAAAGATTGAGGATACAAATAGAAAGGCAGAGCAAAACGGGTTTTCAGGGTTAATCCACAGATTGGACCACAATAGTCCCCTGCCCAAGCTCCACGTTATGGTTATATTTAGGGCCCCTCTGTCTTCCCCTGAATGCCAATAGTAACTGTTTCTCTTTTGACCAGCAACTCTGAGGGTCTTTCCTTCCCAGTTTGATTTTTTTTTTTTTATTAAAGGGGCCATTCCCTTGACTTATTTCTTGGATGCCTATTCATTAAACATCCTTTACTTTACTCCAAGTGAGTACCTGAAAAGGATTTAGCCTAAAAGGGCCAGGGTCTCCCATTGCATCCTGGGTCCTCTCTAGTAGTCCTGATGAATATCTGTCACGGGACCCAGATGGCTCTGGAGAGAAAGTGAGGCTGGTGACCTTGCACAGCCCTCCCTCACTCAAATCAAAGTCAACTGCAAGTCATTTCCCTGATGACATGTTCCTCTTCGAAAACGGACAAACACAACAACACAACAACAATAAAGGCAAGAAAGTTCAAGCCATTTTATGACTAAATGATGTCCCTAATCCATGATCTTGTTTTTTCTCACATAAAAGGAAAACAAATCAATATTTTCATGGAAATACAAGGTTTTACAGTTAAAGCTGATTTGTGGTTCGTAGACAACATCCACTCAAAATTAGCATAATGATTTTTAAAGATGAGAATGCTCTTTCCATTGAAGATTATTGAGGTATCAGGTTTTTAAAAACATGAAATGCAAATTTCATTACAAAATAAGAAGTCCTTACTCTCTCATCTTTCATGATAACTTTGTTTTTAACACTAAATGAAGTTTAGCACTCATAACTTAAAGAAGTATTTAATTATTAGCAGCATTTTCAGTCACAATGCAGGGGGGAGGGAGAAGGGAATGAAGGAAAGATGGATAGAGAAAAGGCAAAAGAGAGGAAAAAAGGAAGAGAAGAAAGAAAGAAGAGAAAAAAGAAAGGAGGGAGGAAAAGAGTGAAGGAGGAAGGGGTTATTTTTGCTCAAACTTAGAATGTGTCAGAAAAGAAGATTTTTAAATTCTTATTCTAATTCTGACATACCTTTGTGCAGTGGAATTTACCCTGACTGAAGCTGCACATGATAATAAGCAGAATAGGCAGGAGTCTACATGTAGTGATTTTAAAGATAATAAAAAGCCCTAAAAAATGTCCTTTCCCACCTAACAACCTATTACATGACTGGAAGTTTTCACCTTTAAGGTAAGATATTTACCTCATTTGGATTAAGACAATGTCACCAGAAAGCCGATGTTAAATATGTTACCTGAAAGAGGGAGTCTCTCTATCTATTAACTATTATATTATTAGCAAGAAATAGTTTTTAAGATTAGCTAGTTTAGATTAATTGTTGGAAAGGGCAATAAGCATAAATCTATTTCTCACCATCAAAGCATGTATAAATAAATTAATGTATGAAAAAAAGTGCTTAGTAGTGGGGATACAACTACCAAAAGCACAGGGTTACTTAGCATTATATCATCATAACTTCAGGAGATAGGTGTTATTATTATTCCCATTTGGCAGATAAGGAAAGTGAGACAAATAGAAGTTAAGTGACTTTTCCTGGGTAACACAGTTTGGAAATGTTTAAGGCTGGATTTGCACTTAGGTCTTCCTAGATACATCTCTAGTGCTTTATTCATTGTGCACCTTACTAGCTATAGGAAAATGAGTTCAGAGAGATTAATAAATGTGGGAATAAATTAATAAATAGAAAAGAATTTAAGTGACCATTATGGGAATACAAATAGAAAAATGAGGAGGTTCTTGCCTTTAAAAAATTTATATTCTATTAAAGAGAAATAACACATGGTTGAGAGAATGGTGGCTGAAGAAGTAAACTTCAGTATGAGAATTCACAGGATTGGGAGTACAGATATGTGATTTTTGTCACTCATTTTATAGAAGCAATGGTTTTATTGATTTGGTTACTGTTCTCAGAGAGAGAGGTTGAAATTATGGGGAGGGAGGTAAGATGTATAGCTGAACAGAATATTAAGCATAGAGGACCCCTCTAGATATTATAAAGTAGATGAGTTTTCACAAACCAATTTAAATTAACCAATCTCACAGTAAGATTTCCAAAGATGAGAGGGCTAGTCCTTTAGGGGAAAGCAATAGGCAAGGTCTCTAGAGGCCAGGTGCCCAGAGGTGCTTTTCCATGTCAAAAGGGAGAGGGATATATGGAAGGAAGGGCTTCAAGGCAGGGAAGATGACAAGATGTGGGACGGATGGATGGATGGATGGATGGATGGATGGATGGATGGATGGATGGATGAATGGATGGATGGAATAAGGAATTGGTCTTTTGATGGAACAAATACAATCATTTCAGCTTGTCTTTGAAAATTCTTCAAAATTCTTCAAAAGCTGGCTCTGGTCTACCTTTCACATTGTTACCTATGATGACAATGTTAAATGATAAACAAGAAAACTTTGATGATTTCTTAATAAAAATATATAAATTTTGAAAGAACAAAAACTTATCAGCATCACATGGTATCTGTACAAAATTGATCACTTTTTTCTTTTAAATTGTATTTTATTTTTTCTATTTACATGTAAAGACAATTTTTAACATTCTTTTAAAAATAAATTTCAATACATTTTGATAACTAATTAATATTTATATTTACTAATAATATTAATAATATATTTATTAATAAAATTTAAGTTTTCTTCCTTCCTCTCTTCCCTCCCTTCTCCCTAAGACAGTAAGCAATTTAATATAGATTATACATGTGCAGTCACATAAAAACCTGATTGTGTTAGTCATGTTAAAGAAGAAACATAACACAAGGAAAAAACTATAAAAACACATAAAGAAGGTGAAAAAAGTATGCTATGATCAGTGTTCAGACTCCATCAGTTCTTTCTCTGGCCATGGATAACATTTTCCATCATGAGTTTCTTGGAATTGTCTTAGATAATTGGATTACTGAGAAGAGCTAAGTCAATCATATTTTATAATGGAACAATGCTGTTGTTATTATGTATAATGTTCTCCCAGTTCTGATCACTTCACTTTGCATTATGTAAGTTTTTCCAGGTTTTTCTGAAATGTGGATTTCATTTATCTATTCATCATTTCTTATAACATGCTAGTATTCCATTATATTCATATAACACAAACTGCTCAACCGTTATCCCGTTGATGGGTATTCCCCCCCATTTCCAACTCTTTGACACTACAAAAAGAGTTACTACAAATATTTTTGTACATGAAAGTCCTTCTCACCCAACCACCCATCCCTTTTATTAAATCACTTTGGACTACAGCTCTAGCAGTGTTATTGCTAGATCAAAGGGTATGCCCACTTTCATTGCCCTTTGGACATGGTTCCAAATTGTTCTCCAGAATGTTTGAATCAGTTTACAACCATGTATTAGTATCCCAAAATAATTGATCATTCATTAGATCAAAGGTAAACCACAAAAAAACTTTTAAAAAATACCTAAGCTATTAAACAGACCTTTTTTTTTTAACTTTTTGGTCTTGACTTGTGATTTCATTAGTATAAGAAGTTCAACAGAGAAGACACTCCTTCTATCAATGCAGAATAGAACCTGTTCCTGCCTGGGAACACTGAGGAGCCCAGGTTTAGAGAGCTAATATTTTTCAGAGGTAAGACTTGAAATCGGAGTTGAATCCAGGATTGGTTCATTATCCACCATGCCATGCTAGTGTGTGTTCATCCTTCGTTGCCAAAGAAGACCGTGCCATCAGAGAAATAAAGACATGACTTGCACTTGACTTTGTTTTAAGTGAGGGAGGGCTGTGCAGGTCACCAGATTCACTTCTCCTCCAGAGCCATCTGAATCCAGTGACCAGATATTCATCAGGATGACTGGAGATGAGCCAGGATGAGGCAATTGGGGTTAGGTGACTTGCCCAAGGTCACACAGCTAGTGAGTGTCAAGGGTCTAAGGTGAGATTTGAACTCAGGTCTTCCTGACTCTTGCACTGGTGCTCTATCCACTGCACCACCTAACTGTGCCAAGGCCATGCTGCTTCCAATACAAACTGAAGCAAATGAAAAGTTATCAAAAAGGAAATATGATTTTCACAATGTAGATCTAAACAGAGACTAACTTGTTCCTAAATAATGTATTTGTCTGTGATAAAAATCATAGCAACAGCAATATTGTTCTAAGAATGACTTTGAATAAATAAGTTATTTTGCCTATTATAAGTACCAAATTAAGTATAAAAGACATATGAAAAAAGATGTTTTCTCCATCCAAAGAACTGATAAATAGAAGTATGTATATAATCATCTTATGTGTGTGTCTATGTACACCTATTTGTGTCTAATGTAGTAGACACAAGTAGTAGATTTGCTATTTCATGTACAATCATCTTTTTTTGTTGTTGTACTATGTTATGGAAATGCTTATTTTATTCTATAAATTAAAAACAAAAGAAAAAAGGAATGATAACAAAGGAATGATTCATCAAAATCTGGGGGATAAAACTAAAGAAATCATCAATGAAAAACATATCACTGCAAACATAAATCAAATAGAAAGAGAGAATTAATGAACCCAACATAGTATTTTTTTAAAAAATCCTTAAAACTCAAAGATTAATTAATGAAAAACTACCACAAAAGAAGAATTTTTGATAATCATGGGAGAAATAAATTCAATTTTAAACAAAAAACAGAAATCATAAAAAACTGAGTTGTAGATTAACAAAATTAACTATTAATTTTACAAAGAGAGAAAACTCAAATTACCAAAATTAAAAAATGATCATGAATTGATGAAATCAAAATATTTATAAGAAATCACATCAAGGAAAACTGCCCTGATAGTCTATCAAGGAAAACTGCCCTGATATTCTAGAACCAGGGGGCAAAATAAATATTGAAAGAATCCACCAATCACCTCCTTAAAGAGATCCAAAAAAAGGAACTCCTAAGAACATTGTGGCCAAATTCCAGAGTTCCCAGGTCAAGGAGAAAATATTGCAAGCAGGAAGAAACAATTCAAGTATTGTGGAAATACAATCAGGATAACACAAGATCTAGCAGCTTCTACATTAAGGGATCGAAGGGTATGGAATATTATATTCCAGAAGTCAAAGGAACTAGGACTAAAACCAAGAATCACCTACCCAGCAAAACTCAGTATGATACTTCAGGGGAAAAAAATGTGGTCTTTCAATGAAATCAAGGACTTTCAAGCATTCTTGATGAAAAGACCAGAGCTGAAAAGAAAATTTGACTTTCAAACACAAGAATGAAGAGAAGCATGAAAAGGTAAGCAACAAAGAGAAATCATAAAGGACTTACTAAAGTTGAACTGTTTACATTCCTACATGGAAAGACAATATTTGTAACTCTTGAAACTTTTCAGTATCTGGGTACTGGGTGGGATTACACACACACACACACACACACACACAGACAAAGAGACAGAGAGCACAGGGTGAGTTGAATAGGATGGGATCATATCTTTAAAAAATGAAATTAAGGGGTGAGAGAGAAATATATTGGGAGGAGAAAGGGAGAAATGGAATGAGGCAAATTATCTCTCATAAAAGAAGCAAGTTAAAGACTTTTCAGTGGAGGGAAAAAGGGGGAAGGTGAAAGAAAAAACATGAAGCTTACTCTCATCACATTCAACTAAAGGAAGGAATAAAATGCACACTCATATTGGTATGAAAATCTATCTTAGAATACAGGAAAGTGGGGGAGAAGGGAATAAGCAGGGTGGGGGGGGATGATGGAAGGGAGGGCAACGGGAAGTCAACACTCTTGGGGAAGGACAGGGTCAAAAGAGAGAATAGAAGAAATGGGGGGTGGGATAGGATGGAGGGAAATATAGTTAGTCTTACACAACACGACTATTATGGAAGTCATTTGCAAAACTACACAGATTTGGCCTATATTGAATTGCTTGCCTTCCTAATGGAGATGGGTAGGGAGAAAGGAAGGAAGAGAAGTTGGAACTCAAAGTTTTAGGAACAACTGTTGAGTATTGTTCTTGCATACAACTAGGAAATAAGAAATACAGGTAATAGGGTTTAGAAATTTATCTTGCCCTACAGGACAAAAGAGAAGATGGGGATAAGGGAAGGGAGGGATGGTAGAAGGGAGGGCAGATTGGTGGTAGGGGTAATTAGAATGCTCAGCATTTTGGGGTGGGGGAGGGGAGAAATGGGGAGAAAATTTGGAACTCAAAATTTTGTGGAAATGAATGTTAAAAACAAATAAATATAAAAAAAGAATTAGAATAAAAAACACTTATTAAAATAAAAAAGAAATCACTAGAAATAAGAATTTAAGAAAAATAAGTGATTGTCTGCAAAAATAGACTATATCTAAATAATGAAAGAATAGGCATCTTAAACAATCTAATCCTAGAAACATAAATTGAGCAATCTATATATTTTGAAAGACTGTATGCTATAGTGTAGCAATTCTCAAACTTTTTGGCCTCAGGATCCATTTAGAATCTTGAATATTATTGAGTACCTCAAAGAGCTTCTGTTTATGTGAATTGCATCCTGTGGTATAATGTGCTCTATGAAAAAAACTCACACATAATACACTTTTATGCATCACTTTCTTACCTCTAAACAATGCACAAAATAAATCAAGCCTTGAGTTGTTGTATTTACTGATTTCTGAGGTATAAAGACTCATAGTGAAAATTTTAAAATGAACTTTCCTAGGTTTAAGCTGACTGCAGCATATTCTTGGATATGTCTATCTAGTTGCCTTATTACAAATTAAACTGATAATGTTATATAAATGTTATTTAACAATTAAATTTTAAAATGATAAAATAGTTATGTTTTGTTACTAAAGAACATTTTAATATAAAATAAATTTAAAAAAAAAAGAAAATTAGCATTGATTTATGTGTCTTTGCAAATGCCTTTAATTAGTCCCTTAATCGAAGTCAGATTTTCATATCTGTTTAAGCATTCAATCTGTTAAATTTTTGTTTTGGTTGAAGCATATGAAGAAAATCTGGCCTCACTTAGATATGTAGTAAGAAGTGGGAGGAATATTTTAATGTCATTATTATTATGAAAATAAGAACTATTAGTCTAGTGGATAGAGTTGCACTCAGAGATTAGAAGACCAAGTTTAATCCTGTCTCTTATCACACAAAGGAGTGTGATCATAGATAAGATATTTGACCTCTCAGTATTTTTGGTATCTCTCTTGGGGTTGTAGAGAAGAAACTGACCTTTGGAAGAGAAGTTTTACTTGTCTAGAAATTGCCTATAGTAGTAGAATCACAGGACCAATCTGTATTCCTATCATATAAAGAAATAAACCACAGGAAGGGGGCAAGGTGGTTCAGAAGGATTCTTAACTGAATGCGATCAAGTGATTAAAAAGAAATTAATGACTGTATTACAGAAATCATTTTAAATGAGGAAAAGAAGTCAAACACTACATTTAACTCCTTTTAGAAAACATGTATCATGTTGATGCTCAAAACAAGCAGTGATAAACAGAGAAAGAGAGCTATAAGAGTAAAATGTTTCATAATATTCATACATTTAAAGTAATATTGTAAAAATATCACGATAATATGTCCCCAAAATTATTCAGCATGACTAAGTTAAATTTATGCCAGACATGTAAAAAAGTTTTTAGAAATCAGTATAATTAATAATATGAAAAATGAAAATCACATAATTATGCAAATAGATGTAAAAGAGTCTTCCAGAAGAATTTATTTATTCATAATATCTCTGAAAGTATAAGAATGGAAGAGTCCCATATTAATACAATTCAAAGTATTTAATATACATACAAATACATATATGGATACGGATATAACTTTGTATAAAGAAACACTAGATTCATTTGCCGTGAAAATAGAGTTAAAACATTGAAGGGCAAAATGAGGACATCTCTGTTCATTATTATTTAATGTAATAATATAAATGCTATCTATGGAAGTGAGATAAGAGGAAAAAAGTAAAGGTAGCTTGTCTTGGAAAAGAGGAGATAAAATTATCCCTGTTGTATGATGTACTTGGAAAATCCTAGTTTATCAGCAAAAAAAATTAATTGAGATGATTAATAGTGTCAGTGAAATAGCAGGATTTGATCAACCAACATTGTGTGTGTGTGTGTGTGTGTGTGTGTGTGTGATATGTATATATGACTTAATCAAATATAACCAAAAACATTTTGTACAGAAGTTAGAATATACCTTTAAAAATGGAGAGATTTCTCATATTCATAGTTGCATTGTTTCAGTGCAATAGGAAATACTATATTGCTTAAACTAATTTAAAGACTTAGTGCTATACTAAACAAATTATTACAGGGTTACTTCATTAAGTAAGATAAAGTAATAAAATCTATTTTGAGAAACAAAAGGTAAAAAAATTAATCACAAGGAAATAAAAAACAAAAAATTAAAGGAAGCAAAATCGACATGGCAGAATAAAAACAAGGACTTGCCTGAGCTCTCCTAAATTTCCCTCCAAATAATATTTTTTTAGATGCCTCAAAATAGATTTTGGAATGACAGAACTAACAAAAGGTTAGAATGAAACAATTTTTTAGCCCAAGACAAGTTAGAAAGTTGATAGGAGATGTGTGTCTGATAAGTAGAATGCAGTACAATGCAGGCACCACTCTGGGAAGCCAGCAAGAAGACTTAAAGGTTTATGCATGGAGGCTGGAGTTCTCAATTCATAGACCATCAGGGGGTCAGACAACTAGTCAAAAAGAGATTGCAGTCGATTTTGCTGAAATTAGGTGCAGGACTGTGTTGCATTGCCCATATACTGTTTCAGATTACATTCCCAGGGCCAGGAAGAGTACCAACATGCTGGTACTTGTGGTTCCAGGAGAAAAAGGACATTGGTCACAGTTCCAGGGTGGAAAACAGTGCTTGTGTTTGCTCATAGACCAGGATACAGGTCAGGAAAGCAGTGACTGGACTTCTCATTAGATCAAACCACCTTGGAAGAACTGAAAACTCATAGACACCCAAAACAAGCTTTGAAAATAGCAATATGAGAAACTTGAAACTTGGGACAGTACCTTCTCCATCCTAGGAGCATAGTCCAAATTTTATATAAATTTAAAAGTTAAGAAATAGGCTAGGGAAATGATCAAACAGCCACAAAAGAACATGATCATAGAAAAGTTATTATGGTGACAAGGAAAATCAAGACAAAAAAAGCAAAAACAAAAACAGAAGAAGACAAGAAAATTGAAGTACCTACGTACAAAACCTTGAAGAAAAATGTGCATTGGTTACAGGCTCAAAAAGAATTTCTGGAAGAACTCAAAAAAGATTTTAAAACTCAAATAAGAGAGGTAGAGGAAAATTTTGAAAAAAATTGAGAGTTGTACAAGAAAATTATGGAAAGAAACTCAACAGCTTGGGAAAAAAGGCCCAAAAGTCTGCTGAAGTGAATTTCTTAAAAAATAGAATTGGTCAAATGGAAAATGATGCATGAAGACTCACTGAAGAAAAGTCCACAGTTTGGTAAAGGAGGCACAAAAATACTGAAGAAAACAATACTTTGAAAAACAAATAGGCCAAATGGTAAAATAGACACAAAAATCCAATGAAGAGAATTTTTTAAAAAAGAGAATTGGTCAAGTAGAAAGATAAAAATTCAATAAAGAGAAGAATGCCATTAAAAGCAACCAAATAGAAGTGGAGATGCAAAAATTCATTGAAGAAAATAATTCTTTAAAAATTAGAAAAAGAGGGCAAGTGGAAGCTAATGACTCCATGAGATATCAAGAAACAATTTTTAAAAAAGACAAAAGAATGTAAAAAAATGCAAACTATCTCACTGGAAAAAACAACTGATCTGGAAAACAGATCAAGGAGAGATAATTTAAGAATTATTAGCCTATCTGAAAGCTGTGATTCAAAAAAAAGAACCTAGACATTATCTTTCAATAAATTATCAAGAAAATTGCCCTACTATTCTACAACCAATGATCATTTCCTGAAAAAGATCCCAAAATGAAAACTCTCAGAAATATTACAGTCAAATTCCAGAGCTCCCAAGTCAAGGGGGAAATACTGCAAGCAACAAAAAACATTCAAGGAAATGTTTCATGAAAAAAATGGGCATTATAAAAGATAAAAACTATAGGGATTTAACAGAAGCAGAAGTAGTTAAGAAGAGATGGCTAAGACTACACTAGAAATATACAAGCAAGATCTTAACATTACCAATAGCCATGATGGTGTGGTTTACAGATCTAGAGCCAGACAGCCTATTGAGTAAAGTCAAGAGGGACTTAAGAAACATTACCAATCATAAGGCTAGTTGAGGTGATGGAAATCCAGTTGAACTATTTAAAACTCTGAAAGATAATATTAAACTGCTACACTTTATCTAGCAGCAAATTTGGAAACATCAACAGTGGCCACTGAATAGGAAAAGATGTTGCAATTTTAAAGAAGGGTAAGACCAAGGAATGTTCAAATTACCATACCAATTGTGCCCATTTCACATGACAACAAGGTTATTCATAAGAGCAGTAATATGTGAACTGAGAATTACTAGAAGAGCAGGATGGTTTTCAAAGTGGTATAGGAATGAGAGACCAAACCACTAACATTCACTGTTAATATTCACAAGCAAGGGAGTTGCAGAAAAAAAAACAAACCGACTTCTGCTTCATTGACTACACTAAAGCCTTTGACTGTGTGGATTACAATAAATGTGGCAAGTCATCACAAATCAGCAGGGTACTGAATCATCTTTCTTGTCCCCTGAGGATCCTGTAGGTACACCAAGAAGAAACAGAATTGAACATAGAAAAACTGATTGGTTTAAGATTGGAAAAGGAGCACAATAAGGCTGTATATATATGTGAGTGTGTGTGTGTGTGTATATATGTATGCATGTATGTATGTATGTATGTATTGACCCAGCAATACCATTACTAGATCTGTATTTCAAAGAGATTAAAGAAAATGAGAAAGGACCAATTTGTACAAAAATATTTTAGCAGTTCTTTTTGTAGTGGCAAAGAATTGAAAATTGAGGAGATGTCCAACAATTTGGGAATGACTAAACAAGTTGTGTTATATGATTTTGATAGAATAACATTGTACTATAAGCAATGATGAACAGGATGATTTAGAAAAACCTAGAGTTAAGTGAACTGGTGAAAGGTAAAGGAAACAGAACCAAAGGAACACGGTACACATTGATGAACAATTGTTAAAGACTCAGTTATCCTCAGCAATACAATGATCCATGATAATTCTAAGACAAATGGTGAAAAATTTTAATCCTTCTCCAGAGAAAGAGCCTGAATGCAGATCAAAACATAATTTTTTTAAAAACTTAAAAAAAATTTTCTTGGTCTGTGTGTTCTTTAGCAACATGGCTATTATGGAAATATGTTTTGCATAAATGCACATGTAAAATCTTTATCAATGTGTTTGCTTTCATTGAGGGAAGAGGAAGGAGAAAGGGAAAGGATCTGGAATCCAAAATTTTAAAAAACTTAAAAATTGTTTTACTTGTAATTTGAAAATAGAATATAACTTTTAAAAAAAAATATTAACTTAATAATTATATCTCAAGCCATATTATAAAACAGTAAATATAAAACATACTGGGTACTATATAGAAGTAAACACATGAATTGAATATTCAATAAAACAAAAAAGACAAAATATTAGGTGTGGTATCGTTATTTGCCAAGATTTTCTGAGGAAATTTGTTGCCAGTAGATGAGCGTAGACCAGGCCTGCACAACATATGACAGATCACTTGCAGTCCACCTTGCAGGATTTCGGACAGCCCACAAAAAATGTAGAGGATATAAAAGAAAGTAAAAATGTATGGAGTGCTTTGTCTGTGCCCCAATTAACCCACTTTCCACTAGTCACTACTGTACCCATCATGTAACTTGGTGGGCAGTTGCCACTGTAAACTCTCTCCTGTTTGTCACATGACCCAGGGCAATGAACCATTGTCAGTCTTTCTCTAGACTGAGAGGAGCAAGAATCATAGTTTTTGCTACGTTTCGAGTTGTTACTGGTGTTGAACAGGACAAAGTGAGTGCAACCATGCTCCAACACAGTTGACACCCACTATGCAATCAGTAGTGGCAACATGAAGGCTTCTTCCCTTCCCTCACTGGGTGATTGCCCTCTAAGTTCCTCAAATATCTGGTGCTCTCTCCTAAGTCAGACACTCTGTTCAGTATTTCTTCACATGTGAGCAGTTGCTTTGGAGATTTTTTTGGTTCTAACATTAAAGTTTTGGGAGTGACTTTGTAAAATGGGTGATAAAAAGAAATGGAAGATTGAATCAGACCATAGAGTGTTTAATCTGGAGTGGACAAATAACTATTTGTTTATTTATATGAGAGATGTATTGTGCTTTGTTTGCGGAGAAATAATAGCTATTCCAAAGGAATACAATCTTCCTGACCATTTCGAATCAAAACATTCTGACAAGCAAATTGGACACCAATGAAAAATAAATTAAAGCATCCAAATTGTTAAAAAATCTCAGTGAAGAACAAAGGTTTTTCAAGAAAGTAAACTCAGAAAATGAGGTAGCTACTAAAGAAATAGATTTCAAACATGATTTCAGAGTACGATAAACTGATTGCTGACAAATGTAATATATCCCACTAACAAACAAAATGTAAACAATAAGAAAACTTGAAAAATATATTAAAACTTGTACTACTTAGTGAAGTAATTTTTAACATTAATGTGATTTCATGATAAATAAAAATCTTAAGTGATAATTATAATTAATAGCTATTAATTGAATTTCCCTTTTCTAATATGGTATATTTACAAAATAGATTAATCGTTAATTATAGCTTTACTTGGAAAGTGAGCTGCTAAAAACTTATTAAATTTTGGTCTATTTTAATTTTTGCCCCTACCTACTATCAAGTTGAGTGGGTCTGGTGTAGATTATTACTTTATATTATATACCCAGTGGTATGCTGGTAAATTATCTGGTAAACAAGCTCTCTGAGAAAAGAGAAAAGTACTTATTGTGTACTTAAAGTTTAATGTCTATTATTAATATTTCCTCCATCACTTTAAGTCAGGACATTCAAAAAAAAGAATATATCAGACTGTGATTTATAATAATTGGCAATTTCCAAGGTGTAAAAGCTCACTCTATATATTTAATGATCCACTCTCTTTAGCCAGTATCCAGCACACCTCCACATGTTCCACACTGAGCTCTAAATATATTAGTGGGGGGGCGGAGCCAAGATGGCGAAGTGAAAGCAACGACTCACCCAAGCTCCTGGAAAAACTCCTCTGGATATCTCTGGGGGGGAGTCTGACCAGACTTTGGAGGTATAGAATCCAGTGGGTGACGGACTTTGACGGATTCGGAGCCCAGGTTGGACTGCAGGGTCCACGGGAGGGATCTGTTCCGCGGGGGTAAGACCCCGGCGCACAGCGCAGCGTGGTCCGCTCGACAGGGCAGAGGGGACCTGAGGGGCCCGAGAGTGGCGGGCGTGACCAGTGGAGCAGGAGATAAGCCAGGCCAAGCCGATGAGAGCCGCTGAGCGCCAGATATCAGCACAGCAGCCCTTAAAACCTTCAGCCTGAAGACTGGACATCAGTAGGTCAACTACTTGAATTTCCAGGAGCTGGGATGGTGGAGTGATCAGTAAGTGCTCTCTCCTCCCCCCTGATGACCGTGAGGGAACCATAAAATTCTTCCCCAGATTAATCCTGAATCAGCGGGAACAGCAGAAGGGGGCGGGTGGTCTCATAACACCAGAGGCTGGAAAAGTGGCAAGGGGGGATTCTTCCTACTGTGGCGGAGGCGATCTGGAGGGACAGACGACCCAGGGCAGAGAAAATTCGCACTGAGACCCAGGCAAGCCTCAGAGCCGGGAGACAAGCCCCAGGAGGGGAGGGAACACGCATTAACTTCTAGGCATACCCCAGCCCTCCAGGGGAAAAGGGAAGACAATAGGGAAGCTGGGATCACCATCCCCTGACCTTGCCTTTGCCTCAAGTCAGCTGAGAAGATCTCCTGAGACCAGACCACCCCTCCCACACACCTAACAAGCTAACCCCAGGGTTGATCTGGGAAACAACAACAACAACAAAAGCCTGCTCTCAGCCTAGACACACAGCAGCCCAACTTAAAAGATCTGTATCTTCTGAATGAAAGAACCAAAAGCTACAACACTCAGCCAACATCATGAATCGGAAAAAGCAGACAAAAAGTGAAAAAACCATAGAATCTTTCTATGGGGATAAGGACCAAAACACAAATACCAAAGAGGTCAGAGCTGAGACTGTACTTCCATCTGAAACCTCAGATGGGACTATGAATTTCTCACAAGCACAACTAGATTACCTGGAACGTCTGAAGAAGGATATAAAAGAATAACTGGCCAATGATTTTAAAATTATAAAAAAAGAATTCACTGATGAGAACATCACTCTGAAAAGGAAAATTGAAGAAATAGAAAAGGAAGTTCAAAAATTAACTGGAGAGAATAACTCCCTAAAAGGAAGAGTTAATCAAACGGAAAAGGAAACCCAAAACCTAATTGGGAAAATTGATCAGATGGAAAAGGAAACCCAAAACCTAACTGGAAAATTGGTCGAATGGAAAAAGAAGTACAAAAATTAAATGGAGAAAATAGCTCCTTAAAGGGAAAAATTGGTCAGATGGAAAAGGAGATGCAAAAGCTAACTGAAGAAAACAATACGATGAAGATTAGAATTGGACAAGTAGAAACTAATGACTCAATGAGGCAACAAGAATCAGTCAAACAAAATCTAAAGAATGAAAAGATAGAAGAAAATGTAAAATATTTAATTGGAAAAACAACTGACCTGGAAAACAGATCCAGGAGAGAAAATTTAAGAATTATTGGCCTGCCAGAAACCCATGATGAAGAAAAGAGTCTGGACAACATCTTCCAGGAAATCATCAAGGAAAACTGCCCAGAAGTACTAGACTCAGAGGGCAAAATAGTCATCGAAAGAATCCACCGTTCCCCTCCCGAAAGGGATCCCAAACTCAAAACCCCAAGAAATATAGTTGCCAAATTCCAGAGCTATCAAGTGAAGGAGAAAATACTACAAGCAGCCAGAAAGAAACAATTCAAATATCCAGGACACACAGTCAGGATCACACAGGACCTTGCAGCTTCTACATTAAAAGATCGAAAGAACTGGAACCCAATATTCCATAAGGCAAAGGAGTTGGGACTTCAACCAAGGATCAACTACCCAGCAAAGTTCAGCATAACATTTCAGGCAAGGAGAAAGTCATTCAACGAAATAAGGGATTTCCAGAGCTTCCTGACCAAAACACCAGAACTCAATAGACAATTTGATCTTCAAATGCAGGTCTCCAGAGAATCATAAAAAGGTAAACAGAGGGGAAAAAACAAAAACAAAAACTTGCTACTCAATTAGGGCAAACTGTTTACCTCCCTATAAGGGAAGATGATACCTGTTAATCTTGAGAACTGTGCAGCTATTATGATAAAAGGGATATATGTAGAGGGAACGGGCATAAAGTAAATGATGTCATGTCAAAAATATGATTTAAGTATGAGAAGGGAATGTAATAAGAGGTGTGGAAAGGGGGAAGCAGAAAATGGCAAATTATATCACAGGAAGAAGTACAAAACTATAGTAGAGGGAAGGAGGGGAGGGAGATGAGCATTGTTTGAGAGGTACTCTCATCTGATTTGTTCAAAGGAGGGAACAATAATCTTAAGTAGATAATCCTAACTAGCTCTATAGGTAGTAGGAGGGGAAGGGGGAAGAAAGGGGAGGGTGGCTAAAAGGGAGGAAAGAAGCAATAAGAGTAAAGGGGAGTAAAAGGGAGGGGGGCTAAAAGAAGGAGGGGAAGGCTGCAGGAGGAGGGGGAGAAAAGTGAATACTATTGAGGAGGGGAAGGGAGACGGGAGAGCTAAAAGCACAAATGGTGGGAAAGAGGTTGGAGGGAAATACACAGATTGTAATCATAACTGTGAATGTGAATGGAATGAACTCTCCCATAAAACGGAGACGGATAGCAGAATGGATTAAAAGCCATAATCCAACAATATGCTGCTTACAAGAAACACATTTGAAATGGGGGGATACACGTAGGATAAAGGTCAAAGGATGGAGCAGAATATATTGTGCTTCAGCTCATGTAAGAAAGGCAGGAGTAGCAATCCTCATCTCAGACAAAGCGAAAGCAGAAATAGATCTAATCAAAAGGGATAAGGATGTAAACTATATCCTTCTAAAAGGCACCATAGACAATGAAGCAATATCATTACTAAACATGTATGCTCCAAGCGGTATAGCATCCAGATACTTAGAGGAGAGGTTGGGGGAGTTGAAGGAAGAAATTGATAGCAAAACTATACTAGTGGGGGACCTCAACCTCCCCCTCTCTGAACTTGATAAATCCAACCTCAAAATAAACAATAAAGAGGTTAAGGAGGTAAATAAAACTCTGGATAAGGTAGATATGATAGATCTTTGGAGAAAATTAAATGGGAATAGAAAGGAATATACCTTTTTCTCAGCGGTACATGGAACATTTACAAAAATTGACCATGTACTAGGACATAAAAATCTCACAATCCAGTGCAGAAAGGTAGAGATAATCAATGCATCCTTTTCAGATCATAATGCATTAAAAATTACATGTAATAAAAGGCCATGGAAAGAGAAACCAAAAATCAATTGGAAACTAAATAATCTAATTCTAAAGAAGGGTTGGGTTAAAGAAGAAATCATAGAAACAATCAACAATTTCATTCAAGAGAATGACAATAGTGAGACGACATACCAAAACTTATGGGATACTGCAAAAGCAGTTATTAGGGGAAGTTTTATATCTTTGAATGCTTACATAAATAAAATAGAGAAAGAGGAGATCAATGACTTGGGCTTGAAAAAGTTGAAAAAGCTAGAAAAAAACAAATTGAAAATCCCCAAGTAAATACCAAATTAGAAATAATGAAAACCAAAGGAGAGATTAATAAAATTGAAATTAAGAAAACTATTGAATTAATAAATAAAACCAATAGTTGGTTTTATGAAAAAACTGATAAAATTGATAAACCTTTGGTCAATCTGATTAAAAAAAAAGAAAGAAGAAAACCAAATTACTAATATTAAAAATGAAAGGGGTGAACTCACCTCCAATGAGGAGGAAATTAAAACAATAATTAGAAACTACTTTGCCCAACTTTATGCCCACAAATTCGATAATCTAAATGAGATGGATGAATATTTTAAAAAATACAAATTGCCCAGATTAACAGAAGAGGAAGTTGAATACTTAAACAACCCCATCTCAGAAAAAGAAATTGAACAAGCCATCAATGAACTCCCTAGGAAAAAATCTCCAGGGCCAGATGGATTCATAAGTGAATTCTATCAAACATTTAAAGAACAATTAATTCCAATACTACATACACTATTTTTGAAAATTGGGGAAGAAGGAGTCCTCCCAAATTCTTTCTATGATACAAATATGGTTTTGATACCCAAACCAGGAAGAGACAAAACAGAGAAAGAAAATTATAGACCAATTTCCCTAATGAATATAGATGCAAAAATTTTAAATAAGATTTTAGCAAAACGAATACAGCATCTTATCACGATATTAATACATTATGATCAGGTAGGATTCATACCAGGACTACAGGGCTGGTTCAATATTAGGAAAACTATTAGCATTATCGATCACATCAACAACAAAGCTAACAAAAACCACATGATTATCTCAATAGATGCAGAAAAAGCTTTTGACAAAATACAACATCCATTCCTACTAAAAACATTGGAGAATGTAGGAATAAAGGGAACTTTCCATAAAATAATAAGCAGTATTTATCTAAAACCTTCAGCAAGCATTATATGCAATGGGGATAAGCTAGATGCATTCCCAATAAGATCAGGGGTGAAACAAGGTTGTCCATTATCACCACTATTATTCAATGTGGTACTAGAAATGTTAGCTGTAGCAATTAGACAAGATAAAGATATTCAAGGAATAAGAATAGCCAAAGAAGAAACTAAGTTATCACTCTTTGCAGATGATATGATGATTTACCTAGAGAATCCCAGAGATTCAAGTAAAAAATTACTTGAATTAATAAACAACTTTGGCAAAGTTGCAGGTTACAAAATAAACCCACACAAATCTTCTGCTTTCCTATATATTAGCAACAAAGTCCAACAGCAAGAGATAGAAAGAGAAATCCCATTTAAAGTTAGGGTAGACAGTATAAAATACTTAGGAGTCTACCTGCCAAAACAAACCCAGGGATTATATGAACACAATTACAAGACACTTTTTGCACAAATAAAGTCAGATTTAAGTAAGTGGAAAAACATTAGTTGCTCATGGGTAGGCCGGGCTAATATAATAAAAATGACAATTCTACCCAAATTAATATACTTATTTAGTGCCATACCAATTAAACTATCAGACAATTACTTTCTAGAGCTGGAGAAAATAATATCAAAATTCATTTGGAAAATCAAAAGGTCCAGAATATCAAAGGGACTAATGAAAAGAAATGCTTGGGAAGGTGGCCTAGCGCTACCAGACCTCAAACTGTACTATAAAGCAGCAATTATCAAAACCACTTGGTATTGGCTAAGAAACAGAGAGGTAGACAAGTGAAATAGACTTGGCACTCAAGATGCAGTAGGCAAGGAATATAGCAACCTTCTGTTTGATAAACCCAAGGACCCCAGCTTCTGGGATAAGAACTCATTGTTTGACAAAAATTGCTGGGAAAACTGGATAACAGTGTGGCAGAAATTAGGCATAGACCCATACCTGACACCGTACACAAGAATAAAGTCCAAATGGGTACATGATTTAGGTATAAAGATTGATACCATGAATAAACTGGAGAAGCAAGGAATAGTGTATTTATCAGATCTATGGAGAAGGGAAGAATTCTTTACTAAAGGAGAGATAGAAAGCATTATGAAATGCAAAATGGATAACTTTGATTACATTAAACTGAGAAGTTTTTGCACAACCAAACCCAATGCAACCAAAATCCGGAGGGATGTAGTAAATTGGGAAAGAATTTTTACAGCTAAGCTCGGGGATAAAGGCCTCATTTCTAGAATATATAGAGAACTGACCCAAATGTATAATCATACAAGTCATTCCCCAATTGATAAATGGTCTAAGGATATGAACAGGCAATTTTCAGAGGAAGAAATTAAAGCTATCTATAATCATATGAAAAAATGTTCTAAATCACTATTGGTTAGAGAGATGCAAATCAAAACAACTCTGAGGTACCACATCACACCTATAAGATTGGCAAACATGACAGAACAAGAAAATGATAAATGCTGGAGAGGATGTGGGAGAGTTGGAACACTAATTCATTGTTGGTGGAGCTGAGAGCTCATCCAACCATTCTGGAGAGCAATTTGGAACTATGCCCAAAGGGCTACAAAAATGTGCATACCCTTTGATCCAGCAATATCACTACTAGGACTGTATCCCCAAGAGATCATAAAAATGGGAAAGGGTCCCACATGTACAAAAATATTTATAGCAGCACTCTATGTAGTTGCCAAAAACTGGAAGTCAAGGGGATGTCCATCAATTGGGGAATGGCTGAATAAATTGTGGTATATGAATGTAATGGAGTCCTATTGTGCCATAAGAAATGATGAACAAGAAGACTTCAGAGAGGCCTGGAGGGACTTATATGACCTGATGCTGAGTGAAAGGAGTAGAACCAGGAGAACTTTATGCACAGCAATGACCACAGTGTGTGAGAGTTTTTTCTGGTAGACTTAGAATTTTGTAATAACACAAGAACTTCTTACAAAAAAAAAAAAATCCTAATGGTGGTTCTCAAGGCAAAATGCCTTCCACACTCAGAGAGAGAAATATGGAAGTCACTCACATAATGTAGCAGATCATGTCTGTGTATGTGTATGTGTTTGTGTATCATGTTCTGATTTGTTATACGATTTCTTTCATTCATCTTAGTCTGACTACATAGCATGACTATAGTGAAAATTATACTCAGTAGGAAAGTATATGTAGAATCTATACAGAATTGTGTGCAGTCATGGGGAGGGAGGGGGGTAGTGGGGGATAGGTGGGGGGGATAAAATCGCAATTGTATGGGAGTGATTGTTAAACATTAAAAAATTAAAAAAAATTAAAAAAAATAAAAATATATTAGTGGTCTAAATGTCAAAAAGCACAGCATTAAAGAAACACAGAATGGGTAGAAGTACCTTTCACATAACTAGAGAGAGACTTTACTATCACAAGTTAAAACAGACCATTCCAATGATTTTTTTTTAAAGTAAGCTTTTGTACAGTCAATAAGAAAAAATATATAGGATCATAGGATCATAGATTTAGAAGGGACCTTAAAGGCCATTAAGTCTGACCCCCACATTTTATTGAAGAGAAAATTAAAGCTGAAATTACTTTCTCAGGGTCACACACCTAGTAAATATCTGAAGCCAGATTCACACTTAAGTCTTCCTAATTCCAAGAACAGGTTGTTATCCATTAATATCACCTACCTGTGTCTATATATTAGAAGTAGAAAAAAATAGTGGGTAGAGGGCTTCATATCATGCACTTCTGATAAATGTAAGATGTCCTAGGAAATTAACACAAATTTATATTTGTGTGAGAAGATGTGAAAAAACTTTTCAAAATAATCTCCTGATATCTGCAAGCATGAAAAATTTTAAAAAACACTAACAATAAGAAATGGTAATTGGAGCAGTTCTTAAGTATTACCTTATAACTCTCAGGTTGGTAAAGATGATTAAATATCAAGATTCAGTGTTGGATAGTCTATAAAGATAGTCACATTAACACACTGTTGTTAGAGATGTGAATTGGTCCAATTGTTCTGAAAATCAACTTGGATTTATGAGAGAAAAGTTACTAAACTGTATGGATCTTTTGACTCAGCAATTCCAATCCTGGTCATATGCCACCAAGGTCGTCAATGACAGAAAGCAAAGTTCCACATATAACTAAATATTCTTAACGGCACTTTTGGTAGCAGCCATAAATTGGAAGCAAAGTATCCATCAATTAGGGAATGGCTGGACTTGTAATATACTGAAATTGTGATATAGGAATGCGAATACCATTACAACTTAAGGAATGTCAGGCAGATGGAATTGAGGGGAACAGGGAAAGACGTACAAATTATAGGGTAATGAGAAACGAAAAAGGAAAAATATATGCATGATGACTAAAAAAAGGAAATGAAGACAATAATACTCAGAACAAATGTAATGATTAGTAGTGATTTTGATACTAAACAATTAATACTGAGATATATAGTACATCCTTCCTCATAGCATGGATGGAAATGTCAAAAAACAAAGTGTTCAAGTGCAAATGTTTGTATTGACTAGAACAAATAATAATGAAGAAAATAAAAACAAAACTAGACCCATAATTGAATGTTCAGATACCAAAGAGCTCAAATTCTTTGGTCATTGAAGACTTTCCAGTTTGAACTTACTAGTGGTTGTGCTGCGGTAAAATAGCATTAGGGATTCCAGGTCCTGGACCTGCACACAATGATGAAGCACTTCAAAAAGACTTTTTAAAAATATTTAATTAATTAATTTTTAGTTTTCAACATTCACTTCCATAAGATTTTAAACTCTAAATTTTCTCCCCCCTGCCCAAGATGGTAAACAATCTATAGGCTCTACATATACATTCATATTAAACATATTTTCACATTAGTCATGCTGTAAAGAATTAGCACCAATGGGAGGAACCACAAAAAAGAAAAAGAAAAAAAACAAGAGAGAGAGAGAGAGAGATCAAATAGTATGCTTTAATCTGCATTCAGACTCCATAGTTCTTTTTCTAGATGTGGAATAGCATTTTTGATCATGAGTATTTTGAAATTGTCTTAGATGAATGCATTGCTGAGAACTGTCTATCAAAGTTAGTCATCGCATAATGTTATTGTTACTGTGTACAATGTTCTCCTCGTTCTGTTCACTTTATTCAGCATCAGTTCATGCAAGTCTTTTCCAGTTTTTCTGAAGTCCACTTGCTCATCATGTCTTGTGGAACAAGTTGTGGAACAACTTGTTTAGCCATTTCCCAATTGATGGGCATTCCCTCAACTTCCAATTCTTTGCCACCACAAAAAAAAAAAATTGACTACAAATATGGATCCTTTTTCTGTTTTTATGATCTCTTTGGGATACAGATCTAGAAGTGGTATTGTTAGGTCAAACGGTATGCATATTTTATAGCCCTTTGTGCATGATTCCAAATTGTTTTCCAAAATGGTTGAATCAGTTCATAACTCCACCAACAAGTAGTCCAATTTTTCCATATCTTCTTCAACATTTATCATTTTCCTGTTTTATCATGTTAGCCAATCTGATAGGTGTGATGTGATACCTCAGAGTTGTTTTGATTTGCATTTCTCTAATCAATAGCGATTTAGAGCATGTTTTTTCATATGACTATAGATAGCTTTAAGGTCTTCATCTGAAAACTGCTTTTTCATATCCTTAGACCATTTATCAATTGGGGAATGACCTGTATTTTTAGAAATTTGACTCAGGCCTTTATTAGACACATTGATTGTAAAAATGTTTCCCAGCTTTCTGCTTCCTTTCTAATCTTGGTTGTATTGGCTTTCTTTGTGCAAAAATATTTCAATTTAATGTAATCAAAATTATTCATTTTGCATTTTATAACGTTCTCTGTCTCTTTTTTGGTCATAAATTCTTCCCTTCTCCATAGATCTGACAGGTAAACTCTTCCTTGCTCTCCTAGTTTGCTTATAGTATCAGCCTTTATATCTAAATCATGTACCCATTTTGACTTTACATACCATGTAAGATGTTGATCTGTGCTTAGTTTTGCAGGAAGACTTTTATAAAGTATGTGGAAAATAAATTAATTGTCACTATAATTTGGTGACTTAGAAAATAAGGATTCTGGTTTGTTTTTCTACTAAAAATAAGTTGTATGCTGACACTTGAACTTTTGAGCTCAATTATTTTAATCAAATTTTTCTTCTGAGATTTTAAACTTCATTGTTCAGTCATTTGTTGTAGCCCTGTGACCCACAAAAATTCATTAATAATGATTTCTTAAAAATTCAAACAAGATTACCTAGTTGTAGAAATCAGGACCCTGAGAAAATAAAGTACACTGCTTCTGCTTACTTTTTTTTGGCAGTAAAGTAGGGATAAGATTCCTTGTGGCCATTGTGAGAACCTATTTATGATGCCCAATGCTTCCAGTCTGCTCCTGTCTTCAAATGAAAGACAGCTTTTTGCAACAGGAGATGCCCACTAGAGACCTGAAGTCAATATTAGCAAAGCATTTTAGAGAGATGAGGATAATAGGAGCTATTTACCAAAAACTTTTATCTTTTGTTATCATTTGACAACCCTAGAGTCTCACAATGGATCTGTGTTCCATTCTATGAAATACTGAGTTGCTGAGCATAAACTCAAGAGAGAGGAATACACTATATATTGACAGAACAATAGAACTCTGGAGGCCAGCTCATCCAGCCGTCAACCTCCAAGCCAAGAGTATGCTCAAATCAGTCTAGACAGATGACTATCTTTCAGGCTAATATTTCTGAGACAAAGTTCTCATGGAGGCAAAAACATAAAATACACATACATATACATATACGTATACATACATACATACACAGATATAGATATAGCCTTTAAAAATACTTTGGGAAAATTAGGAGATAATATTTAAATTTCAAAATATTTCAAATTGCCCCTTTCCTGGTGTAAACCTATCAAAGAAACAATGTACAGGAGAATAAATTTGATCTAGTCTTGCATATTTTATTGAAAGGTGCTACATGGAGCATGGGAAGGGATGGATGAAGTGCTTACTATATGCAAAGCACTCTGCTAAGAGGTGGGGATACAAGTAGAAAATTAAGACCACCTTTTCCCTCAAGGAATTCACATTCTAGTGAGGGAGACACATCTGGAAGGTTTCAGCTGAAAGTCAGATGAATATGTTCCATAGAACATAGGGTGAGCAGAAGTAATGCCTCTTCCTTAATGTCATTTCCACCGATAAAACTTTGTCAGTTTCTGATATTGAACTGTTTAAAGATTCCAAGACTTTAGTGGCAAGAACATTATTTTCTGGGTCTTCACATCTGGATAGATGTGATTATAGCACCTGCAGGAGCCATTTTCAGGCTGTACCTCCATAGGATTTTCTTCCCAAGATGATAGCTGAGGCGTTAGGCTAGGAGCATTGTTCTTCCCAAGGCTCTTGGGTTCAGGTTCTTGGGCTGTCTCCATCAGTATCTGAGGGGAGATGGCAATAAATATGGTGGTAGTCTGACTGGCCTGACACGTGGTACCTCTCATCTCTTCCTCAACATGCCTTACTACTTCAGTTATCTATTTTGCCTTATTTTTGCCTGTCCCATGTGTGGCAGGTTGTGGAGATGACTGGCTTCTCCTCCACAAGAGTTGCTTCTCCAGGTGATGATCTTGAAAACGGATTAGAAGTGGAAAAAGTAGGCTAGGAGATAATGGCACTACCAGTGTTCCTGCGACTATCTAGAACATATTAAGATGGTAGTCTTGAGTCTAAATGTGCTCTTCAGTTCCTCCAAGTAGTTATCTAGCCTATGCTTCATCTCATCCTTCCAGGGATAGGAAATTCACAAATTCTTAAGGCAATCTATTCAGGTTTCAATTACTCTGCTAATTTGAAGTGAGTTCTCCCTTACTTTGGACTGAAATTTGCCTCCCTGAAAATTCCATCCATTGATCTCAGTTTTACCCTTGAAAGTAAACAAAAACAATAAGTCCAGTTCCACTTTATTATAATAAGTAGTTAAATTCTAGAGAGCAATTTATACCCAAAGGGCTACAAAAATATGCATACCCTTTGACCCAGCAATATCGCTTCTAGGGTTATATCCCAAAGAGATCATAAAAAGGGGAAAGGGCCCCATATGTACAAAAATATTTATAGCATCATTCTTAGTGGTGGCCAAAAACTGGAAATCAAGGGGATGCCCATCAATTGGGGAATGGTTGAATAAATTATGGTATATGAATGTAATGGAGTACTATTGTCCTATAAGAAATGATGAACAGGAAGACTTCAGAGAGGCCTGGAAAGATCTATACGAACTGATGCTCAGTGAAAGGAGCAGAACCAGGAGAAGTTTGTACACAGTAACAACCACAGTGTGTGAGAAATTTTTCTGGTAGACTTAGCCTTTCACAGCAATGCAAGGACCTAAAAAAATTCCCAGTGGACTCAAGGCAAAATGCTTTCCACATCCAGAGAGAGAACTATGGAATTGGATCGCAGAATGAAACAGACCATTTTTTTCTTGTGTTATGTTTTGCTTTGTTTAGTTTTCATGGTTTCTTCCATTCATTTTAATTCTTCTATACAACATGACTAAGGTAAAAATGTATTTAATAACAATGTATGTATAGAACCTATATAAGATTGCATGCCATCTCGGAGAAGAAGGGGAAAGAGAGAGGGAAAACATCTAAGACATACAGAAGTGATTGTAAAAAACTAAAAACAAATAAATTATTTAATTAAAAAAATAAAAATAAAAGAAATAAGTGGTTAAGGAACATCAGATACATGAAGAACATTAACTATATTTCCTTCCTAAGACTTCTCATCTCCTGGAGAAAACAGTAAAGAGGGCAGTGGAATTCACTGTTATCTGGTGGGACTCTTCCCTAAAGCAGACTGTTATAAGCAAGAAGAACAGAGCCTCCATACTGTGAGGGGATGCCCATGATAGTCATACTTTGCCTACTGGCAGCAATCCTTGGACCCCAACCAAATCTATATACAAAGGACACCTTTATCAGTATGGAAATCTAATGGAAGGAAATATCATTTTTTCTATATTCCTTACAATATAAACCCTGGAGCAAACAATCATCTTTTGTTTTCAACTTGTTGTCAACTGCTAGAAAACACATTGCACGGAGCAAGGCACTAAAAATTGGTGGAGCTAACAGAAGAAGAAGAAGACGGTGTTAAAGATAGAATGAGACAAAATTATCATGTTACAAAGATGCACTGAGGAAAAGGACGACTGTAAAGCTGCATGACCCATGTAATTCAGTAATACTATCTGACAAATGTCCATTCAAATAACAACAAAGGGAAGAAAGGAGAGCTGCCACCATCCATCCACCATGATCAAATCAGTTGTCTTGACTTTTGTCTTGTCACTGTACTCCAAGGAAAAACAGCAGCAATCATCAGGTTCGGAGTTATGAACAATAAGGTGGTTGCTGATAGCACCCAAGAAGCAATGATATATAGAAAATATTTGGGAAGAAATATCATCTACAGAAATTTGTTAAAAAGAATTTGTTAAGTACCTTGAGTGCACATGGTATATCTTGACCTCAGCTGGTGAGTAGGTGGTATTCTTTCTAACACTTTGGCCTCTCAGTTAGTGGATACCTTCAACTTCCCAAATACACAGTTTCACTTGACCTTACCATACCAATAATTACAATCCTGTCCTAAATCTCAGCATAATTCATAACTGTGTTATATCCTTAATCCTGCCTCAGATCATAATGTCCTGTCTTTCCATATCTGTCTCTTCCTCATTACTCCTTAATCTTTTCTTTGTCCCTACTACAACTTTTATTCTCTCTATTCTTCCCTTTTTGCTCTTGTTCTAATCTCATATTCTTTAGTCTTTTTTCTTTTCTTTAGACTTAATCCTTGGTCAACTATATACTATCCCCTACCTTTTATTCCCTTTCACCTTTGTCTTACTACCATTCATTCCCTTCAAAGCTGTGGTCTTGAATCATGCCCAAATTTGCCTGTTTTCATATTCAGAACTCATAAATGTCACTAAGAGTGTCATATTCTCATGCCAAATGCATCCACTGTAAAATCATATATCTAGTCTCAACTGTGTCCTCACTGCTGCATTGTAAAACTTTTATACTTCCATGATTCATTCACTAACTAGTTCACTACTCTTAGTAGCTTTTCCAAAGCTTCACTTCTCTCTTTAGTTCTCCAGTGCCTTCTTCTCTCCCCCTCCAAGTTCCTGTCCTAGACTTTTATGTAATGAGAAATTAGAGACTATCAGCTATTAGCTTCCTTTGCTCTGCTCTCTATTTCAAGGTCTTTCTACAACTTCTGCTGTTATCCTACTGTCTGAGAGGAAATGGTAGTCTTTTTGTCATTGTCAAACCACTATATATACTCTTGACCCTGCTGTCTTCTGATTCAATTATTCAGCTGACAGCACTTTCTTCCATGTTTCTAATAATCCCTTAATTGCTAAATCTGGCAGCTTTTTTTCTATCTTCATTCTCCTTGTTCCTTTTGCAACTTTTTACTTTCATGACTTCTTTCTTGGACACTCTTTCCTCCTTCATCTGTATGACTATTTTTTCCTTAGGCTCTTATACTTGCTCATCATTCATTTCTTAACCTCCAGCTCCACTCATGGGGTGCCATGCCATGGGTGCCATTCTGGGACCTTTATTTTCTCTATATATACCCTCTCTTCTAAAGATCTTATCAATTCCCAGTAGTTCAAATGCTGTTCCTATGTAACACTTTAAATATATTATCCTATTTTATTTTTTCAAATACCCAAAGATAGGCAACACAAGCACCAATCCCATTTTCCAGATAGAAAAACTGAGGCTCAGAAAGATTAATGATTTTTCCAATGTTATAGTGCTAATGAATGGAAATGCTGGGCCTTGTCAACAGATCTGCTTAAGCCATCCTCCACTGAACTTTCATTCTATTACACTGCCCCTAAAGAATTGTGTGTGGAGGAGGGGGGGTCTGTGTGTGTGTGTGTGTGTGTGTGTGTGTGTGTGTGTGTGTGTGTGTGTATGTTGAGATCTATATTTTCATCAGTATAACAGGGTGGAAATACCCTAAATCAACAGTTTCTATATTACTGATAATCTCAACCAATTCTTGAGAGCTGACTAAGTTGTTGGCTTTTTTGTTTTGTTTTGTTTTTGTCTTTTGAGACTGGGTCTCTCTATCTCACCAATGCAGGACGTACTGCAACCACTCACTTGATCAATCCCACCACTGAGGGACATGAAAGCTTTGACCTGCTCTATTTCCTTCCTAGACTGGTTTATTCTAGCTTTAGGCATCCTGGTGGTCCCCACTTCCAGGTCCAAGGGACTCACCATATTTTGCCAGGCATAGTTGATACACCTAATCAGTTTCGGCCCATTGCTGCTCAGAAATCCTAAACTCAAATAATCCACCAGCTTCAGCTTCCGCAGGAGTAGGGATTACAAGATATGTTTCATTCTGACATTTAGAGAGTTTTCTGGAACACTGAGGAATTAATTGTCTTGTCCAGGGTCACACATGTTGTATCTTTTGAGGCCAAGGATTGAGCACAGGTCTTCCTGACTACAGGCCTGTCCTCTGGTCATTGTGCCATCCTATCTCTCAAGCATTCTCATCCTATCAAAATATGGGTATCATGTGGCATGCTATAATGCACAGAGCTGAGTTTGGCTTCGTATGACCTAGGTTCAAATTTCTCCTCTAACATTTATTAACTGTGTGATCTGAGGAAATTTATAACTTCTTTGGGCCTCATTTTCCTCATCAGAGTTCAGTGAGGAGTGTGATCTCTAAAGTCCTTTCCAGGTCTAAAATTATGATCCTATGAAAAGATACATGGTCAGTTATTCTTACCTGTGCTCAACTGTGACATAACCAAGCTAAACAAAGCTCCTCTTAGGTGTTTCTTTAATAAATCCCACCCCTACTCCTAGATCTTTGAATAGTCAATCCTGCTTTTGTGACTTCCAATATATGTTCAAGGCCTTGCATATTATTTTTTTAAATAAATGCCTAAAAAAAGATAGTCATAATTCAAAAACAGAATTGGGAGTAAGATCATTTCTCTCCGTTCGCTGTCCATTCTCAGTTTTACTAAGCTTATTTTTCTTTGTGTTTATGGCAAGACACAGACCAACATTTCACTCCTCTACACGCAGGTCCCTGTGATTGGAGACTAGGTGGTAGTGTATAGGGGAGACAGCAGCATGCTGCATTTCTTTTTATCTTTTCCTTTTTATTTTTTTTCCCTGAAAGAAAGTGTTCTTTTCACCTCTTAGGAGCCACAGTACCAAATGAAAGCCTCTACAGTTTACATTAGCATTGTCAGCTCCATAAGCAACCATCTGTTTCGGCTGAGGAGTGTGATCTGTCAGTTTGGTTTTAGGTAGTGATGCAATGGTGAGAGCATTTTCATTGTTCTCTTCCTAGAAAAACCACAGAGTAATTAACCATTCCAGTGCTGGATACAAAAGAGATCACGCAGTATGCTTCATTGGGTCAGATTTTTGTATTATCTTAAGCAGGAAGTTTTAAAAAAAAAGATAACTACTTATGTTTTGTGACTCCCTAAAGAGACAACATGCTCTTTAGAAGAAAGGCAACCTGGATTTCTTGACATGCTGTTTCATTCCCATGCCTATGTGGGAAAGATGAAACAAAGTATTGCTACTATAAACAGACAATCAGAATATGACAGTGATAAACACCCTGGGACACTTCAGTCACCAATACTGGAGTGCTGACATCCTGGCCACAGACTAAGCGAAGTAGGAGGTGGGGGAAGGGGACTGGAAAAGAGAGAAAAAAAGGAAGAGGATTTCATTACAGCTAGGTTCAAGGTGCAAAATATTAGGCTCCATTATACTGCAAGGCATTTTCCTGACCAGAATAATTGACTGGTCACTCAAGACAAAGACTCTGATGTTTGTTTGTTTGTTTTCATTCAACCAAATCTCCCCCTTTGTATGTTCAAGCTTGGCGTTTCTCTCTTCTCATCTGTAAAATGTAGCTGACAATCTAATACTGAAATAAGGAAGAGTCTGATGTCTGAGAAAAATCTCTGGATCCAGAGCAGAAAACCTGGATTAAACTGCAGTTAATTGAATAATTGAGTATTTGTTAAAATTTCTGCAGTACATCTGGCACTGTTCTAGCTGTTGAAAATACAGACATCAAGGAATGAGTTCCTTTCCTTAAAAACATTGCTTTCTTTTTTTATTGTTTTCAAATTTATTTATTTGTTTTCAATTTTCAATAATCACTTCTATAAATTTTAAATTTTCTCCCCCTCCCTCTCCAACACAGTATACAATCTTATATGGACTCTATATATACATTATTAAACACATTTTCACATTAGTCATATTGCACAGAAGAATTAAAACAAATGGGACAAAGTACGAGTAAAACTAACCAAAAACAAACAAGAAAAGAGAAAATAGTCTGCTTTATTCTGCATTCTGACTATAGTTCTTTCTCTGGATGTGGATAGCATTTTGCATCATGAGTCCTTTGGAAAAGTTTTAGGTCCTCGCCTTGCTGTGGAGGACTAAGTCTATCAAAAACAGTGCTTACACAGTGTAGCTGTTACTGTGTATAATTTTCTCCTGGTTCTGCTCACCTCACTCAGCATCAGTTCATATAAGTCTACCCAGGTTTTTCTGAAGTATACCTGCTCGCCATTTCCTATAGCCCAGTAGCACAATATTACATTCATATACCACAACTTGCTCAGCCGTTCTTCAATTGATGGGCATTCCCTCAATTTCCAGTTCTTGGCCACCACAAGAAGAGCTGCTACAAATATTTTTTGTACATTTGGGTCCTTTTCCCATTTGTATGATCTCTTTGGGATATAGCCCTAGAAGCAATATTGCTGGGTCAAAGGGTATGCACATTTTTATAGCCCTTTGGGCATAGTTCCAAATTTCTCTCCAGAATGATTGGGTCAGTTCACAGTCCCACCAGCAATGAATTAGTGTTCCAACTCTCTCCCATCTTCCCTCCTAATCTTTGTTGCACTAGCTTTGTTTGTTCAATTTAATGTAATCAAAATTATCCATTTTGCATTTCATAATGTTCTCTATCTCTTGTTTCGTCATAAATTCCAAGGAGGTTCATTCTATTGGGGGAGATAACATATATACATATG
This sequence comes from Notamacropus eugenii, assembly GCF_028372415.1. Taxonomy (NCBI): domain Eukaryota; kingdom Metazoa; phylum Chordata; class Mammalia; order Diprotodontia; family Macropodidae; genus Notamacropus; species Notamacropus eugenii. The sequence goes on along the minus strand of NC_092873.1, from coordinate 226,611,717 downwards.
AGTATATATAAAGTATGTATGAATATATTAATCTTCCTTGGCCAGATGATCTCCAAAGTACTTTCTGACCCTGAGATTCCATGAGGTTGTGACCTTTAAGGTACCTTCAATTTAAAGTCTAAACAATAATCATGCAATGAATATTGAAATGCCTGATCAGTGGTAAAGTATTTTGAGATCCATTAATACTCTATTCAACTTAGTGAATAATATTTTTATCAGGAACAATGAGATACTTTCTATAGATAGACAAATTAATATGAAATATTTGGTAAGGAGGAGGCACTGAGGAAAGTGCTGGGGATACAACAAGAAAGCAAAACAGACCTTCCCTCGAGGAATGTCCATTCTTATTGAGGAATACAACAGATAAAGGAATGTTGGCAACTGAAGAATGGCAAAGGTGGACCATAGACCCCACAGATAGATAAGAAGGGAAGTAGAACCCTGGGCTCCTGCAAAATCAGGCATAAGTTCAACTATCAGATCCAAGGAAACCAAGGGTAGCATCTGAAGTTCTAGTGGGAGGGAAATATGAATAAAGATGATGTTCAAAGAACCAGGTTGGTAAGGAGATGGCCAAGAAGTCTTCTTGTCTATGTTAAAAAGCCTTTTTATCAATTTGATGGATCCAGTAAAAATCTGGGTTTTTTTAAAACTATTTTCAATTTGTTCTTTCTTCTATTCAGCAGAGTTAACAATATGATGAAGCAATCTGTATAGTCTATGAATATTGTATCAATCTGTGTTAAGAGAGGGAAATCCTAGAATCTCATAGCTTAGAGGACTTCCGTTCTACTTGTCATGTCATAGTAGGATTGCTGTAATTGTTTCACTATAAGTTATCTATTGTAATTTTTTAGTCTGACATATCTTCTAAAATCTATTCCACAAAACTGTCTTGACAACCCAGTTAATTTCTTGCTTTTTTTCTAATTAAGATGTGTAAAGTTTTCACTAATATTTTCTCAGAATGTTTTACATTACAATTAATGCAATTCCTTCTTGCACTTTAACTAATAAAAATAATTAGTACCTTTCCTGTTCCTAAATGTCTATTTTCATATTATTAGACAGATTTCATGGCCTTCTTTCTTTTTTTCTCAGGATGAATTTTTTCCCGTTATTTGCACTTTTCCTTCAGAGATTTACTTTTCCAAACTTTTTTCCCATTTTGCTCATTTTTCTTGTAGGACTCTGGTTTGTCTTTATTTTAAAAAGAGAAGCACAAATCTTATATTAAAGTATAACCAAGATCATGTGGGCCAGAGAATATTTATTTCCTATTTTTATATGTAATTTTTTGAAACATTAAAAAATGGCATTTCCCATTTTATGAGTGTCATAGTCTTGACCTATATATGAATCTGTACTTCACCATTACCTTTTTGTTATATGTGTATGTGATTAGCATTATGGTTATGGATACTTTTATGTTCGCTTTATATGGGGCCCCAGGGAGCACTAGAACATCTCACACTATATTAGTATTGTGTGATTCTGATAGTGTCCAGGGTAGGACTGTGCAAATGACCTGGTAGAGACACCTTTCCAGAACATACTGACTTTACAGTTTCCATAGGGTCATAGGGTCATAGATGAAGAGAAAAAAGGAACCTTAGATGCCATTAGGTCCAAACCTGGGTTGGACCAAGTTCCAAGTGCTCTTTGGTTCTCCCCTAATACCAAGGTACTCTTGTCTTGAAAGCTTATGAAAGTGTCTTATATCCTAGCCACTTAGGACTCTTATCTCTGCTTTCCTTCTTAGTCTGATAACCTAATTCATACTAATGTGTCAAAAAGTTGTTAATGGAGTAACATAAAAAATCTAGTTCTCTTTCTAAAACTATACATTAATTTTAAATGAATCCATTCAGTGATCATAGTTTTAATTATGTTCTCTAACCCTATGTAATTCTATTGGTGCATGCCAATAAGAAAAGAGTACAGAGGATGTTTTGATGGTAGGTAAAGGAACTAGATATTTGAGAAATAAGAAGAGCCTCTAGTGGTACTACATTCAAATAAGTGACTGCTAGGAATATCTTTTCTTGGTCATCCTTACACTTCTCTGTTGACCTTTTGTAGTGTCCAACAATAACACAATCACACTGGCCAATAGATATCTTCATTTTCTAAATTCCCTGCTGAAACTGAAAGCAGGTTGGCTTAAATTCCTTGCATTTTCTATCTCAGTAGTTTTTAAATTATGGTCAGCTTAATTGCCTCACTTACAATGCACAAACATTCTCTACATTATCTATTTAAAGATTCTGACTTCATATGAATTTCAACCTACCCTTAAAAATAGAAAATTTAGTTCTCTTTCCTCAAACACCAGAATCGTAGTGAAATGGATGCTCTGCTGTGGTTTTATGTGCATCTCAGGAATAGTTTTCCTCCTCCCCTAAAGTTATTTATTTTTCAATCACTCAGTAATTTCCTTTCAATTTATCAAAGCTCTGATGCTTCAGTTTAAGAATTATTTACTGATTCAAAAATTTGTTTTGATTTCAAGAATTATTTACTAAATCAAAGTGTACTTGTTTTGCTTTCTCATAATCAACAGCTAGGTGGTGCAGCATACAATTGAAGTCTGGAAAACCTGACTGAATTCTGCCTCAGGCATTCATTAACTCTGTGATTCTGGATAAGTCACACAACCTGTCTCTGCCCTAGTTCCCTCCGTTGTAAGACGGGCATAATAGAACCTACCTCACAGAGTTGTTGAGAGGCTATCTTTCACCTAAGAAGTTGGAAATGCCTGATGTTTTAGGACAATTATCCAAACTGAAAGGTGCAAAATCCTAGGGGTAAGAGGGTGTGAATCAGTAGTCAAATTTGTAGAATATTTCCAGACATGACTCCCATATACATAACTAATAAAAACAAAATTCAAATCAAAGTCAACGAAATCAATACTAAGATGGAAAATTCACAAATGGAAGTTAATTCAATTCCATGATTATTTAATCACATGTCAAATCTCAAAGCAGGTGTATTCTACCATCACTATTTGTTAGGGTGAGTTAGGGTGAGTTAGAGTTATCAGTGAGCAACACTGACTGCTGAATTTGAATGTAAACAATGGAATTCAAAGATAACTATTTTTATGGATATTAAAAGTTATATAATATGCTTATTTTTCAAGGTAAATTGTAGTGTTGAATGAAATACACAAAACAGGCTTCAAAAATGGAACTTTAAAAAACTGAATGACCAAAAAAATACCCTTTTCAAAAGATTTAAATCTGTCCTAAAATTATGTCATCTCTATGTAAAGTATAGTATTATTCCTTTGTGATGGATAAGTACATAGCTAGTTTGAAGAGAAAATTTATTGGTGTAGTTGAAACTATTCTAAAGACAATAAAGATGGTTTAAGTAGTAGAAATACAGAGAAAAAAGAATAAAAAAAATCTAGGTTCAGAAAACATGATCCATTATATTTACCATTGGGATTCACAATCAGTGTGGTTAAAAACAAGGTTTTCTGCTAAAAATGTCTTAAAGATAAAATATCAGTCTCAATTAGTGGCTGAAAAGGAATTATGAGTAGTAATGTCATCAATGACAACACATTTTGAGAAACCTGGTACTGAAAAACAAGTCTAACAGTCACAATGATAGTATGATTAATATTGTAATAAACTATAAATGTTAAAACTAAACTATTTTATCAACCAATATTTATATGTTGTAATTTTTTTGTTATATGTCTAAGATTTGCTACAAAGTCTAATAAAATCTCAATTTTATTTGAATAAAATACAAACTAAGAAAATTATCTGCATAGATTTTTTTTTCAAGCAATTTAAGGGAAAGTACCAAATTTTCAGTTTGATTAAAAAAAAGTGTTGCTGCATGATATTTGGAAAATACTGTCCCTATTAATGGTGCACGGACCAAAAGATTTCTTCATTTGGTAGCCATTTTTCTAGTGATGATCATCCCTCCCAACAAACTTAACCTAGTTGTTTGAGGATCAATATACAAACATCATGTGATCCATAAATAAAGCTCTTGTTAGTTTAATTCTTCCACAAAACAATTTTACATGTATTTGAAGACAAGTATATCTCCCTCTCTTCATCTTCCCACAAACACTTTTTTCTCTAGGCTAAATATTCTAGATCTCTCAGTCAGTTACTGTATGGCATGAACTTCAACAATCCCTCACTATTCTGGATGCCCTCTGCTCAGTGCTGCTGAGCTTACAACACCATTCCTATACTGCAATTTTAAGAACTGAATGAAGTCCTCCAGATGAGGTGTGACTAGGGAAGAGTACAATAGAACTGTGCTTTTGTATTTCTAAGAGTTCAAACAGTCAAATGGATCTCATCAATATGGATGTTCTTTCAGTGAGACTCATCTGTGTCTCTTCCCTTTCTTCCCATGGGATCAACAGGGCATGAAACAGAGGGACACCAAAGTGCCGGGAGCACTACTTAGGCACTCTTGACGTCATACAGAAACTTGTGAACACATATGCCCTCCAATAGTTGTCTTTCAGTTTCATTATATAATCCAACTATTTTCTTTCATAATTATACATTTCTATGATGACATCCATTCCTCTGGTCTTCAAAGTCCCTTATTCATTATAAACTGCATCCTGAACCAGTATCACATGACTGTTAAGAATCTGAGGCTGAATCTGAACTCAGATCCTCCTGACACCCAGTACATATATGTATCTAAGATTAACCTAAGCTAAATGAGGTGATGAAATCCTATTTTAGTTATAAACTATTACTAAATGTTTGCAGAGAATAGATGTTGGGAGCCGATGCAGTTTCCAAATGATTAGTAAACTGCCTGTGCCTGGATAGTTTTCAGCCACCTGTTTATCCTTTCTGTGGTAGTTTCATCAAATCTGCTGTCTTGGCTACAGTCCAATTCCCCAGATAATTGTATCCAGTCTACAAGAAAAAGCTTGCAAGGTGAATATGTCAGAGAAATGTGTAACAAATGCAGAAGAAATAGACATTCCTATAGTAAGAACACAAGGTATTAGAGCAACGATGTTGTTGAATGGGAATTTCAATTTGACCTGATTAAAGCAAAGATCTTGTCCCAATGAAGATTTTAAAAATATTTATCACACTCTTGTCAGTTTGACCATTTCCTAGGTTTTGTTCTCTCATAAAAAAGAAATTGTCCATTTTGTGACAATTTGTGGGGAAGAAGCTATATATAATTCTAATCTAATTCACAAAGGTTTTCCACAAGGCAGAAGAAGTCCAACTTATCTATGGAGCTATGAGTCTTGAACTTGGTGCTGGAGAAGAAGGTGTTTGGAAGCTGATGTCACTTACAAGATTGAGTTGGTCTGAACAAAAAATTTGAAATCGTTCTTTTATTCATTGACTAAGTATTTATTAAGTATCTTGTAAATGCAAAGAAGTATTAAGGATATGAAGAAAATTAAACATAATCCCTGTCCTCATGAAGCTTGCATATTAGCAAGGAGGATTCAATCCAATAAATGGTTTTTAAGTACCTGCTATATAGAAATCACTGTGCTAGGCACTGGAGAAATTAAGTCAAAAATTAATTAATTCCAGTGACAAATGAGCTTAAAAGATTTATTTCATATCTTTCAGCAAATTCTTGGCATGTCTTGACAACAATGATAATCACATCAGATAATATAAAATTGGGACAGTTCCTTTTCTTACTGAGAATACAACATATAACACATAAATAAAATACTCAATATAACAATTATAATCCATAATAGAATCCAGGATTAACAAGACAGTCAGGTGGAGTAGTAGATAAGAACACTGGACCTTGAGTCAGAAAGATCTGGTTTCAAATCCAGCCTCATATACTTTCCAACTGTGTGATCCTGGGCATATAAAAAAGCCATATGTTATTGTTCAGTTGTGTTTGACTCTTTGTGACCCCACTTTATCCACTGGGCTACCCAACTGCCCCCTAAATGCCATATAATACTATTTTTTCCTCTTCACAAAAATGCATGAAAGTATTTGACCCTTGGTTGCCTTTTTCCTCAAATGTAAAATAGAGATAATAATAGCACCTGCTTCCCAGGGTTGTTGCGAGGATGAAATCAGATAACATTTGTAAAGTGTTTAGCACAATGCCTGGCACACAGTAGGTACTATATAAATACTAGCTATTGTTGTTATTTTTATTATTAGACAAGCACAATGAACTTTCCCGAGGAAGGAAAATTCATGGATGCTAGGGGAATAAGAAAAGTTTCATTGAAGGAGCTGATATTTGAGCTCAAACAAACAGGATTTCAGAGGAAAGAGATCAAGAAAGGGCACTCTAAGCACAGGAAATGGAGTGAATCAAGGCAAAGAGAAAGGAAACTATTGAACAAGAATAAGCAAAACTAAGGAGAAAACATGAAAGAGAGAAAAGAAGATGGATTTAGACTCAGAGGACATAGGTTTAAATTCTGGTTCAGCTACTTGTTACCTTTGTGACCTTGGGTAAGTCATAGGCTCTTGACCTCAGTTTTCTCATATTTCAAATGAGAGGGCTGGACGATACTATCTATTTCAGCTCTTAGTCTATGTTAGCTCTCCAAGGTTATGTTAAATAGTCTTGGCCAGCTAGGATGTAATTCAAGTGGAGAGGAGTAGTAGAAGATAAGGAAGGGGATAGATGCAAAAAGGAGCCTTGAATGTCAGATTAGGAACCGCTATTTTATTTGACGGGCAATGGTAAAAATCAAAAATGTTGTGAATAGAAAAATGACAAAGTTAATTCTATTTATAGAGAAAATGAGTCTGGTAATAGGTTATGTTCTGATAATTCAATTAAAATACTGGAAGACTAAGATCAATTTCAGTGAAAATATATTTGAAAAAATATATGGGAATTATGTATAGATGATTTTTCTAAGCATAAAGAGAAATGAGAGAATTAAATTGTCTAAGTTGACAAAAAAGGTACCTATTATACATTTAGAAAATCAAATACATGTTTTGGGAAGGAATGAATCAGAGTTTACAGGTGCAGTGACAGAGCCAGCAAAAACATCTCTTCAAAATCTATTTTTAAAACACTAATTTTTGCCAACTGGAAAGGGATCTTTTCATTCCTGGATTCCTGATTGGCTGTCAATGAGTCACTCCCCTTGGGGTCACATCCTGACTTATCTTCTCTTGATATAAACAAACAAAAGAAGCCAGGAAATGATTTGGGCCAAATAGTAGTATAGCTCGGAAATTCTCCTTTCTTCTAGATAGATGCTTTTAATGAGTAACCAACTGAATGAAAGTGTGAATGATGGTAACATGAGGAGGAAATGCAATTATAACTAGTCCTGTCCCTGAGCTTATAAACTGGAGTCTGGAGTTAAACTCAAGCTAAAATGAAAGATCTTTCCTACAGATATTAGGACATTATTTAAACCTAGGACAAGATCCAAAGAACAGTTTACTGAGTTAGATCTTTCTGTCCCATTCCCTGGGAACATTCAGCTAAATTCATTTTTTTTAAAACAAGGATAGTGTTCACCCTTTCTGAAAAAGAAGCTAGACTGGGAGATTCAACAAGTCCCTTCTAATCCTATTATAGATTATTACAGGAAATATATTACAGGTCATTGAAATGGCATAAATGGCATAAATCATTTGTTAACCCTACACAGATATTGATTTCCAAAAAGTCAATCACAAGATACATTGGAATTGACCGCAGTGAAGCAAAGACATAATTCAACTTAGGACAGGAAAGGGCTCAATTTGTCTAAAGGGTGACCCCAATTTTACAGGCACAGGGAAGTGTAGCAATCAAAAGGAACCCTGACTGAGGTCATTCAAACCATTCAGCTATAAATTTGTTAACAACTAAAAATCACAGTTAACATTGACAACATTAAATCTACATTCTACAACATTTTACTTGGAACTAAAAATAACACAATAGAATAAAAGATTTTTCATGGCCAAAACACTGCCTGCTTACCTCTGCCAAACCAAAGGAAACCTCTATTTTTTTTTTTTAAGATTCTCTTATGACAGTAGCCAGCAAAACAAAACTTTACAGACACTTTGGAAGATTTATGTTAGTTATGAAGTGGTTTAGTATAAACAGTATGTTAAAAGCAGAAACTAATTAATAGTAAGTGGAAAATCAATTAGAGAGTATTAAAAGCCCATATACTATTTATCTCTTTTCTCCCCACGCTTTGTCACCATTTTTTTGTATTTCACCTCAACAGATTAGTCTAAATCCTTTCAAATTTCTAAGATACTATTTGTTGCCAGCTTATCTATATATTTGCTCATAATTGCCTACTTCTTGCTATTAATATTTTTCTCAGATGTTCTTTAAGTAACTTGTTATTCTCAAGTCTAACATGAGAAAGGATTATATTACTCAATGTTTTTCTTTCTGTCTAGTCACTCCCTCCTTTTCCTGTTCCATTCTGGAAATGGAGTTGATTGTGACAACTAAGATAAATGCAAATTAATAAATAGAAATAATTAAGCCAAAGCCCACAGCAGGTAACAATCAACGTGTTAGCAAGGAGCCTAAGGGCACTTCAAATAAACAAGTATTTCCCATAACATTCAAAGGGAATTTCTCTTATTAAAGAACAGGCTTAAATTGGATATGTTTAGATCATTTAGCAAAATTAATATGCATGGTCCCAGCAGTTAAAAAGAACAGCTATTATGTTTATGCTATGAGATACTATATTAATGTATGGAGAAAAATGTACTCCCCCTGTCAATAACAGGGTTATAATTCTATCCAGGATGCTGATCTCATTCAGTACAGGGACAGTGAATCTAAGGGGATTTTCTCCCACCCAAAGAAATCAAAAGATCAGAGTATAGTTTTCACTCCTGAAGGAAATCCTTCTTTGATAGAATGATATATATTATATAATTAAAAGTTTTCCCCCTCAACTTTCTTTTCTCCTTTGTCCTTTACTTCATCTCTACTCACTTTCTTTTCTTCTTCATGATATCCATTTAGGGTCTTTTTATTCCTCTGCATGCATATCAGATAACTTTTGCCTTTCTCAACCTCAGTGTTCAATGGGAATCATTTTCTTGCCCTTCAAAATATACTTTTACTAGGTTGTTCTTTGCCTTAATTGTGATTTAAATATTGAGCCACATTGAGTTTTATATTGAACCTAAAGGTTCATGCAGCAGTAATGGCAGGATTTCCATGAGACTCAAATGTGTTAGAGCACCCCAATGCTTTTTTTAAATAAAGTTAGCTACCACCCAAGCAGACCAATGAATAGTGAGCCTATAAAATGGCTATTTTTATGACAGCAGGTAAGAAGAAAAGTAAGAAAGAACTGAGTTCTCATTTTGACAATTGCTTGAAATAAAATATAAATTTCTGTTAATTGTTTCTAACTCCAATGACTAAACATCTTAATAGCATAAACAATTTGGATTTTGAGAGTAAGGATAATTATATCTTCTTTCCACTCACATAGCCACCACTCTAGATCAACAACAATGACAATGACAACAATAACAGGCATTTGTTAAGTACCTACTATGTGTCAGGTAGGGGCAGCTAGGTGGTGCAATAGATAGAGCACCAGTGCAGGAGTCAGGAGGACCTGAGTTCAAATCTCACCTCAGACACTTAACACTCACTAGCTGTATGACCTTGGGCAAGCCACAACCCCAATTGCCTCATCCTGGGTCATCTCTAGTCATCTTGATGAATATCTGGTCACTGGATTCAGATAGCTCTGGAGGGAAAGTGAGACTGATGACCTGTACAGCCTTCCCTCACTCAAAACAAAGTCAAGTGCAAGTCATGTCATTATTTCTGATGGCATGGTCTTCTTCAGCAATGAAAGACGAACACACACTATGTGTCAAGTACCATGTTTAGTGCTAGGAAGACAAAGAAAGGCAAAAGACAGTCCCTACTCTCTAGGATCCCACAGTCTCATGGGAGAGATAATATAAAGTATATATGGGGTAAGTTAGAGATACTCAACAAAGGGAAGTTATTTCCATTATGGGAGATTTAAAATGCCTTCTTCTAGAGGTTGGGATTTTGGCTAGGACTTCAAAAAAGCCAGAGAAGTCAAGAGGCAGAGATGAGGAGGGAGAGAGTCCCAGGCATAGAGGACAGCTAGTGAAAATTCCCTGAATCAAGAGATGGAATGTCTTGTGCAAGGAACAGAAAGAAGGCTAGTGTCACTGGATCAAAGAGAATATTAAGGGGAGTAAGATACAAGAAGCCTGGAGAGGTAGGAAGAAGTCAGATAAAAGAAAGAATTTAAATGTCAAACAAAGTTTTTTATAAGCAAAGGCTGTGGCAATACCAGAGGAGATTAGGTAGAATCAACAGAACCTCAGACTGGGCATGGGAGTTGAGAAAGAGTAAGGAGTCAGGGAAAAAATCTAAGCTGTGAGTCTAAATGTTTGGGAAGATGATAGTACCCACAACATTAAAAGGACAGTTAGGAAGAAGGAAAGGTTGGAGTCAAAAGATAATAAGTTCAGTTTTAGATACATTGAGTTTAAGATATCTGTGTGACTTCTAGTTCAAGATGTCCAATAGGCATTTAGAGATAAAAGACTGGAAATCAGAAGAGAATTTAGGGATGGATAAATGGATTTGCGAATCATCTGCATAGGGATTTTCATTAAATCCATGGGAGCTAATAAGATTATCAAGAAAAGTTCGTCTGTGTGCTGTATTACTAAAGGAAATACATTAAAGAGATCATAGAACCTAAGAAGTAATGGAGTAGAGGGAATGTTTCATTGTGTACTAAAGCATGTCTTTCACTTACCTGTGATAATATTTCCCTTCTTTAGTTTACCAAATATTACTTGGTATACTTGGGATATAATACATTTTCCATACCAGCAGTTAGCAGGCATGACCTGAATGAAGATCCAGTTAAAGAGAACTGACAAGTGGTCATAAAGGAAGGAGAAGAACCAGAAGAGTGTAGTATCGTAAAAAGGTAGATAGAAGAGAATATTAAAGAGGGTGATCAATAGCGACAGGTCAAAAAGGATGAGGATTGGGGAAAAGTTCATGAAATTTAAGGATTAAGACATCAATGGAAATTTTGGACAGAGCAGTTTCATTTAAATCATGAAATTTTAATCTAGACTGTAAAGAGTTAAAAAGTAACAGGGAAGGAAGTGAAGGTACCAGTTGCAGATAACCTTCTCAAGAAATGTAGCCATAAAATAGAAGAAAAGTAGAATGCAGAGTGATTCATCTCTTTTGCCTTGGAATATTGCAAGAACCTTCTGGTTAGTCTTCCTGTATCAAGTCTCTCCATACTCCAACCTATTTTCTACTACAACTGACATAATGATTTTCCTAAAGCACAGGTCAAACCATGTAATTCCTTTACTCAATAAATTCCAGTAGCCCCCTATTACTTCCAGGATCAAATATAAAATCCTGTTTGAAAGCTATAGCCCATCATAACCTGGTCTTTTCCTACCTTTTAAGTCTTATTATACTTTATTTCCCTCTTGTTACTCTGCCATCCAACAACACTGGGCTATATTTTCGCACAAAATGTTATCTCTGGCCTCCATGCCTTTGAAAAGGAAGTCCTTCATGCTCGGGATGTTATCACTCTTTGCTTCCACTTCTTACATTCTCTTTTTCTGTTATTGTTTTTTCAAAATTCTGATCAAATTTCATGTCTTGCTGGAGGTCTTTTCCAGTTCACCCCAGCAGCTAAGGTCTTCCCCTCCAAAATCATCTTTTACCTCTCCTGTTTATATCTTGTGGATACCTTGGTGTTTTGCACATATCAATAAAGCATTTTAGGAGGGGTGGAGCCAAGATGGTGGAGTAGAAGGACAGACCTGGTGTAGGTCCCCCTCACACTGAGCCCATAAAATACCTGTAAAAAATGACTCTAAACATATTCTAGAGCAGCAGAAGCCACAAAACAACTAAGTGAAAGAGATTTCCAGCCCAAGACAGCCTTGGAGGCCTACAGGAAAGGTCTATCACACTGGGCTCAGAGTGGAGCACAGCACAGCATTGGCCACACAGCACAGCTTGGACAGGACTTGAGCAGGCTTCAGGGTGAGGAATCATAGGCAGCAGTGGTGGTACCCAGATTTCTCAACCCACAAAAACCAAAGATAGCTTCAAAGGTCAGTGAGAAAGCTCTTTCACCTCAGTGAGAAGGGAGCAGGGTCTGGTCCTAGCCCTGGGCCCAGGGCAGCCACTGTGGCACAAAGCCACAGCATCCATTTTTGGAACCTTTGGCCAAAAGATCCTGGGGGAATCAAGCAGTTGATCTGAATCTCAGCCCTGAGTGGCAGCTCTGGGCTGAGGAAGAGTGCTGGTGTGGTGGAGGTGGTGGAAACTTTGGAGAGAATCCTGGGCAGAAAAGCTTGTGGATGCTTCTAGACCAGAGCACAGTCCAGGAGAGGAACAAACTCCTCTCCCTTGATTGTGCTGTCTTGGAAGAACTGAGAACTTACAGGTCCTTAGAGTATACTCTCCACTTGACAAAGGACTCAAAAGACAAGTAGCAGATTTGGAAAATGCCCCCAAAAGGGGAAGAAATAAGACTATAGAAGGTTACTTTCTCAGTGAGAAAGTATTTTCTTTCATTGAGGAAGAACAAAGCATACCATCAGAGGAAGACATAAAAGTCAAGACATCTGCATCCAAAATGTCCAAAAAGAATATTCAGTTGTCTCAGGCCATGGAAGAGCTCAAAAAGGGGTTTGAAAATCAAGTAAGAGAGGTGGAGGAAAAATTGGGAAGAGAAATGAGAGCAATGCGAGAACATCAGGAAAAACGAGTCAACAGCTTGGTAAAGGAGACCCCAAAATGCTGAAGAAAATAACACCTTTAAAACAGACTAACCCAAGTGGCAAAAGAGGTCCAAAAAGCCTATGAGAAGAAGAATGCTTTGAAAAAAAAGAATTAGCTGAATGGAAAAGGACGTTCAAAAGCTCACTAGAGAAAATAGCTCTTTAAAAATTAGAATGGAGCAGATGGAAGCCTTATAAGAAACCAAGAAATTACAAAACCAAAAGAATGAAAACACGGAAGATGCTGTGAAACATCTCATTGGAAAAGCAACTGACCTAGAAAACAGATCCAGAAGAGACAACTTTAAAATTATGGGACTACCTGAAAGTCGTGATAAAAAAAAAAGAGAGCCTAGACATCTTCTTTCATGACATTATCAAGGACAATTGCCCTGATATTCTAGAACCAGAGGGTAAAATAAATATTGAAAGAATCCACCAATCAACTCCTGAAAGAGATCCAAAAAGAAAAACTCCTAGCAATATTGTAACCAAATTCCAGAATTCTCAGGTTAAGGAGGAAATATTGCAAGAAGACAGAAAGAAACGATTCCAGTATTATGGAAATACAATCAGGATAACACAAGATTTAGGAGCTTCTAAATTAAGGGATTGAAGGGCTTGGAAGATGATATTCCAGAAGTCAAAGGAACTAGGATTAAAACCAAAAATCACCTACCCAGCAAAACTGAATATAATACTTCAGGAGAAAAAATGGTCCTTCAATGAAATAAAGGATTTTCTAACATTCTTGATGAAAAGACCAGAGCTAAATAGAAAATCTGACTTTCAAACACAAGAATCAGGAGAAGCATGAAAAGGTAAACAGGAAAGAGAAATCATAAGGGACTTACGAAAGTTGAACTGTTTACATTCCTACATGTAAATATAATATTTGTAACTCTTGAAACTATTCTCAGTATTTGGGTAGTTGGAGGGATTATATACATATGGACAGAGGGCACAGGGTGGGTTGAATAGAAAGGGATGATATTTAAAAAATAAAAGGTGAGAGAAGAATATAGTGTGAGGAGAAAGAGAGAAATGGAATGGGGCAAATTGTCTCCCATAAAAGAGGCAAGAAAAAGCTTTTTCAATGAAGGGGGATGGGGTGGGAGGTGAGAGGGGAAAAGCAGGGTTTTGGGGGGGTTTGTTTGTTTCTCATCACATTTGGCTTAAGGAGGGAATAGTATGCATACTCAATTTGGTATGAAAATCTATCTTACAACTACAGGAAAATAAGGGAGAAGGGGAGAAGTGGAGTGTGGGGGAGATGATAGAAGGGAGGGCAAATGGGATGAGGGAGTAATTAGAAGTAAACACTTTTGGGGAGGGACAAAGTCAAAAGAGAGAAGAGAATAAATGGGGAGCAGGATAGGATGCAAGGAAATATAGTTAGTCTTTCACAACATAACTATTATGGAAGTCTTTTTCATGATTACACATGTATAGCCTATATTGAATTCCTTGCCTTCTCTGTGGGGATGGGTGAGGAGTGAGGAAGGGAGAGAAGTTGGAACTCAAAATTTTATGAACAAATGTTGAGAATTGTTTTTGCATGCAACTGGGAAATAAATACAGGTAATAGGGTATAGAAATCTAACTTACCCTACAGGAAAAGAGAAAAGATAGGAATAAGGAAAGGAAGGAGTATAACAAAAGGGAGAGAAGATTGGGGGAAGGGGTAATCAGAATGCACAGTGACTCATAGTGGGGGGATGGGAGATGGGGAGAAAATTTGGAACTCAAAATCTTGTGGAAATGAATGTTGAAAACAAAATAAATAAATTTAATAAAAAATTATGAAGTATTTTATGTGATATACATGTTATATACATATATTTTTAGATCTATTATAGAAATAAATAAGCAGATATATAAATAACCAATGATTAACATGGTGCCCTGTATATATTAAGTGCTTAATAAATGTTTGTCTGCTTGTTAACTAATACCTAACAACACAGTCAGAGGCTCTTCCAAGATCTTCATTAAGACCATGTTCATGTCAACACTATAGTCCTAAATTTGTCATTGAAGACACATCTTATCCCAGTATTTGGTAAACCAAAGAAGGGAAATATTATCACAAGTAAGTGAAAGACATGCTTTAGTGCACAATGCAACATTCCCTCTTCTCCATTACTCCTCAGGTTCTATGATTTCTTTGATGTATTTCCTTTAGTACTACAACTCACAAGCCATTCATGACTCTTGATAGAATAAGATTTTTTTTCTATGTCCTCTTTAAACACTGGCATGGATAGGGGTGGGGTGGGGGTCCCATGCATACAGAATCATAGATTTTGAGGGACTTCTTTGAATTGTCTTGACTTTGTGTCTCTACCATTGGAGCAAAGGTGCTAAGCATCTGTTACCTTTCCCTCTTAATAAATAACCAGCTTCTATTACCCCCACACACACATGATGTAGTACTTGTAACAAACATAATACTGCCATCACTAACTAATTATTGTGACCTTCTGAGGAAAGTGACTATTTCTCACATAGTGCAATGCTTCACACAGTAGGCACTTAATGAATATAGATTGTCAAATCATAGATTATGGAGTATTTCAGCAGACAGAAATCGACTGGCTGTTTGCTCTCCAACGTCACAAATTATTTCTCCAGGCTCAAACACCATCAAGCCTTAAAGTCAGCATCTGCAGTCACAGCCCGAAGGACAAATTTTGCGTCCAATCAATGTGGATGGAACTATTGGCCACAAATTAGCCTCTGTGACAACATTTAAATGACTAGGCGGTAGCATGGTCAGCAGTCCCATTTTTCAGAAGTAAAAGACAATGATGGTCCACCATAGCCATGTCATTGATGCCAATTAGCAAGATAACACTAAATACCTTTTTTTTTACAAGCCCATTAAAGACATCTGGCTTTTCCAAAACACATCGTTACCATAAAAAACAAATGCTAAATTAAAGTGGTGGCCTCTCAACAAAGATGAAGAAAATCATTATGATTTCCCAATTCAAGCACCTTGCTTCACCTTGCACCCTTGGTTTGCATGCATGCATTTCATCAGTATATTTCACCCCATGATCATGTATTTTTCTGCAGTAATATAATATGCTTTGTACATTTCAGATTCGATGAAAAAGTGCAGTTCCCTTTCATTATTGTATGCCCTTTATCTGCTGAACAGTATGTAACATTACCCAGGGTTTTGTGATTATGTAATGAGTGCTCCAATTGTACTGCACACTGCATAGTTTATAGGACTGCTGTGGGAACCTTAACTCAGCACATCCTGATCTGAGACACTGTGAAAGCCTCCATTTTAATGCTACATTCACTTTAGTTTTTTTCCAAAATATTTTGCTTTGGTTTTTTTCCCCTTTCTTTAAACCCATAAACACTGCAGTAGAAGAAATGCAACAAGAATTATAGGGAAAAGTTCCACAGGAGATGAAATAGCAGCTGCCATCTGGTGCACAACAGATGTGTGTTACATAGATTTTTTTTTTTCCTTTTGAGGTCTCCTCTCCAAGTCCTGGCCAGACCCAAATACTTTGCTTAGCTTATGAGATCTGACAACTTTACAGCCCGGGGCAGGATGGCTGTAGGCTAGTGTTTTTCCTTGTATTCAATGAAGCCCCAGGGAGCAAACTAACAGGTTCAAGAATGATACCCACTGGTTATTCTCCCACATAACAGAGCAGACAACTGTCACTAGGTTTCCCCATAAGAAATAAAATATAAAAATGTTCCAAATAAAATATTATTAAAGGTTTTCTGCCTCAGAAAAGATCTATTCAGTACACAACCTCATTAGGAGAAGCTATGACCATCACAGAGAAACAACTCACCTTGAGAGTCTGTTATTCTTTCATCCAAAGAGAATGGACCAAACCTGATTAGCTTTTAAAATGTGAGGAGGTAGGACTCTATTGAAACTGATAAGGCCACCTGCTTCCAAGCCCCTGGCCATTGTCTCTGCATTTTCTAGTTACAGTGACTTACATTAGGATGCACTTAAACATATAAAATGTAATTGAGTGTTTATGGTGTCATCAACTTCAGATTTTAAGAATTGAGATAGAAATGAAAATAGTCAAAATGAAGAAAAAGATATTTATTCAGCAAGCACTGGACAGTAAAGTATTACTTTGTCATGTGGTATTCCTTGTAAACTTTGGATGATTCCTCAAGCACCATAGGCACATATTAAATTATAACTAGGGAGTGGTTTTCTTTTCCTCAGATTAAGATAGTCTTCAAACCTACTGATTATAAGGTACTTGTATAATAGCATTATTGATATATATTAAGAGTTTGTAATTAAATGTATGTAGCTATATCAAATACGCTACCACATAAAACATATGCCCAGGTCTTCACAAAGCTGTTTCACTGATGCAGATCAGTAACTTACCTTTAAATTAGTTTAAATATTTACTTAGAAGATGGAGAGATTAAACAACTTATCTATCGTCCAAGAGCAAGTATGTACCAGAAACAATACTTAAACCTAGGTCTTCCTGACCTCAAGACCTAATGTCTTTCCTCTATACCTCAGGGATAATAAAAATATTGAGCTAATACACTTAAACACTGTTGGTAGAGCTGTGAATGACCTGACCATTCTGGAAAGCAATTTGGAACTATGTCCTCAAAATCATTAAATTCTACATTCCTTCTCCCCTAGTGATAATACTTGACCTATATTCCAAAGGCAAAGGACTCATACGTACAAAAATATTTATAACAGTTTTCTCATAGAAAAAAAAGACTAGAAACTAAAGTGGTGCCCCAAAATTGGCCGAACATATTATAGTTATGAATGTAACAGAAATTATTACACTGTAACAACTAATAAAAGGTACAGCTTTAGAGAAACTTGGGAAGATTTGTATGAGCTGATGGGGAATTAAGGGAGCAGAACCAGTAGAACCACTGAATATTGTTATTCAGTAACAACATTATAAAGAAAAACAACTTCAAAAGGCTTAAGAACTCTGATCAATACAATAACAAGATTCCAGAGGATTAATATGGAAGCATGCTATGTACTTTCTGAAGAAGTGACAAAATAAAAGTGCAAAATAAGATATACATTTTTGAAGATGGCAATACAGGATTTTATTTTATTATGCATATTTGATAGTTATTTGAAATTCATCTTCCAATAAGGGAGAATAGAATAGTTAAAAAAATTTTAAAAAAGAGGTTATTTGAAACATTTTCAAAGGAACATAGGAGAACAGAATAAAAGCCAGAAGTCAATACAAACAGGCAGGATAGCTTTGAAAATTACACATTGAACTGATTAAATACTTAAAAGGAAAAACAAGCTCTGTAAGAGAGTCACAGTTTCATGTACAACCTATTTTTTTGTATTCTTCTTGTATACAGAGATGTTCATTTTTCCTTGGTGTTTTTTAAGTTCAGAATTCTTTTAAAAATTGAATTTTAAAAAGTGATACAGACCTAGGGCAAACAAAAGTACCCCAGACACTGATGATCACTGGCATTTTGTTCATGGCTTCCAGTCTTTGGTTTCAGCTCCACTATCAGCACATACTTTATTCTTGGAACACATGTTTTTAGGCTATTTTTCTTACTGAAATGTTATCAGTAAGTTTCACTGTTTTGTGAAATTTATCAAAGAGCAAACTCTCTCTTGGCAAGATGGTTAATTTACTAACATTGCTGCATTCCATTGTATCATCTGCTATCTACCCTTCCCTGAAACACCTGTCCCTCATATACTTTGGGTTTATATTTACAATTAGACTACTTTTGTGTATTAGTTCAACAAAAATTGCCTCCTATATACAAATCACTGTGCTAGTTAGTAGACAAATATAAAGTTAATTTTTTTTAAGTTGCATTCCCCATACTAAAGGGGATAGAACTTGTACAGAAGTGATCATAATATCAAAGTATGAAAACTAGAGGAGTATCTACGAGCTGCGTAGCATCCCAGAACTTTGATTGAGAGAGATTTCAACCAGTTCAGCTATCAAGGAAGGTTTTGTAGATAAAGGGGCATTTGAACTGGGCCTTGAAGAATGGATAGGAATAAAAATATCATCATACTTACTGAGCTCAATATCACTTGGATTCATCTATAAATTGCATTGTCTATAAAATGAGCCCAATCTAATGTAGCTAAAACTGTTTTTTGAATATAATAGCCTGGTAACATTTACAGGTGAAAATTAAAAAAAAAACCACTTACCTTTTTTTCTTACACAGCATCAAATAGTAAATGTGCATAAGTTTATTAAAAACCAATTGATGCAGATCTGGGATACAGATATATCTCTAAGAATTGGTCAAGTTGAAAATTTATGTGTGGAATTTTTTTTATTATATAAGCCTAAAATTCTTTTGAAAATTAACTACAAAATAACATTGAAAAGTTGACAAAATTTTAAGTGTCAACTACAGCAATGGAACTAGTACAATAGGAAGGGTACTGCACCAAAGGTAAGAACAGCTTTCAGCACTCACTTGCTGAAGGACCTTGAAAAAGTCACTTACTTTTCTAAATTTTAATTTTCCCAAGTATAAAAGGGAACAATAAGGTTGGATAATCACTAAAGTCCCTTCTAGGTCTCAAATCCAACCCTGTATATACATACATAAACACACATATTGCACATATACATATTGTATACATGTGTATATACATGTATATATAGTGTTTATTATACACATACACACAGGTATACATACATGTGTATACTCACATACCCATATATACATATACAATAATATGTACACATATACGTATACACACATACAGCATTTACTATTTTTACTCTTCCCAGGATTCACTTTTGCTTTACATTATCTGACTGTATGGAAAATTCCTTAGCTGGTACAACTAGTTGAAGAACTTCAGAGTTTTGGTTGTATTGCTTTTCCGCTTGGTTTTGGTTATTTAATCTACTTATGATGTAATATGTCCTTTTAATGAAGCCTATTCGAAGTGAAGTGACCAGTTCCCTCCTTTCTCTAAGAGAGGAGTCCAACCTTTGTGCCACATAGGTCTTAAATTGAAGATTAATTCTTGTCATAAGGAAGATAAAATATAATCTAAGTCCAGAATGGACTTGATGCATAATAAATTTCATATAGTCTCAGAGAGAGCAAAATGTACAGCTTATAAGAGAGCACTAGAGGGAGTTATAAAGAAATTTGAGTGTATGGAAATAAAAGTAAGTGATCTGGTTTGCAAACAAGGTCATTTCAGTCCTTGGAAGGGTACTAGTCAAAATTCAGTAAGTGGATCTCTGACTATTAAGAAATAATCTCTGTGGTATAATATAAGTTGGATCCCTTACTACAGAGCATAAAGAGTATTTCTGTACCCTTGTTCTGCATCAACTTGCTATGCAACCACATACAAGTCACCTAACTTCTCTGGGTCCCAGTTTTTTCATGTGTTCAATGCAGATAACAATGATTTAGCTGCACAAGGTTGTTGTAAAGGGGATATGACCTAGATTGTGAAGCATATTGCTTTGATATTAATAGCTATGTGAATTGCTGCTGAAATTTAGACAACCAACACAATTTTCAGTATGCTGTCTGCAGGATTGCTTTATATTGTACGTCTCTGAATCAATGCTTTCTAATTTTTCTGGGTTACAAAGTTATTAATTTTGTCCAGAAGCTTTATATCATCTTTCTGTGCAGAAATTTCCTTAGCCAATATCCCTATTCAAAGACTCCAGAGTGTTGTTTTGTTTTCATCTAGTTGGTATTTAATAATCCTTTTGATTAAGCCTATTCAAAATGGGGCCACTTCTCTTCTTTCCCCGGATAGTGCATATAACCATCTAATAAATATTAATAACCTTAAGATGAGGAAATGTTGGATAGGATCCTGAATGTAACTAAAAATAATAAAACAAATGCAGATATTAATTTAAAAAATAATTAGTTCCACCAAAATTCTGTTCAGTCTCCAAAATGTGCGCAGGTCTCATCAATGTTTTTCAATAACATATCTTCCCTCAGAATAATTACCTACTTCTACTGTTATCCATACTTTTAGACTAATGAAATGCAGATATTTTCATGCAGAGGATACAGAATTATTCTAGTGATGAAGATTCAAGATAAAATCCAATATAGGAATATAAAATTGTTCTCCTGCAATTTATGTATCATAAATATATACGTACATATATACATATATGCACATGTATACATATAAAATGCAATATCCTCCATATTTTAGGTACATAAATCTTAAATATGATTTTAGAGGCTGACTTTTCTTTAGACCTGTTTCCTCATCTCTTCTAGGCTGAAAGAACTAGACTTAACCAACACAAGCACATTGTGGTATGAATTTCAAACTCAATATGAGTCAGCAGTGGGATATTATAATCTTGGGCTCTATTAAGAGACACATAGCTTCCAGGAATAAACAGGTCAAAGTACTTCTGTACTCTGCCCTGGTCAGACCACATCCTGAGTTCAGTTCTGGATACCATGGTTTAGAAAGGACATTGATAAGCAGGAGAGTACCCAGAGGAAATCAACTAGGAAGGGGAAGGGCCACATGTCATTTTATATAAGGATTCATTAAAAGAACTGGGGATGTTTAATCTGGAGAAAAGAAGACTAATAGGGGACATGACAATTGTATTTGTGTATTTAAAATGCCATTATTTGGAATAAGAATTATGCATACACTCCTTGGTCCCATAAAAGCAGAAACAGGAGCAATGGGTGGAAGTTTCAATGTGGCAAATTAAGGCTTGATGTGAGAAAGCATTTCTAATGATGCTGACTTTGGAAGAGAGCACATTTCTTTTCATCTGAGGTCTTTGAGTACAGGTCAGATCATAATTCTTGGGTAGATTATAGTGGGGATTCCTTTAGGGCATAGGTTACACTAGATGACTGTTGAGGTTCTTTTCAATTTTAAAATTCTGTGATTCAGTGAAAGAGTACTAACTGGAGAATCAGAAGGCTTGCATTCAAAGTCACAATTTCTCTGGGCCTCAGTTTTCTCATCTGTGAAAAAGAGAAATGTAATAGATAATCTCTATGTTCCCTTTCCTTTCTAAATTTATGATCCTGTAATTCTTCTCTGTTTTCATATATTTCCAGGAATGTGCTAAATGTTATATTGTACATGCAAAGAATTTACATGGTCTTTGTCTACAAGAAGCTTAAAGTTTAATGAAAGAGGTGATCATGCAAATATGTGTATATATGCCTATACACACACATACTTAAAACAATTTGTGAATAAGACAATAAACATTTAGATGATAAACTGTACAATATAATTAATCAGAAAATAAGATAATATTTTAAAAGAGAACTGTTTAGTATAGAAAAGTGTACAAATTGATTTAGAAAACAGAGAGAACATCATGATTTGGAATTAGGTTATAAAATATGGGTAGAAATAAATTAAAGGAGAGGGTATTCTAAGAAAAGACATAATACTATAAGCAATGAAAAATATATAGGAGTGAAAATGATTAGTGCTCAGAGAAAATGAGGCAATTAATCTCTCCTGCTCCTCCCAATTGGTAATATACCTCCCCCCCAAAAAAAACCCCATCATTACATATTTCTTTAGTGTCTCTCCCATATTTACTTAACTGTGAACGTGATGTAGAACACTAGCAGAATACAAGTTACTTGAGGGCAAGGACTGTCTCATCTTTGTATTTGAGTATTTCCACTGCCTATCATGGTTAGGGCCAAGCAAATAAGATGTGTTTAATAAATGTTGTTGATGAACGGATTAATCTGAGCACAGTAATCCTGTAGAGGGTAGAGCAACAAATCCTGGATTCTAAGACACATTAGTCCAAGTGGAAACTTGTATAAATCATCCTACCTCTCTTCAATCTCCTTGTTGATAAAATAAGTGTTTTATTAGATCAGCTTTTTCTAAATTGTTCCATATAATCTAAGAGTTTCATAGAATATAAATAAGAATTCTGTGAAAAATTTCAATGCTAGGAATGTTTTCCTTATAAAATACTAAGTATGAAATTTTTACTGTATCAAAAGGTCTTAGAGAACATTTGGAGCCACCAAAGTAGATTTAATTCATTTTTTTCTTCATTCTTCCCAGAGGTCTTTTATTGGCTCCATCAATATATTTCAAACCAGAAAGTTCTCTACAGACAAATTAGTTTGGGAAACATTGATCTACAAACCTATTTCAAGTTCTAATAGTATATCTTGCAGTGTTTTTGGATAGGAAAGATGAGATCAGATACTGGAAGTACCCAAAAGTCAGAAAGAATCATTCAAATTTGATTCTTAAGTAATTGAAGTTTCTTGGGCAAAGAAATGAGATTTTGTTTTTAGAAAAATAAAAATAGGATAAATGGAGGAGAAAATATAAATAAGAACTTTCTGCTTGATTTTGACAGAAAGAGGTGGACCACGCTGTTCATTACCTAGACTGAGAACTATAGTTGGGACTTGTGATTGATGGAGGGAAATAATCCAACCTAGGAAAGAGGAGGTAGTCGTCAAATAAGTGTGCTTGGCAAGAAAAGAAGGGACCCTTGTGGAATTCATTCATATGCTACACATTCTGAATTTTTGGTTAATTTTGACAAAGGTTGGATTGAAGTTTTACCTTTTCACTATTGAAAAGGGTTTTCTCTTACCTTCTCTCTTGTTATTAAAATGTGTGTCCAACTTAATTTTCAGCTTCTTTTTTCCTTTCTTTCTATTAACCACAATTAATACCCTTGGTGGGGACAGCTTAGTGGCTGAGTGAATAGAGTGACTTGCCTGGAGTCAGGAAGACTCATCTTCCCAGATTCAAATCTGACCTCAAACACATACTAGCTATGTGATCCTGGGCAATTCACTTCATCGCATTTGCCTCAGTTTCCTCAAGTGTAAAGTAAGCTAAAGAAGGAAATGGCAAACACTCCAGTTTTTTTGTCAAGAAAACCACAAATCGAGTCAGGAAGAGTCAGACATGACTGAACACCCTTGTTAGAAACTAACTGCTTTCTCTTACAAGTCTCTGTAATAAACTTGATTAAACTAGCCTCATGGCCTCAAGGCCACAGGTTCCCCACCCCTGTGACTAAAGATATGAGAAAGGGTTGACAAATTCCTCATATCCCTTTGTCAGTTCTAGACTACTGGTCTTCCAACATCATTCAACAAATTCTTCCTTTTTTTAAGTCCACAGCATCTTCCTATAACAGTCTCTATTTTTTGTATCCATTATCTTCCTCAGTGACTTTGGTGTGGCTCAAGGATGATTCATCTTCTTACTCAGTGTCTTAGCTGAAGGTATAATCTTCATTCTTATCAAATTTTGGAGCATCACAAGATTGGACTAGATATCAAATATATTGGTTGGGATTAATAAGATATTAATAGGATAAAATGGTGGGCAGAATCTAAAATGAGAATAATTAATTTGAAATAAAAATAAAGTCTGACACTCAAGGTTCAGAATAAAATCATCTAAGTAAGTACAAGATGGAAGAGATATAGTTTAACAGTAGATCATCTGAAAAAACTCATGAGTTTTAGGAGATTTATATTCCCATTATAAGCTAAATTTGAAATTACTATCAAAAAAACTAATACAACTAAAGATTTCATTGAGAGTCAGATTGCTCAGAACTTAAGAACATAGTCCCATTTTAGGCTGCCACTGAAAGATCGCATTTGGAATATTGTGTTTTGTTCTTGGTGTAACATTTTAAGAAGAGTTTTGATAAACTAAAGATATAGACAGATATCAGTAGAACAGATTAAGGAACACAACATATAAAATCAAACAAACATAGAAGCAAAAGGATTGAGAAAAATGGCTCCAATTATGGGAGCAAGAAATCACTATTTAATAACAACCATAACAATCATTATTATTGTTGCTATATTTATGTAATATTATCTGCTAAGCACTGTTCTAAACACTTTATAATTATCTCGTTTCATTTATACAACAACACTGGGATATAGGGGCTATTATTATTTCTCATTTTGTTTATGAGAAATGGAGACAAATAGAAGTCAAACGACTTGCCCAGGGTCACAGAGCTTATGAGTAATTGAGATCAGATTTGAATTCAGATTTTCTTTCTACTGCATCCTCTAACTGGTCCCAAACTGCAAAAATGGGCCAAAACTGCTGGCAAAAAAGTCACATTAGCCAGAAGAAATTGTTTGGACCAAGACTTCATACCATATACCAAGATAGGATCCAAATGAGTGTGGAATTGAGCTATGGAAAGTTACGTCATAAGCAAATTTTTGAAGTAATTTCCTTTCGTATCTAAAGATAAAAGAAAGTTCATGACTGAACAAGTGATAAAGAGGATCACACAAGATAAAATGTATAATGTTCATTATATAACATTTTAAAGGTTTTTGCATAAACATACCATATCATAAAGATTAGAAGGAAAATGTGTGATGAGGAAAAAATCTTTACAACATATATCTCTGATAAACATCTCCTTTGAGGGGGAAGAAAACAGATTCAAGTCACTAATAATTAGATAAATAGAAATTAAATCATCTTTGAAGTTCTACCTCATATCTATCAGACTGGAAAAATATGAGAAAGATAAATGTTGGAAGGACTGGGGGAAAACAGGTACACTAATTTACTCTTGGTGGAGCTGGGAAAGAAATTTGGATCTCTGCCCCAAAAGTTATCAGGCTGTCCACATTCATTGAGGCAGTAATACTAGTCATATATTTTAGTAAACAAGAAAAATGTCCAATCATGGAAGTATAGAACCAAGGGGAAAAAATGGAAGAAAGAAAAAATAAAGAATTCTCCACAGTGTAATTTATACCAAAAATAAAATAAAACAAAGCCTGAAATCCATCTCAGTGGTCAATTGCTCCTGGTATTTTCACTCACCCAAATTCCCTTACATAGCCCAAGATTACTTTGGTCTTGAGGCAACATGATATGTCTCTTAGCACTGCAAGTTTAGACACTGACTTTTGGAGTTAACTCTCTGGCAACATCCCAAAGACCTTTTTTATATAGTGGGTTAAGAATCGTAGATCAGATAAGCTGCTAGCCTCATGAGGAAGAAAGGGAGCATCTGTAGAGTTGTGTAGACTCATGAGGGAGAGGGGAATTTTGCAAAGAAGTGAGGACCCCAGAAACAAGGTAATAGTTACAACAATTTAATACTACATAGGATGAAATAGGAAGACAGAAGAAAGGGTAGTAGAATGGTAGAAAGGAGATTTTATTCCAAAGGCTTATTAAAATTTACCTTTATTTCAGTCCCAAATGCCCTTTCCTTAAAGCTTTTTGCTTTGGTGGCCTTGAAAAACATCCATGTCAGCTTACAAACTGAACAGTCAGTCACTGAGAGAAGATGAACCTGAAAAATAGTGGTTTTGGGAAAAGTAGAAAATAGACTCAACTACAGAAGTCTCCCTACAGCTGTGTTACTTACTCCTCAAGAGTAAAAAAAAATCACTTTTTAAAAAAGAATTAAATTAATTAACTTAATTATTTTTAGTTTGCAATTTTTATTTCCATGAGATTTTGAGTTCCAAATTTTCTCTCCATCTTTCTCTTCCTTCCACCCAAGATAGGATGCATTCCGATTACCCCTTTCCCCAGTCTGCCCTCTCTTTTATCATGCTGCCTCTTATTCCCTTCTCCTTTACTTTCTTGAAGGGCAAGATAGATGTCTATACTCCATTTCCTGTATATCTTATTTCCCCGGTGCATATAAAAACAAATTTTTTAACATTTGTTTTTAAAACTTTGAGTTCCAAATTCTCTCTTTTCTCTCCTCCCTAGCCACCCCCATTGAGAAGGCAAGCAATTCAATATAGGTTATACATGTGTAATTATGCAAAACACCTCCATAATAGTCATGTTGTGAAAGATTTTATTTCCCTACATCCTATCCCGCCCCCAATTATTCTATTTTTTCCTTTGACCCTGTCCCTTTTCTAAAGTGTTTGCTTCTGGCTACCCCCTCCCCAAATCTTCCTTCCTTTCTATCATTGCCCTTTCTTATTTCCTCTCCCTTACTTTCCTGTAGAGTGAAATACCCAACTGAGTGTGTATATTATTCACTCCTTAAGCCAAACCTAATGTTCACCCATTCATTCTCACCTCCCCCTTTTTCCCCTCCATTACAAAACATTCCTTGCCTCTTTTATGTGAGATAATTTACCCCCATTCTATCTCTCCCTTTCTCTTTCTCCCAATATATTTCTCTCTCACCCCTTAATTTTATTTTTTAGATATCATCCCTTCATATCCAACTTACTCTGTGCCATCCATCTATCTATCTATCTATCTATCTATCTATCTATCTATCTATCTATCTATCTATCTATCTATCTATCTATCTTATCTGTCTGTCTGTCTGTCTACCTATCTATTTCCTTCAACTACCCTAATACTGAGAAAGGTCTCATGAGTTACAAATATCATCTTTCCATGTAGGAATGTAAACAGTTGAACTTTAATAAAGCTCATGATTTCTCTTTCCTGTTTACCTTTTCATGCTTTTCTTGATTTTTGTATTTGGAAGTCAAATTTTCTGCTAAGCTCTGGTTTTTTCATCAAGATTGATTGAAAGTCTTCTACTTCATTGAATATCCATTTTTCCCCTGAAGGATTATATAAAGTTTTGCTGGGTAGGTGATTCTTGGTTTTAATCCTAGTTCCTCTGGCCTCTGGAATATCATATTACAAGTCCTTCAGTCCTTGTAGAAGCTTCTAGATTCTTGTGTTATCCTAATTGAATTTCCACAATACTCAAATTATTTCTTTCTGTCTGCTTGCAATATTTTCTCCTTGACATGGGAACCCTGGAATTTATCTACATTATTCCTAGGAGTTTTCCTTTTGTGGTCTCTTTCAGGAGGTGATTGGTGCATTCTTTCCATTTCTATTTTACCGTCTAGTTCTAGAATATCAAGGCAGTTTTCCTTGATAATTTCTTTAAAAATGCTGCATAGGCTCTTTTTGATCATAACTTTCAGGTAGTCAGAGAATGTGTGTGTGTGTGTATACTCACATACACATACATATGTATACATACATGTATATCTCAAAGGAGGTATGACAATGAAAAAACTTCCAACTGCTACTATAGTTCTAGCAATGAGAAGAAAACAAAATTAAAGATTCAAACATCAGAAGGGAGATGATGAAATGAAACTTATTTGCAGATTGCATGCATGGTGGTAAATACAGAAAACACCAGAGAATTGATGAACAAACAAATTGAGGTAATAGTACCAAAAAATCTAAAATAAATGATAATAAGAAAATTATGTTTCAATATACTGACAAAATACACAAACTACCTAGGTGCTAACAGCCAAGATAAAGGCAAATTTATATAGATATAATGACAACACTTTGCACATATAAAGTGTGAAGATAAGAGAGCAATTTAGTGTTCATATTTATGCCATGCCAATATAATAAAATATAATAATATGTATCTTAATTTATAGACTGATTGCTATACCAATCAAGTTATCAAGATGTAACGACAAAATAATAACAAAATTCATTTGGGAAAACAGAAAAGTTTAGAATTTCAAGAGAAATCGTGAAAAAGGTAATAATGAAGATGATCAGACCTCAAAGTATATTATACAGCATCATTCTTCAATACCATTTGGTTCTTTTTAAAAATAAAACAGAAAACAGAACATTGAAATAAACAAGTTAAACAAGAACTTAAGACAATAAAAAAATCATCCAGTGTTCAAAATACAATAACACAAATTACTGGGAGAAAGATTACTTATCTTACAAGAACTTCTGGGAAGATAGGAAAGTAATATGTAAGAAATTGAGTTTACACCAGTACCTCATACCTCACACCAAATTAAAATTCTACAGTATGTGTCCTATATGTTAACAGTGACATTGCAAAATTAAAAAGAGAAAAAAAGAAGGAAATATACTTCACAACTATGGCTGGGGGAGGGGTGAATTATAAACCAAGCAAAGTACAGAAAAATAAGCCATTTTTATTGTATATAATTTAATAAATAAAATCAATGAAGATAAAATTATAAGAAAAATAGTAGAATGGGATAATATACTTTAATCAACTTAAACTACTCTCTCCAAGGCAGCAAAAATCTCATAAATTCCACAAACATTATTATTTTTTTAATTCAGGAAATTGTTGTAATAGGATCTCACTATAAATACAAAATACTGTTTTATTGAAATTAAAAGAGACCTAAATAATTGAAGAGATGTTCAATGTCCTTCATTGGTCTATGCCAAAAGAATACAAATTATAGCACCGAAATATTCTTCTAATTTACTGCTTTACTAATCAAATTATCAAATGAATACTTAATAGAATTAGATTAAATAGCAAAAAAATTCAATTGGATAAATAAAAATCAAAGATAATATGATAAAAGGGTAAAAAATGAAAGATAAGTAGCTAGGTACTCCCACATTTAAATATGTACTAGAAGGCAATAATTATCAAAACTACCTGACCCTGAAATGGGGGTATAGATAGACATGTGGATTAGTGGGAAACACTTGAGACATAAGGTATAGAAACAATTGACAGCATTTGATAACCCCCAACCCCAAATTATTGGGGAAAGATTCTTTAACAAGAACAGCTGGGAAAATTGGAAAATATATAGATGCACACACACACACACACATACGCATATTTTAAATAGACTTTAATCACTACAATATACCTTGTATTATAATAAATTTGAAATGGATAAATTGAATAAATATAAATTCACATGATAAAAATTATGAGAGAAAATTATTCACAGTTATGGGTAGAGTTAAATTTTATAACATACAAGGGATATAAATTCATAAAATACAAAAGGGACAATCCTGACTGATATACAGTTTTAAAGCTTTTTCATAAATAACATCAATGTAATTATAACAATGAAAGAAGATAAAGATTAAGTGAGACATTATTTAATATCTCTCATAAAATTCTGACATCTAAAATTTATGCAAGATTATTTTTAAATACACAATAACAAAAACCAATCATTACTCAATAGACCAAAAAGTCTTCAAAAGTTATGAAAAGTTTTCAAAAGAGGAAATGTAATCTGTCAACAAACTGTCATTGTAGAGATGTTCCAAACCACAAATAGAATGAGAAATGCTAATTAAAATATACATGAGATCCAAATACACTAACTGAGCTAGCAAAGGTGCAAAACAAAAGGGAAAATTCATTTGTATATGGTATGTGGGATGATACAAGTTAGTTCCCTCCTAGTTTTGCTATAAATTGGTTCAACTGTTATGAAAATAATTTGGAACTGTACAGTCACAAAATCTGGGACAACATCCCAAAGAAGTTATTGAAAAAAGAATCCATATATACAAAAATTTTTATAATAGAGTTTCTTCTGATAACAAAAGGCTAGAACACAATTGGGAAATTGCTGAACAAATTATGGTATATGGATGTAATTCGGTATTTCTGTCATATAAGGGATTCTATTTATATGTTTATGTAGAATTCTGAGAAACATAGGAAGACATTAGAAGTAATGACAAGTGAGAGCCGAGTCAAAAGAACAACATATGTGAATATAGGAATACAAGTAATGTCAGGATAGAGTTTTAGAAACAAAATTCAAATGATATACAATGGTTGATGTTATTAGTGTATGGTCAGTTAAAGGACACATATTTCATTTTTTAAAGATCATATAATGACACTTTTCCTGAGGAAACGTGCTTCATTAAGTGAGTTTTTAAATGTTTACTTGGAAGTGCTCATTATGATAAAGCAATATGTCTTTCCTCCCCCCCAAAAAAACACTATACTCCACCCTTGATCCCTTGCTCCCTAGACTTTGTGATATTTGTACTCTGCCAATTCTCCACCCTGAAACATGACTCCTCCCCACCAAGAAATCATACTATCTGTTTCCACTCCCAAGCTTTAAATACTACTGAAACAAGCTATAAAATAATGTAGTTTGGATCCACTAAATATTCTTGTTTCTAACCTTAAATGAACCCACACTAGCACAAGACAACCCTTTTATTCTTCTGTGAGTGATTCTATATCAAACTCCACTCTATACAAACCATCTCCTCTCTCCTCAACCCTGACTTTCACTCCCACCTTCATCTTCAGCAAATAATTTTGTCTCCCATGAGGTCAACTATAATCTTTACCCCAACGATTCCTATATCTATAGACTAAACCGAAATAAGTACCTCCGTCTCTTTGATGCTTCAAAATTTTGATGAGGATGTCACTCATCATTGTGGAAATTGTTTTCAAGAAGGCTGATTGCAATCCTTCCATCCTCTCTCATCCTTTACAGTTCTTTTCCATGTCCTCCTTTAATCTTCAAAAGGGAGTCAACTCAGGGTTCTAAAGCATTCCTCAAACTCAGTAGTACTTTGCCGTTTTTGCGTCAGGACCCTTTATGAAGTCTAATGAATCCTATGGACCCCTTGTCATTATAATATTTTGAAGTATATAAATTAAAATGTTTATCATATTTCTATAATTTACTCATTTAAAGAAAACCAAATATATTGAAATATAGCTTCTTGAGGTGAGAGATTTTTGTTTTTTCTCTACATTCCCAGAGTCTACTACAATACCTGGCACAAGTCAGGTACTTAATGCTTGTTTATTGATTGGTTAATTGAATGATCAAGATGCCCATAATTTTTGCCATTTTTACCTTCATAATACTTCCTCTTCTCTACTCTTATAGGCACAACCTTAATTTACTGTTACCTGAACTATTACAATAGCCTCATTCTAATTAGTATCCCTGCCTTAACTCCCTCCTTCCTCCCATCCCTTTTCTACTTTGCAAAGTGATCCTCATAAAGTGTAGAGCTGATCATGCCATGCTCCTACTCAATAATCTCCTTGTGTTATATTTAGGATCAAATATAAAGTCCTCTGGTATTTAAAACATTTCACAACCTTACCCTTTCCTACCATTCCAGTTTTCTTATTCCTTCTTCCTCTTTAATTGAACCCTACAATTCAACCACACTTTACCTAAAATGAACCCTACAATTTGCTTCAGTAGACTATTTGTGATCCTTCATACGTGAAACTGCATCTCCAGACTCCATGCATTTGCATGAACTGACCCCTATATTTGGAACTTTTTTTCTCCTCACCTCCACCTTCTAGTTTCCTTCAATTCAGATCCCACTTTCTATAGAAGAGCTGTTCTTCCCTCTCTACAGTCCCTTCCCCTAAAATTACTTTCTATTTACGTTGCACTGGCTCCTTAAGAGAAGCAAATGTGCTTTTTTTGTTCTTGTTGCTGTTGTTTTTCTTTAATCTCCAGCATTAAGCAGAGCGCCTGGAACATAATAAAGCATTTAATAAATGCTTGTTGACTGATGGATTAATTCCACCATAAAAAAATGTAAATGGAGAATATTATGATAAAGTTTCAATATAAAACTGAAGGAATGAAAAGCCTGTGCTTAGGCAATTCAGCAATACTTTACAAAAGTGGCAATTTATCCATGTAAATGTCTAGTATCTTGGTATTTTATTGCCATATGATAGCATTATACTTTTTAGTTGTCTGGAGATTGATTGACCCTAAAGTTTTCATGGAAAATCATGAAAATATCATAGTAAAAAGCATTGAGGACTAATTTCTAAGGAACTGAGGTGCAACTCGTATGGTTTAGTGTGAGATAGAAATGGAAAAATTGGAGCACAAATAACAGATAGTCTTCTCAAAGAAAATGCTGCCCAAAAAGACCAAAAAGTAGACATCTTTACCATATTATATTACTTTAAAAACATACAAAACGATCCTCTAAGCTCTGTAATTGAAATATTCTTCTTTCTTTAGGTAAGCAATAAATGGTTTCATTTAAAAAATAGTTTCACATAATCTCCTGCATTTGCATCGTAGAAGAAAAAGGAGGTAAAATTATGACAGCTCAACGGTATCTGCTTTCTCAGATTCCGTTTTCTGAATTACCCAACTCCTGGGAGACAGAAATATGCTGGGGTGTGATTGTATAGTTTCTATCCTTGGGATCCTGATAGAAACAAGATATGTATCTCTTGAGGCTTTCTCAGGGAGGAGAAACATTAAGTGAATACAAACAAATCTACATGTTGCCACCATTTCTCAGATCTAAATATTGCACTAAAGCTAGCTGGGCTCCATTGCTTTAACTGAGCTGTATGGCAGGAATCTGGTCTGTCTTTGTTCCCCCTGTAAGAACTGATGCATTTCAAGTCTCTAATCAGCATTGTCTGTCCGTTTGCTCAGCTAATCTTCTGGCAATGTGTGATGAACAATCTGTCTATTGACTGTCTCAGCGGTTGCTAGCCCCTCCACCCTCACCCCATGTTGATCCTCATCTAGTTTCTGCTGGCTGCTCTTTTTCCTTTAAAAGGAAGAGAGGAGGAGGGAAGTCGAACTCTCTCTTCTTTTCCCCTCCCCCAACTCCAATTCCTCCTCCCTGACATCCTTCTCTTCTCAATCACTTCTTTGGGAATCCGGGAAATGTGACTTGGCTCTTGGCTTGTCCTTGGATAATTATTTCATTCCTGCCACCCTCATTTTTCTCCTGTGCAAGGGCTATCTCTGCTATGTTTCACAGCTCTGTTTTCACATCTAAGAGAATGAATTTATAGAGAATAGGGACATTTTGGTAACAGCTGTCATCACATCATCCAGAAAGTGCTAGTGATTAACGGTTTTTATTTGGGAGGCAGGGAGGGCAGAGAAGAAGAACTGAAGGATATTGACCTTTATGTGACTATAATAAACACATAAATTTGCCAATGGGTCCCTTCATTACACACTCTAGCATACAAATCATGGAAAATCACTAGGTTGGTGGGAAGTTTTTTATTCAAAACTTTTTACATCCCATTCTCCTCTTGGAAAGCAAGGAAGGAAACAAAAGACTGACTTTACATTTACTGTTTAAAGCCAATGTAAGAAACTGTAGTATAGTGGAAAGAGCTTGTACTGACACAGACCTGGGTTCAAGGTTGCCTTTGCACTGGCTGTTTGCCAGTGAACAAGTCATTTATGTTTCTTAAATCTAAGTATCTTCATCTGTAAAAATGAGGATAGCATAGCAATACTTAATACTCTTTCCTTCCCAGGGTTGTTTGGGGAAAAAAGTTTTTACGAAATTTAAAACACTATGAAATGCAAAGATCAATATTATTTCTTCAGAATGGATATAAGGAGCTTCTCTTGGGGAGCTCTAGTCACTTATCTGTCAATGACTTTGTAGATAAATCATAGGGAACTGCTTGAAGTACCAAGAAGTCAGAACATTTTCACAGACTCAAAGATGCAATTTGAACCCATGTCTTTTGAATCTGGGAGCAAGCAGGTGGCATAGTGGACAGGGTGCCAGACCTGGAAGCAGGAAGACTCATATTCCTAAGTTGAAATCTGGTCTTAGACACTAACTAGCTGTGTGATTCTGGGCAAATCACTTAACCCTGCTTGCCTCAGTTTCCCAATTTGTAAAAGGAGTTAAAGAAAATGTATCTCTTCCAAGAAAAAAACAAATGGGATCACATAAAGTCAGATATGATCGATCAACAACAATTTTCTGAATCCAAGATTAATATTTTATTCATTATGTTATGCTGCCTCTATAAAATATTCTTTAAGTGCACTATTATGGAATCATATTTTCTAAATTATATTTTAAAATAGTAATTGCTGCCATTTATAAAATACTCTTACTCTTACAAAATACTTTATGTAGACATCATTACATTTGATTCTTATCCCAATATTATTATACTTATGTTAGAGATGAAAAAACTGAACCTCAAAGAGGTTTTAATAACTTGCCCTGGACCATACTTTCCATAATACGAAAGCTAAAGCAGGTCTTTCTGATTCCTAGGTCATAATCTTAGCCACCACATTATGATGCCTCTCCTAATGTAGTTAAATAAAATAATCTTGAAGTTAAAAACGACTTCAGAAATGGTCTACTCAAATCTTCCTTATATATCAATGTACTTGGCAATATAATTTACAAGTGGATTCAATTCAGTGACTCAATTCAAACTAATGTTTGTAAAGTATGTACTTCATTCAGAAAACTGTGCTAGGGACTAGAAACATAGTAGTACAAGGTAACAATCTCTTTCTTCAAGCATAATTGATAGATGAGACGTACTAAAATAGGTATGATACATTGAAGAGAGAATGTGATAAGGACAAAGAAGTGGTTCCTATAAAATCCTTAAGGAAATGTTAGAGAGAGATTGACTTCAGCTGGAAGAAAGAGAGAAGACATCATACTTTAATACTTCCTCTAATGGGGAAATCAGTACCTCAGGAGATACTTTTAAATCATTCTCATTTATTCACTAGTTCACGTAGCAAACATGTAATTAACATCTATTATGTGTAAAATATTGTACTAAGGGAGAAGCAAGCTCCTTGAGGACTTCATAATATGTTATTTATTAGAAAGTTCTGCTTTTCATTATACTTATTGGTCTTAGAAGTTCATAGAATAAGATTAGTTCCTCCTCATGTAATGAGCTATTGAATATTTGCAGGAAGCAACTATTTCTCCACCATTTTTTCAAGATTAGACACATCTATTTCAGTTTATCCTAATATTATATGGTTTCAAGGCTCCTAACCATCCTGTTTGACTTTTTCTGAATAATTTTTCAATACCCTTCTTACAATGTGGCACATTCTTCCAATAGAGATGTAGGAGCTGTAGAGCTTTGGTGCATGTACACAAGCAAAGATTTTAAACAGCACCAGATTGAATAGTGACTAAGAAATCTAAAAAGAAACTATGATAAGTATCTTCATACTGACCCAGATTGTATAAAAAGACATCTAGAAGCTGAAAAATGGTAATATCCCTCAAAAGACAATTTGCAGATAGGTAAATAAGATAAGAACTTGACATCTGCAACTAGGAACATTTCAGAGATACTGAGAGATAGTAGAACTCTGTGCTTAAGAGTGGGAGACTGATATGAGAGCTCCTGGATAATCAGAGACTTCATGTAGTATGACTTTGGCTAGGGTTGGAGGCTGTGAGTCAGTAGCTACAAATCATGATGTGTCTTTGGCTTTAAGCATCAGCTAAAAATAAGTAATGCCCAGATCAGAGATGTCACAGGGAATCAGGAACTCTGAAGCACTCTGACATGGTTAGCTAGGTGGCACAGAAAGTTAGAGTGCTAGAATTAGAAGTCAGGTAACCCTGAATTCAAATTCTCCCTCAGACATTTACTGACTATATAATCTCAGGGGAAAATAACTTTGGAAAAGTCACTTAACCTCTCTGGTCTGCAACTTCTTCACCTATAAAATAAATTGAACTTAATGACTATTGAGTTATTTTGCATCTCTGAGTCTCTGATCCTATAATCCTATAATATGAAGAACCTGAAAAAACTCAATCACTCCAACAAGAATGGAAGAACCCTGGCACAAGGTTGAAATGTAGGAAGTGAGGAAGAAAATATAAGTACATAGAAGAAAACACTGAAAATTATCAAGAAATATTGTAGTTCTAGAGAAGACCATGAACTGTAGAAGAAAAGATTAACTATGCAAAAATTGAAAATAGAGCTTTCAGGGGACAGGAGGGTGACAGTTACAAGGAATGTAGGAGCTCATGAAAGAATTGAAGAAAGAGATGTAAAATGTCATTTCAAATGAAAGGAGAAGTACGAAAGAAATAATTGGAAGAAGAATGAATTTCTTAGGATATAAAATGACAAATCTTCCTCAAGAAAAGTAATTCTTAAGGAAACAAGAATGAACGCCCCCCAAAAAGAAATAAATCAATGATTACCTAACGCATTAAGAAATATTAGAATAAAACTGAAGGTTGGAGGAAAAGAAGAAAACATAAACTTTTTCCCATCAAAACAAAACTAACCTGGAAAAGACATTAAAGATAGACAATCTAAGAATCATTATATTTCCTGAAAATCGTCTCCAAAAATCAAAGATGGTTATCAAATTTTGTGAAATCATAAGGGAAAACTGTACAGATGTATTAGAAGTAGAGGCAAAGTAAATAAAGAAGGAATCCATCTATAATAATTTGGGGAAAAATGAACCACTCCCAGGAACATCTTACCCCAAATCCAAAGCTGTCAGGTCAAAGAAAAATATTGCAAGTCACCAGAAACTAAAAGTTCAAATACAAAGAAACCACAAGCAATATCACACATGACTTAGAATAAAGAACTGCAAAGGACATGAATTCATGATTGCAAAAGATAAAGGCTTGTAACTAATAGTCTTCTACTTTGAAAAACTGAGTATAATCCTACTGTGGAAAAATAGATCTATTATAAAATAGAAGATTTCTAAACTTCCCTGATAGAAAAAAAAAACTAAAACTGCATTTATAGGAGCTAAAAGAATGATAGAAAAGCAAATCAGTTTAGACTAATAAAGAGTCATAAGAAGAAAGAAAGGGAAAAGAAAGACATTAGGAAGGAAAGAAAGAAAGGCATGGAACTTAATATTTCTTATAAGCAGTTGTAGAGGAAAATAAGAATACAGACACAGAGGAAGAAATGACAGAATGGAAACCACCTGAACTTCACTCTAACCTGAATATACACACACATTCACACTCATATTAAAACTTCATATAGAAATAAATTAAACTCAACAGGGATAAAAGAGAGCCAGAGAAAGCGTAGAAGGTGGATTGTGAAAGGAAGACTTAGAGGGATAAAAAGAGTAAGAAACAGTGAACAGAGTCTGGGTGAGTAAAAGAAGAGCAGTAGCACTGAAATACATTGCTACAATTATAGATCACATTTTTCTTTTACCACTATCTTCTTTTTTTATAAAGACTGGAGTGGGGGGAAAGAGAGGAGATAGAAGATAGGTTGAAAGGAAATACAAAATTAACAATCTTAATTATGAATATGAATGGGATGAACTCACCCATAAAAAGAAAAAAAGGATAGGAGGATTAGACAAAGAGGATTAGACAGCAAAATCCATCAATATGTTATAACCAAGAAATATACTTGAAACCTAAATATTCATGCAGTATTTTTAAGGATCAAAGCAATATTTATTATACCTCAGGTGAAATCAGAAAATAAGGACAGCAATCATAATCTCAGATGAAGCAGCAGTAAAAAATTGATATGATTAAAGAGATAAGCAGTAAAAACTATATTGGGTTTAATGACATCACATATAATGAAACCATACCAATACTTAGTGTATAATCTACAGAATCAAAGGAAAAGTTCAAATATAAATTCGAAATATAAAGAAAATATAAAATAAAGCCTGTAGTGTTTGGACAACTGAATGCACCCCTTTCAAGACTAAATATAACTAACAAAAATACAAACAGAGAATGGCATAATGGATTGAGCTCTAGCCCAGGGGTTGAGTTCAAATCCTGACTCAGATAATTACTGTGTGACCCTGTGCAAGTAATTTAACCTTTGTTCATCTTATCTTTCTGTTCTGCCAGATGGAGATAATAAAAGCACCAACTTCACAAAATTGTTATAAGGATAAAATGACATAATATTTATGAAGTCCTTACAAACCTCAAAGTGCTATATAAATCTTAGCTAA
The DNA here is from genome assembly GCF_028372415.1 of Notamacropus eugenii. NCBI lineage: Eukaryota > Metazoa > Chordata > Mammalia > Diprotodontia > Macropodidae > Notamacropus > Notamacropus eugenii. The sequence continues at coordinate 226,573,366 of NC_092873.1, read as the reverse complement.
TAACAATAATGACAACAGCAACAATGAAAGAAGGAAGAAAAGAAGGGAGGAAGGACTGAAGGAAGGAAGGAAGGAATGAAGGAAGGAATGAAATAAAGAAAGAGGGAAGGATTAAAAAACCTAAACTGAATTTTATAAAAGTTAGATATGAGAAATCTCTGGCAACTAATGAATAGAAATCAAAATGTTTACAATTGTTTTCAGCTATGCATGCTATTCTTAGAAAAATTTATCATGTGCTAAGACATACAAACTCACAAATAAATGTAGAAAGACAGAAATGTTACATATATCCTTTACTAATAATAGTGTGATGACAACTGTAATCAATAAAGGTTCATTGAAGACAGGACTTAAATTTATATACAAAGTAATTAATTCTAAATAATTGGTAGGTCAAAAAATAAATCTTACATATAATAGATATTATTTGATAAAATTATCCAAAATCCAAAAGAGAATAGTAAGTAATGAAAAAATACTAATCTCTGTGTTATATCATTAAACATTTCTGGCCAAGTGTTTACTGATCTATTAATCAATATAGTTTTCCCCTGGTGGAATGATACAGACCACATTTCACCATTTTGTTCCTTCACAACAATAAATACTTGTTAGTAATAAGGATATTCACAAAGATAAACCTATATTTACATATCAACAACCCTCACTGCTGAAATCCAGATACCCTACTGAATCTCCCCAATATATGGGAGCTTTAAATATTATTGTTTGAAAACAAACAAAATTGACATACTTCTCAAAAGTTTCTCACTTTGTCTCTGAGTAAATATATATTATTTGGAGGATGGGCAGGAGGGAATCAGATTGTTATCTATAAAGTGAGAAAGAGAATCTACACTTAGTTCTGCATTAAAATGTTTTGTATATATAACAGGAAACTAAACTACATTATAACAAAGAAAGCATTGGACTTAGAGTCATGAACAATCACAAAATCTCAAAACTGGAAGAAATATCAGAAAATCTCTAGTTCAAGTCATACCTAAACAAGATATCAGTGGAAACCAGACTTGATCTATAGCCAGAGGATCTGGGTCCATATCTTACTTCTCCTTACCTTGGGCAAGTTACTTATCTTCCCTGGGCATCAGGTTCCTCAATTATAAGATGAGGGTTTCGAAATAGTCTATGAGGACCTTTCAAATTCTAGAGCTATAAATCTATGAGTCTGAGAATTGACTTTTCTACAACTACTGCAGACATACTGATTGAGAGTTCTCCATAAATAGGGGCCCTAGGCACACAGTGTTACACTCTGGCTTTCTTTTAGCTACGCCATTGTAATTTCAGGTTATTATCCATAACACTCTCCATCCCATCGTTTCCTCTGGAAATAATACTCAGATCAACACTATCACTCCTGGGAAATATATGTCTGTTATTTCTTCTATGACTATTCACCACCCTTGCTATTTCTCAGACCAAAACATCTTTCAATACCTACTACCCTCCTATGAGTGTTGCCATTCCCTATTAGGATGTAGGTTTCTTAGGCATGGGAACTGTTTTGCATTTTTGTATTTGTATCCCTACTGCTTAGCGCCATGTCTGGCACGTAGTAAAACACATTAAAATTTTTGCTCATTTTACTCATCCAAGACAGCTATTACAGTTTCTGAATGGAGAAATTAATCTGTATGTAATAACAGTATGAGAATCAACTAAAAAGTGAAGAACAAAAACAAGTAATCTTTCAAGTTGAAAAAAAGCCTCAAATCCAGCCTCATACACACACACACACACACACACACACACACACGCGCGCGCGCGCACACGCACGCACACACACTCAGAGACAAAGTTAGTGATAAGGAACAGAAAAATGTTAGAACAAGAAAGGACAAGATAGAAAGAGTTAAATCAGAAAGTAAAAATTGTATTTTGAGAGCAGAGATGAAGACTTGAATTTAATCTATAATGCTAAATGTTAAAATGTAGGTGAAAATAGACCTGTATTGATTGAAGTCTTGCAGTAAAAGAATAAACATCGAAGAAAGGAAATAAAGATGCATTGCAGAGTACCACCAGTAACAAAAGAAATTGAGGCATATTGGAGGAAAATGGAACAGAAAAATGAAAGCAATAAAAAAAAGTTAGAATGTGGAGAAATGGAAAGGAAAGGAGAGAAAGTAACAATTCAAAAATGATTATATTGAAAGATTTCATTGTATCAATATCCACTTACTAGTAGTTGGAGAACCCTTTCTCATTCTGATTACAAATGTTCATGTGACCCTTACTAGAGGTGTGATTGTGGGTAGTGACTAACTTCATTGAACCTCATTTTTTTCATCTGTAAAACAGATAGGTCTACAAGACCTATCTGTACCAATTATGTGTATGTTTGTATTATTGTTTCATAATAATGGATCCCTAAGGGAATGTCAATTTTCTTAAGATCAAACTTATTTCATATGAACTGCTGATATAAAATCTCATTGCCTTCATTTTAATTTTATTCTGAATTTAATGAAAACAAAAAATAAAAGATTGCCATGTACAAAGGAGAACAGATAAAGGATTTCATATGAAATTTAAATCTGTTATATATATATATATATATATATAGTCATATTTTTAAAGTGTTTAATAAAACCAACATGTTACTTTCACAGCTATCCTGTTTGTTTCTCTCTGGACATTTTGTTTCTCTTCTGTCATATTCTCTTCTTTCTAAAAATGTTTAAAGACCACATTTTGGTTTATTTTTTCCTTTGGCAACATTTTCATTAACTCTTCTCTTTAGCCTAAATCTATTCTCCTTTTCCTAATGAAAAAAATCCTTATGACAAATAAGTATAAGCTAAATAAAATTATACATTTGTCATGGTCAAAAATGTATGTTTCATTGTATACCTTGGATTTATCATCCCTGTCAGAAGATAGATAGTGTGCATCATCCTTCATCCTCCAGATGCATGGTTGGTCATTGAATTGAGAAGAGTTTTTTAATTTCTTAGAGTATTTTTTTACTTACAGTGCTGTTTTTATTGTGTAAATTTTTCTCTTCTTTTTGTTCAGCTTCTCATCAGTTTAATGAATCTCATATTAAGTCTTCTAAGATTTCTCTAAAAATATTGCTTTATTTCTTAAAGGGTAATAATATTCATTTTATCTATAAGACATTAATGATTCAGCCATTCCCCAAATGATGGGCACCACTTTTGTTTCCACTTCTTTACTACAGCAAAAAAAATAGTATTGGCACAAATATGTTGTAGATATGGGACCTTTCCCTTTGTATTTTATCTCTTTGAGTGTATAGGCCTAATAGTAGCAGCACTCAGCATTAGTGATTTCTATTTCATGCTATCTGTATCTGGTCCACAATTATTTTTCCCTCACCCATTTTTCGTTCATAGTTTTCTTTCCTTTCATTCCTTCATTCTTCACACTTCATCCTCCAGAGGTAGGGTTTTTGTTATGTTTTTTGTTTTGTTTTGTTTTTTTTTTTACTTGTGACTGCTTCCTGAACTTAACCTCCATTGTCAAGTCCAGATATGAATGAGGTGTATTCATAGCCCAATCTCTTCATCTCTTTTTCCAAGTTCATATAGGATTCTAATGCAGCCCAGCTATGTAAGATGTATCTTCTTCCTCTCCTTTCTTTCCTAGTGTATTCTTTTGTCCTTCTCTTTTCTTTTTTAATCTTTCTTTTTTTTTTTTTTTTTTTTTTTTTTCAAATCGAATTCTTTTTTTTTTTTTTTTATTAAATTTATTTATTTAACTTTTAACATTCATTTTCACAAAATTTTGGGTTACAAATTTTCTCCCCTTTTATCCCCTCCCCCCCCAAACACCAAGCATTCTAATTGCCCCTATGACCAATCTGCTCTCTCTTCTATCATCCCTCTCTGCTCTTGTCTCCATCTTCTCTTTTGTCCTGTAGGGGCAGATAGCTTTCTATACCCCTTTACCTGTTTTTCTTATTTCCTAGTGGCAAGAACATTACTCGACAGTTGATCCTAACACTTTGAGTTCCACCTTCTTTACCTCCCTCCCTCTCCACCCCTTCCCTTTGGAAGGCAAGCAATTCAATATAGGCCAAATCTGTGTAGTTTTGCAAATGACTTCCATAATAGTTGTGCTGTATAGGACTAACTATATTTCCCTCCAACCTATCCTGTCCCCCATTACTTCTATTCTCTTTTGATCCTATCCCTCCCCATGAGTGTCGACCTCGAATTGCACTCTCCTCCTCATGCCCTCCCTTCTATCATCCCCCCCACCCTGCTTGTCCCCTTATCCCCCACTTTCCTGTATTGTGAGATAGGTTTTCCTACCAAAATGAGTGTGCACTTTATTCTTTTCTTTAGTGGAATGTGATGAGAGTAGACTTCATGTTTTTCTCTCACCTCCCCTCTTTATCCCTCCACTAATGAGTCTTTTGATTGCCTCTTTTATGAGAGATAATTTGCCCCATTCAATTTCTCCCTTTCTCTTCCCAATATATTTCTCTCTCACTGCTTGATTTCATTTTGTTTTAAAGATATGATCCCATCCTATTCAATTCACTCTGTGCACTCTGTCTCTGTGTATGTGAGCGTGTGTGCATGTGTAATCCCACCCAGTACCCAGATACTGAAATGTTTCAAGAGTTACAAATATTGTCTTTCCATGTAGGAATGTAAACAGTTCAGCTTTAGTAAGTCCCTTATGACCTCACTTTGCTGTTCACCTTTTCATGGTTCTCTTCATTCTTGTGTTTGAAAGTCAAATTTTCTTTTCAGCTCTGGTCTTTTCATCAAGAATACTTGAAAATCCTCTATTTCATTGAAAGACCATTTTTTCCCCTGAAGTATTATAGTCAGTTTTGCTGGGTAGGTGATTCTTGGTTTTAGTCCTAGTTCCTTTGACTTCTGGAATATACTGTTCCATGCCCTTCGATCCCTTAATGTAGAGGCTGCTAGATCTTGTGTTATCCTGATTGTATTTCCACAATACTTGAATTGTTTCTTTCTAGCTGCCTGCAGTATTTTCTCCTTGACCTGGGAACTCTGGAATTTGGCCACAATGTTCCTAGGAGTTTCTCTTTTTGGATCTCTTTCAGGCGGTGTTCTGTGGATTCCTTGAATATTTATTTTGCCCTCTGGTTCTAGAATCTCAGGGCAGTTTTCCTTGATAATTTCATGAAAGATGATGTCTAGGCTCTTCTTTTGATCATGGCTTTCAGGTAGTCCCATAATTTTTAAATTGTCTCTCCTGGATCTATTTTCCAGGTCTGTTGTTTTTCCAATGAGATATTTCACATTATCTTCCATTTTTCCATTCTTCTCTCTTTGTTCTGTGATTTCTTGGTTTTGCATAAAGTCATTAGCCTCCATCTGTGCCATTCTAATTTTGAAAGAACTATTTTCTTCAGTGAGCTTTTGAATCTCCTTTTCCATTTGGCTAATTCTGCTTTTGAAAGCATTCTTCTCCTCATTGGCTTTTTGAACCTCTTTTGCCAATTGAGTTAGGCTAGTTTTCAAGGTGTTAATTTCTTCAACATTTTTTTGGGTCTCCCTTAGCAGGGAGCTGATCTGCTGTTCATGCTTTGACTTCATGTCTCTCATTTCTCTTCCCAGCTTTTCCTCCACCTCTCTAACTTGATTTTCAAAATTCTTTTTGAGCTCTTCCATGGCCTGAGCCCATTGGGTGGGCTGGGACACAGAAGCCTTGATTTCTGTGTCTTTGCCTGATGGTAAGCATTGTTCTTCCTCATCAGAAAGGAAGGGAGGAAATGCCTGTTCGCCAAGAAAGTAACCTTCTATAGTCTTATTTCTTTTCCCTTTTCTGGGCATTTTCCCAGCCAGTGACTTGACCTCTGAATATTTTCCTCACACCCACCTCACCTCCTGATCCTCCCAGCCCGTGTTTGTGGTCTGAGATTCAAATGCTGCTTCCAGCCTCAGGGCTTTTGGCGGGGGCAGGGCTGCTATTCAGTATGAGATTATGATTTGGTGCTGAGATCGGGGCAGGGCCACCTCTCAGGCTCAGTTCCCTCAGGGGGTTTATGCGCAGACCTTCCGCAATGGATTCAAGCTCCCGTCCGCTTGGGGAGCCCCTGTCTGCAGCCGCCTCTCAGCTTCTACCTCCCGGGGGGGGCCTGAATTATGGGGGCACCCCACTCCCCTCTCGACCCGCCAAAGAGACTCTCTCACCCACCCCTGTCACCTGTGGGTGGAGGGACTTGTGCGGCCGCTGGAGATCCCGTCCCTGAAGCCTGCTCGGATCTGTTTCTCTTGGTGCCACAGCTGTGGCCGCAGCAGGTCTGGGCTGGGCTTTGTGTCTGCAGCGCGACGGACCTTTTGCGAGAGGTTTGCAGATCCCTCTGTGGGTGGAGGGACCCGCGTGGCTGCTGGAGATCCTGTCTGTGAAGCCTGCTCGGATCTGTTCCTCTCGGTGCCGGGGCCGCGGCAGGGCTGCACTCAGCTCCCAGTCCCAGCGCCCAGTCCGCAGTGCGAAGGACCCCCCGCGAGAGGTTTGCAGGTCTCTCTGGAACAGAAATCTCCCTCGCTCCTATGTTCCGTGGCCTCTGGGTGCGGAATTCGCCGTGAGTTACTTCCCTGTAGCCATTCTATGGGTTGTGGGTTCAGAGCTATGTGTATGTGCGTCTTTCTACTCCGCCATCTTGGCTCCGCCCCCCTTTCTTTTTTAATCTTAAGAACATGGGGAAAAAATCATAAAGCTACTCCTAGACCATCTGTCTTATTTATTCCTTCTATGACCTTTGAAGACAGAGTTCTGAGAGGAAGCCTGTTTCTTTTTCCCCATGACAATACAATGAAAACACTTTAACACAATATCTTTCGGTTACTTGAATATCTATATTTCTCTTGACTCTTTTGCTTGCATTTGAAAATTTCTTCTCAGCTTTTGTTTTCTTCATCTTCATTAAAGGTATTTTTTTAACCCCTGTCAAGATCATGTGCATTTTTACTGGGCAAGTTATTCTTGATTATGATTTTCTTCTGCGATATCATATATTACATGTTTTTCTCCTGTATTGTGGAAGCTTCCAGGTACAGAACTTTTCTATTTCTCTGAGCTACTTGAACTCTTTCTGTCTGACTTCTTACAATATTTCTTTTTCTTTAAATAGAACACTCAGGACTTTCACTATGATGTTCATAGGCGTTTTTATTTGTGGATTTTTTTAATAGGTGCCTAGTCAACACTGTCTATTTTTGCTATACCCTTGGGTTTTAATAGGTCCAGACATTTTTTTTTTTGACATATGGTTTCTTGACTTTATATTGATCAAGATTCTTGTGCAATGATTCTTAGATTATCTGTTCATTTGTTGTTTTCCAGTCAGTAATTTTACTAGCAATTATTAACATTATTTAATAATTAACTGATTGCTATTGACTATGTTGCTAACATTATTATCAATATAATTATTTACAATCGCTGATTTATTACTACTTATTAATAATAAATCAATTATAATTTATTAGTAGTAATATATAATAATTACTAATAGTATTAGAAAATATTGAGTCATAATTACCAGTAATATTACTACTAATTGGGGATGGTTACTGATAATATTAATCATTTTAATAACCAATTCATTTTAATAACCAATAATAGTTGGCTAATAATCTTGTATTTTCTCCTATTCTTATCCTCAGTCTTTCAACTTTGTTCTAGCTTTTTACATTGTCTAATGGATACATTAATCTTTATATGACCCAATGTCATTTTGAAAATATTTGTTATTTGAGGAATGCTTTATACCTTATTATTCTGTTCTTCTAATTTTTTGCCCTATAATTCTGATTTCTCTTCATAGCCTTTCTTTTAGAGGTAAACTCTTGACCTTTTTTTGTGTGTTATAGATCTTTTCACTAATCTTGTGAACCTTAGGGACTTCTATTCAAAATAATGTCTTTAAATGCATTAAAAATACATAGAACTACATTAATTCTACACAATAGTACATTATATTAAGTGTCACAGTGGGTAGAGCACCGAATCTTGAGTCAGGAAGAGTAAAGTACAAATCTCATCTCAGATATTTATTAGCTATGTGACCCTGAGCTAGTAACTTAACCTCTGTTTGTCTCAGTTTCCTCAACTGTAAAATGGGGGAAACTTCCAGGATGGCTGTAAGGATCAAATGAGAATTATTTATAAAGCATTTAGCATAGTGCCTGGTACGTAGTAATTCTCTAATTGATGCTTCTTCCTTCCTTCCAAAGGAAATAAATCATATTGAATTATGGTTGTGAATATATACTTTTTAAATACAGTCCATGGACCCCAATTTAAGCCCCCTTGATCTAGAGCTCTCGTTTAATTATATTCCTTTTATTTTTTAAAGAAAAAGCAACTCTTCATATTTTCCAGAAATTCTAGTGGAGCTTGTATCAAGCTATTGATTTTCTTTAAGGCTTTTCTTTTAATTGATGAAGAATGATTCTCTTCTAGATTTGTATTTTGAGCACCCTATATTCCTTAATATTTTTAGACCAGGTGTTTTCTTTTGTTTCCTCTTTTTCTAGCCTTTCTGAATTAAGAATTTGTGTCAGTGACAGAATTCACTCTTCATGAAGGAATGGTAGACCTTTTTTTTTATTTTATCTGTACTCTCTAGGGTCTGGATAATGAACACTATATTTTCAAGTATCTGAGGAAGAGCTGGTTGGTGGGGAAGGTGGGCTCTCTATTAATTTCCTTCATTTTTTAAAGCAAATCCATGGATGATCGTTAGAATTCACCAGCCTACAATGAACCTGCTTTTGAATTAACATTCTTTCTCCTAGACAACTTTTCATAATAAATTGATTTGGTATTGATCATATTTTGATCCATCCCAGAATTTCTTACGCAGTTTCCCTATTAATGTTTTTACCTTTTTTTGTCTTTATTTCCCCATACTTAGTCTTGTAAAGCTGTCTTGGATGAGTAAAAAGAAAGATTTCCCCAACACTTGTGATTATGATCACTGATGGTTTTTTCAAGGCATCATCCCACAGAGACAACACCATCAATCACTGCACCAGTTTGTTAGCAGGGGGCTTTATTCCATTTCTAGGGGTCTATGATGTTTGTTTTTCAACTTCAAGCCAGCTCTAAATAAACACAGTTTTATTTCAGAGTAAATGTTTTGAAGTTCTACAAAACCTCTTTTTTCACATATATTCAAAAGTAGTATTTTGGTCCCTGCATGACATAAAAAATCTATCATTTAAAGGGCTACATTAATTTCTGATATGGTCCACAGAATCACTTGAAAATATTCAGTTCAATAAAGCCCTTATTAAAGGGATGAAAATTCCACAAGCTAAAGATTAATGTTGTGAGTGTCTGTGCTCAGATGAAAGAGGTAGCATATAATTTAAAGAAGAAAAATATGACAATCTTAAAAATGAATTCTATTAAAATTTGGGTAAAGCTTATAAAACACAAAAGGAAACTATATCTGGTCCTAGTTTTCTCAAAACTTTGGCTAAGGTTTGTACTCTGCCTTCAGAAAAATAGGATATTGGAAATTCATCTGAATGTGAAATAAGGTTACAATGAAACAGTATAAAACAATATCTAAATAAAAGGTTATTTTCATTAACTTAGTCTGTGGAGGATCCTTATGAGGAACAACTTGAATAAGCTGTTTTGGATACTATTTGCTATTCTACTTGTAGCTTTGAATAACTACATTAAAAAATAAAGTATAATGGATTATGTGTCTTTATTTTGTATAGAAAGGAATAGGAACTGGACCTGGGACTGTGTTTGTGATAGGAAACTTGTAGAAGAATCTCTCTACCAATGCAAATCTTTCTCTTCTCTACAAATCAGAGACAGAAATTTCTCTAGGGAATTGAGAAGTCAAGCTATTTGTCCAGTGTCAAGTAATCAGTATTTGTTAGAGGTAGGAATTGAATCTAGTTCTTCCTAGATTTGAAGTTAGTACTCCCTCCCCTAAACCATGTATTAGGCTTTATCATTCACATAGAATTGAAGACAATCACAGTCAGTTTATTTATTTTTAACATGAACAATTTTAATAGACAAAATTTTACATTTTTTTATTTCACATGCATTTATAATTTTTCCCTCCCACTTATAAACTGAATAAAATAAAGGAAAGAAAAGAAAAAGAAAACTTATCATAAATATGTAGAGTCCATAGTCCATCAAAGAAAATTCTCTCACTGGCCACATCAAAAATGCATGTCTCTTTTACATTTTAAGTTTGATGAACAAAATCTGAAAGATCAGCCTTCTAAGGACAAAATCAAGTAGAATATTGATAATCATGTGTAGAATTTTGAGATTCAGTCAATAAACACTTAAGATAAGGTGTTTGTACCTTTTTTTGTATGATAGACAACTTTGGCATTCTAGTGAAGCATAGGGACTCCTCAGAACAATGTGTTTTTTTTAAAAATGCATAAAATAAAATATTTAGGACTACAAAGGAATCAAATTATATTAAAATATGGTGATCAAACTCTTTTTTTTAGAAACCAAGCTAATGAACCCCAGGTTAAGAAGCTCTATGTTTAGATCTTTCCCAAAATCCAAATACTTGGATAACACATACATTGTATTGGATACAGGAAGAAAGAGTAAACTATTTAAATAAAATTTTACATTGTATTCCTCCTTGAGGAGTTCAGATTGTTTTATGTTTTACTATCCAATCAATTCTCAAAACATTTTATTGAAATGAGTAGATGGCCACTATCATATTCACATTGCAGATATAACCCAAGAAAGAAAACTGTTCAGTTGTGCATTCAAGATCACATTAGATCCCCTTTACACAGGGTAATCAAGGCACAAGGCACAGAAAGGAAGGAAGAAGGAGGGGAAGGAAGAAATTGAGGAAGAAAAAAGGAAGGGATGGAATAGAAAATGAAGAAAGAAAAAAGTGAAAGAGAGAGGGAGGGAAAGATGGAGGGAAGATGGGAGGGAAGGAGGGAGGGTGGGAGGAAAGAAGGAAGGAAGGAAGGAAGTAAACAAGAAAGGAAGGAAAGAAGAAAGGAAGGGAGGGAGAGAGGGAAGAAGGGAGGGAGGGAGGGAGGGAGGGAGGAAGGAAGGAAGGAAGAAAGGAAGGAAGAGGACTGCGAGAATTACTGTACTTGGATAATTAGAGGGATATGAAAGACTTGATTTGAAATTAAACAAATTGATCAGATATATTGCCTAAATTCCCACAAGAATTGCCAGGTTTCTGTTTGACTTTAAAAGGAATTCGCATGGTCAGGAGAACTGTGAGGGAAATGAAATCTGGAACTACATATTTTGGAGGGATCTAATTTCCACATACTGCTGCTTTCTAGTAATTTTATTGTTGAGTATAGTGTTCTTCCTCATATCAAAACCAAGAAATGGCCATTTGTGAAAATTATGAAGTTCAGGGGACTTCAGAAGAGGAAACTAAAAATATTGTTACATTTTCTCTGACTCCGTGATTTACGTTGTTATCTTAACACACTAACCCTTGCATGATGAACAAAAATAATAAAAGTTAGTTCCTGTCCTCCATGTCCTTCTTATTGGCTTTAAATACAAAGTCCTCAGGGTTTGTGATAAGAAGGAGCAATGAGGGAAACAATTTCCCAACCTGAAAAGGTTTCACCATAATTCAAAAAGCTTCAGCAAAACAGAGAACCAATAGCAGTAAAAGAAGACAAAGTAGAAATATTAAATTGATCCAAGATCTAAGCCAAACACTGTAGCCAGTATGATTCTGTTACTAACCAGACTGTTTGTCAATTTGAGAGTTGGTTCTTTTTTTTCCTGTTTTTTTTATTTATTTATCTTCAGTTTTCAACAATTACTTCCACAAAATTTTGAATTTCAAATTTTTGCCCCATCTCCCCTCTCCCTCCCACCCAGGGCAGCATGTATTCTGTTACACTTTCCTCCAAACTGCCATCCTTTCTATCACCCCTCCTATCTTATCTGCTTCCCTTCTATTTTTCTGTAGAGCAAGATAAATTTGTATACCCCATTGTCTATGTGTCTTATTTCCTAGTTGCATGTAAAAATAATTTTAACTTGCATTTTTAAAGATTTGAGCTCCACATCTTCTCTCTTCCTCTTCCCCATCCACCCTCACTAAGAAGGTGAACTATTTGATATAGGTTATACATGTGTAGTCATGCAAAACATTTCCATAACAGTCACATTGTGAAAGACTGACTATATGTCCCTCTATCCTGTCCTGCCTTCCAATTATTCTATTCTCTCCTTTGACCTGTTTCTCTACCAAAGTATTTGCTCCTAATTACTACTTCCCCCAATCTGCTGTCCCTTCTGTTATCTCCCCCTCTCTTTTTCTCTTCCCCCTATTTTCCTGTATGGTAAAATAAAGTTCCATACCCAAATGAGTGTGTATGTTATTCCCTCCTGAAGCCAAATCCAAATGAAAGGCAGACCCACTTATTTCCTTTTATCTCCCCCTTCTTCCCCTTCATTGTAAAAGCTCTTTCTTCCCTCTTTTATATGAGATGATTTACTACATTCTACCTCTCCCTTTTTCTTTCTCCTAGTACATTCCTCTCAACATTTAATTCTCTTTTTTAAATATAATCCCTTCATATTCAGCTCATCCTGTTCACCCTCCTCTCTCTCTTTCTCTCTCTCTCTCTCTCTCTCTCTCTCTCTCTCTCTCTCTCTCTCTCTCTCTCTCTCCATATATATATATATAAAATATGTATATGTATATATATACACACACAAATATATACATATACATACACACACACTACACACACACACATCTATATATAGATATAGATATGTATATATGTATGTATGTAGTCTCTCCAACTATCCTAATACTGAGAAAAGTCTCATGAGTTACAAACATCATCTTTTCATGTAGGAAAAAAGCAGTTGAACTTTACTAAGTCCCTTATGGTTTCTCTTTCCTGTTTACCTTTTCATGCTTCTCTTGATTCTTCTATTTGAAAGTCAGATTTTCTTTTTAGTTCTAGTCTTTTCAACAAGAATGCTTGGAAATCCTCTACTTCACTGAAGTTCCATTTTATCCCCCAAAGTACTATACTCAGTTTTGCTGGATAGGTGATTCTTGGTTTTAAACCTGTCTCTTTTGACCTCTGGAATATCATATTCTAAACCCTTCAATCCCTTAATGTAGAAGCTGCTAAGTACTGTATTATACTGACTGTCTTTCCACAGCATTTGAATTGTTCTTTTCTAGTTGCTTGTAATATTTTCTCCTTGACCTGGGAACTCTGGAATTTCATTACAATATTGCTAGTTTTCCTTTTAAGGTCTCTTTCAGGAGGTGATTGGTAGATTCTTCCCATTTCTATGTTATCCTCTGGTTCTAGAAGATCAAGGTAGTTTTCCTTGATAATTCTTGAAAGTTGATGCCCAAGTTCTTTTTTTTTTGATCATGGCTTCCAGATAGTCCAATAATTTTTAAATTCTCTCTTATGGATCCATTTTCTAGGTCAGTTGTTTTTTCAAGTCAGATACTTCACATTGTCTTTTTTTTCATTCTTTTAGCTTTGTTTTATAATTTCTTAATTTCTCATAAAGTCATTAGCTTCCATTTGTTCCATTCTAATTTTTAAGGAATCATTTTCTTCATTGATCTTTTGGATCTCTTTTTCCATTTGACGCATTCTGCTTTTAAAGGCATTCTTCTCCTCATTGGCTTTGTGGAGCTCTTTTACCATTTGGGTTAGTCTAATTTTAAATGTGTTATATTCTTTAGCATTTTTTGTGGATTTCCTTTAGCAAGCTGTTTAGCAATCATGACTTTTTCATGATTTTCTTTCATCACTCTCATTTCTCTTCCCAATTTTTCCTCTAATTCTCTTACTTGATTTCCAAAATCTTTTTTGATCCATTCCATGATCTCAGACCAATTCATATTTTTCTCAGAGGCTTTGGATGCAGGAGCTTTGGCTATGTTGTCTTCTTCTGGTTGTATGTTTTGATTTTCCTCATCACGAAAGACATAAGAAAATATCTCTTCTCTGAGAAAGTAAGAATCTGTAATCTGTTTTATTTTTCATGTTTGCTCATTTTCCCAGGCAATTACTTGTTTTTTAAGCTCTGTGTTAAGTCAAATGCTCCAGAAGCAGCTTCTGCTTTGGCAATGGCTGAAGCTGCCCTGGAGTTGAGACTGGGGTTGGGGCTGGGGCTGGTACAGAGCCATAGCTGGGGCTGGGACCTGACCAAACTCCCCTCTCAGTCAGGTGAGAGACCCTTAACGTTGACCTTCAAAGATATCTTTGGCATCTGTGGATTGAGAAGTCTGCAAAACCACCATAGCTACCAGAGATTCAGTCCCCTAAGGCCTGCTTCAGCTCCATCTTGGCCTGCAAGGCCCACATCAAGGTTGTACTCTGCAACCTGGCTGGTGCAATAGATCCTTCCTGTTGATCTTCCAGATTGTTTTGGGCTGAAATTTGCTTCAGTCTGTTATTTTGTGGCTTTTGTTGCTCTAGAAATTGTTTAGAGTCATTTTTTTACAGGTTGTTTTGAAGAGTTTGGTGGAAGAGCTCTAACAGGTCCCTGCTTCTACTCCACCATCTTGGCTCCACCCCTACACTGAGAGTTGATTTTTCTGAAAAAAATCTGTTCCCCTAATCACTCCAGTGGAATTTGGTCCACAGTGGTCACATACCTGTGTGACCTCTGTACCCTGGAAGGAAGAGCAAAGGTAGGTTGAGTGGCCTTATCCGAAGACTAAAGGGTGTCACTAACCTCGGTCTCAAGTGGCACTTTTATTTTCTCTTCCATGCTTTTCCATTATCATAATAAAAAAGTTCTCCTAGTACAGGAATGGGGAAAGGATTTGTTCTAAGAAGTTTGGATTCAGTCAAAGGACCACAACTGAGGACCTAGAGGAGCACATATGGCCTCGAGACTGCAGGTTCCCCACTCCTGTCCTAGTGCAAGCATACTGATGTGTACTCAGAGATTTAGAACTTGAAGGGACATTTGCAGGTCTTGGAGGTCACCTAATCCAATATCATTTTACATATAGGAAAAGTGATAAAGAAATGAAAGGGGTTCCCCAAGATTACATGGATAGTAAGCAGCCAAGCTGGAATTGAATAAAGGTCTTACTAACTCCAAATCCAGTATTCTTTTTACCACCAGCTATATGTCTGAAACTGAAAAGAGTCAGAGTAGTATGGGGTATAGAGGGTTGGATCTGGAGTCAAGAAGACCAGCTATGTGGGCAAGTCACTATCTGAATTTCAGTTCATCATTTGTAAAACTGAGTTTCTAATGCCTCTTCCCTCTCAGGATTGTTGTGTAGATCAATTGAGGTAATATACATAAAGCACTTTGCAAATAATATAAAGTAATATCAATGTCAGCTATTGTTGCCTAAGTATACTGTCTTCCAAATAAGAAACATATATATTCTCATTATTGCTTTATAAAACACTTATACAACTAAACCGTGAAACACTTTAAATTCAAGAGACAGGTGAATAAAATAATTAAGGGACCAAAATAAAGAAAGATGACTGAAAATCAATAATCTCTCTAAGGATTATAACTGGTTAAAGAAGAATAGAGGTGGATATGCAGGAATACAGACATAGTTCTGCCTTGCCATTCTGAATACTTTCCTGAAATGGCAAGAAAAACCCAGTGAATCTCACACTCATAGGGCTTCTAGAATATGTACTGTTCTAAACTTCACTCTTTAAGGCTGTAAAGAAACTGATTGAGGGCATGCAATTGGATATCAGTTGATGATGATGATAATGATGATAGCTACTTATATACCACTTAAAGACTTAGAAATGATATCCCCCCTTGATTGTCACTATAACCTTGTGAGGTACATATTCTCATTTTAAAAAGAAAATAAGGTTCAGAGAAGTAAAGGGATTTTTCCAGTGTCACACAGTGTTTGAGGTGGCATTTAAAGCTAGGTCTTCCTTATTCTAACTTCTGCCCTCCATTCACCACACCACTATAAGGTACATAATTCTTCCTTCCCAGCTGGATCCTCAGGCCATTAGCCTACTTTAACTTGAGAGGGCCTAGATAGTTTTATTCAGTAATACAAGATAAATGCAAGGTATTTGATGGATGGCCAAGGCACTAGAAGCTGGAGGAGGGAAGAATCAGGAAAAACCTCAAGTATAATGTGATGAAGCTAAACTTTAAAGGAAACCAGAGATTCTAAGAAATGGATATGAGAATGAATGCATTCCAGGAATGGTGAAAAATCCTTGAAAAGGCATGGCCAGACGTGTGAGAAACCATAAGAAAGCTAATTTGGCTGGATTGTGGAGTGCACAAAGGGAATTAATGCCTGAAAGGTATATTGGAGCCAGGTTGTGAAGGGCTTTAAATGCCAACAGGAGAGTTTGTGTTTGATCCTAGAAGGAATAGGAATCCAAAGGAGTTTATTCAGTGGGGAAGTAACATCTTCAGACCAAAGAAAGACCTGAGGCATGGAGATAAAATAGGAGATTATTGAAATACTCCAGAATAGAAGTGATGAAGGCCTAAACTGGAATGGCTGTCATGTTGGTTGAAAGAGGGAGATATAAGAAATGTTTTAGAGTTAAAATAATTCTGATTTGGCAACTGAATTTATATATGTAGTAAGGAGGAATATGGTATTCAGGATAACTCTGAAGTTGTGAACATGAGTGACTGAACAGTTGATATAATCTCAACAAATGTATGAAGGGCTAGAAGAGGAATGGATTTGAGGGGAAGAATGAGTCTTATTTTGGACAGATGCTTCTGTGCAAAAACAGATATGTTTTCAACTTATTGGAGTATTTATTTAACCGACAGACTGATTAATAATTCTTAGAAAACCAAACGGGTTTTTAAAACAAAGAACAATTTTCCAGTGACTTATAAGACCAGCAGAATCCCTAAATGCTTTTTTTAAATTCTCAGAACCACATCCAAACTGAAAATCCCTTTTCTTCAACAGCCTTCAAAGAATGTATCCAGTGTGGACCTCATATGCCAAGTTTTGCTTCATAAAGTCCCACATGGAAGTATCAATTTCTTATGAATCCACAACAGACATTTGTGAGATAAGTGATTCTAGTTCAGGGAATGTGGAGTTCATCATTGACTCACACAGCAAGTGGTTTGGTAGCTAAGCCCATAATACAAGTCTAAGACCTCCGTGTCTGTAAATAATATCCACCCAACTCAGTCCCTTTCCTTTCTCATGATCAGTAGAATATAAACTCTGAGAAGACAAGGGATTGTTTTCATTTTTTCTTTGTGTCTCCAGCAGCTAATAATTCCTGAAATACAATAACTGTTTAATAATTGCTTGTTGAATAGAATAAAATTGTAGCAGTAGCTATTCTCATCTTTAAGTATAATTTAATTCTTTTTAGGTGATGATTAGGAGGACTTGTCACCCAATAATCCAATTCCAGATGAGAATGTTATTATTTCTTTGTCATTGTCTTTGAGGTTCAGAAGATTTCTAAATCACATATCTGATAACCTTTTCTTGAGCAAAAAATAACTGAGAAAAGAATGAGCAGCCAAATCTCAAATGAAATGTTTGTGCAAATATATCTTTCACATAATTTAATGTAAATATCATAAAACTGTGCTTTAAAACCTATCAAACAGTAGCTTCAAAAGGGGGGGAGTAATTTTAACTAAAACTATGATTTACATGCTTAATCACATAGTTAACATTTTGAGTTTATCCAAGGTGATCCCCTATGTGTACCAGGTCACACTGCCTCATTAAAACACACCGAGAAATCTCTTTTCCTAAGAATAGCATGCTTTAAACCCAAAGTCTACCTTCTAATACTTGAAAGAAAAATTGACATTGTGTGTATGTGTGTTTTCCCAGACTGTGTCCTAACCTTCTCTGAACACAATGCTTCAGGCAGAGACAATCATAGGTTATGGTATTCATCTCATTTAGCCACTGTGGGTAGCAAGGTTTCTGAAAACTCAGCAGTGCAGGGACAGTTCCTGCTTATGGAGGTCAACAGAAGCAGTGGCTGTAAATCTGAGAGAAAAATATGACCCAAAGGAGAGACTTAATGACAAAGTGGCAAAAGAAAAACTTAATGAGCTCTATTTTTGACTTCATATGCAGAAGATGCTAATTGTGTGCCCTACTAGGGAACAAAAGGAAATTAGCTTGTAGTCCATATTATCTCTGAAAATTCTCCACTCCAACTGGAACTAAACTTGCTCAAGGGAAGAATAGATAGTCACATTGCAAACTCTACCTCTATGCATATTGGGAAACAGTTAAATATCAAATTCTCCTCTTCCCTCACCAAGAGAAAAATTGAGATGACTGTTCTTACTTTATTATTTGAATAGAAAGATTTAGATAACCCTACTTACTCTGACCTCATTCTTTAGGGAAAACTTTTATTTGGACACTATGTAGTATGATATACAATTATACCTGACAACCCTGAAGTAACAAATCCTGTTGAAAAGATAATTGTGAAATACAAAGTTTATTCTTGACCTTTCTTTCTGCTTTCCCTTTGACCCCTTTTTGTATTTGAGCACACTAGCCTTTTCCATTAATCTCCTATACCATCCTTTGAGTAGGGGAGGAATAAAGGAATAAAAATATTGAATAAAAGTTCTCAGGTTGGATTTTGTTTGGTAATATCATATATTATTCTTCCCAGGATTAACTGCATTAAAAAAAAGAGTGCCCAGGAGAGGGCAATGCTTTACCAGTTGAATATGTCACTAATTAAATAATATCATGGTTCAGTAGGATAACAAATGGATAAATGTATTGGAGCAGATGACTCAAAAATTCTTTAATGCAACATTTCACAGATATCTACTGAGAGTCTACAGTTGGCAATCTATGCCCCAGAGGCAACCACCCACTCTGTATATGTGTAAGGCTGTTCCTTTTGAGCTTAATTAAGTCAGCAAATACTTATCGAAAATTTGTTTCCAAATCATACCACAAAAGCCTGCTCTATGCATAAAACTTGACCTGCACAAAATTTATCCTTTATAAATCATATTATAATAAAGTGGTAATCAATTCAGAGATCACAAAAAATGATAAGAAAATGTAACAGTATTTTAAGGATTCAGCTAAAGCAGCCATCAGAAGAAAAATTATATCCTTAAAAAGTGACATTGACAGGACAGAAAATTAGATTAATGACCTAAACAGGCATTAGAAATTTGAAACTTGACAAACAAACAAACTCAAAAGAAGTACAGAAGAAATCTTGAAAATCAGAGGAGAGATAGATAAAGTAGAAACCAAAAGTATAAATAAATACTAACAAAACTAAAAGATGGTTCAGTGAGAAAAAAAATATATTTACCAACTGGATTTTAAAGGGAGGTGCAGAAAACAAATCCACAAAAAAAAAAATGAATAAGGTAAAACTATAACAAAGTAAGAATATATTAACAAGAAATAATATAAATTGTTCTACACTAAAGGATAAATATGTTGGAGTAGATGCCTCAAAATTTCTTTAATACAACATTTCACATATGTCCGTTAAGAGTCTACTGTTGGCAATTTATGTCAGAGGCAGCCACCTACTCTGTGCATATGTAAGGCTGTTCCTGTTGAGTTTAATTAAGTCAGCAAATATTTATTGAAAATTTGTGTTTCCAAATCATACCCCAAAAGCCTACTCTATGCATAAAACTTGTCCTGTATAAAGTTTATCCTTTACAAATCATATTATAATAAAATGGTAATCAATTCAGGGACCACAAAAAACCCACAATGATAATGATAAGACAATGTGTCACTCCTAGTTTATTCTCTTTTACCCCTTAAATTTATGTTTACTAGATAATCATTCCATCATATTCAACAGCTTCTTCATGTCTCATGGAGTGTGTACTCTGTCCATGTATACTTTTTCTAACTGTTCTAAAAATGATAAAGTACTTAGGACTTACAAGTATCTTCTTTCCCTGTAGAAATGTAAACAGTTTAACCTTATTGAATACCTTACGATTTCCCTTTCCTGCTTATTTTTTTTAATTCTTCTCTTGAGTCATGTTTGAAAGTCAATTTTTTTTTATTCAGCTCAGCAGGAATGTTTTAAATTCTTCTATTTCATTGAATATGCATTTTTTCCCTGAAGAATTTTACTGTTATGCTGAGTGGGTAATGCCTGGATGTAAAAGTAGCTCCTTTTGCCATCTAGAATGTCATATACTAAGCCCTTTGATCTTTAATGTAGAAGCTGCTAAATCTTATGTTATCCTGGCTGTAGATCCATGATATTTTAATTGTTTCTTGCTGGCTGTTTGCAATATTCTCCTTATCCTGAAAGCTCTGGTATTTGGCTTCAAAATTGTTTGGAGTTTTTATTTTAGAATCTCTTTCAGGAGGTAATCAGTAGATTCTTTCAATTTCTATTTTGTCCTCTGGTTCTAGAATATCAGGAAAGTTTTTCTTAATAATTTCTTGAAAGATAATGACTAGGCTCTTTTTTTTTTTAACCATAGGTTTCAGGTAGTCTAATAATGTTTAAATTCTCTCTCTTTGATTTTTTTTCCAGGTTAGTTGTATTTCTAGTGAGATATTTCACATTTCTTCCATTCTTTTCATTTTTTTGGATTTTGTTTTATTGCTTCTTGATGTCTCATGGAGTCATTAACTTCTAGTTGCTCAATTCTAATTTTCAAGGAATTATTTTCTTCAGTGAGTTTTTGTGCCTCCTTTTCCCTGTAACCAATTCTGCTTTTTAAGGAATTCTTACCTTCAGTGAATTTTTATTTATCTTTTTCCATTTGGTCAGCTATGTCTTTGGTGTTCTCTTCCCTGGATGTTTCTGACTCTTTTGCCACTTGGCCTATTCTGGGCTTTATGTATTATTTTCTTCAGTACTTTTTATGCCTCCTTCACCAAGCATGATTTTTTTACATCATTGTAATTTATTTTCTTACTTTTTTCTTGTACCATTCTTATTCTGTTTTTAGTATCTTTGTTGAGGTCTTTCAGGAATTCTTTTTGGGCCTAAGGCCAGCATAGATTTTTCTTTGAAGTTTTATATATAGCTGTTTTGACTTTTTGACTTCTGATTCTGTGTTTTGATATTCCCTGTCACCATAATAACTTCCTATGGTAGGGATTTTGTTGTTGTTGTTGTTGTTGTTTACTCATTTTTCCTGCTTATTTCTTGACTTTTAACTTTATATTAAGGTTTGGCTCTACTCCTGGGGTAGAAGGGAGGCTGTCTCAAACTTCAGGTTTTTGTGCAGCTAGTACTGGGTGTCTATAAGCTTTTAGTTATTCCAAGAAGGTATGATATAAGAATATCATATGTTTACTAGTCTTCTGGTCTTTGTTCTGGTCTGTGTCTCACCACAAGCATTCTTTTCAGCTCTGGAATTGTGACAGCATCCCCAATTCTCTGGAGCCACAAGGTCTGGTGCACTAGAGCTGCCTCTTACCCTGGGACTGCAACTCAGGACTGTGACTCAGATCGGAATATGGGCAATGCAACAGAGTCCTGGGCCCAGTACTAGCAAAGTGACCCTTTTAATCTCCTTGTGACCAGTTGTCCAACCCCTTTACTGTCTTTGGGCTAAGATTTCCAGAAGCTATGACTTTCTCCATAGATCCAATAGTTCCTAAGATCTGCTGCTGGTTTGCTGCACTGGTACAATCTGCATTCCACTCTCACCTCACCTCAATGTCTTGGGATGGAAAGTTGTTTCACCCCATCCTTATGTGGGTTCTACCACTCCCAACATTTGTTTTGAGACATTACTTTAAATTGTTTGTAGAGGAATTTGGGAGCACTCAGGCAAGTGACTGCCTTTCCTCCAACTTCTTGGCTTTGCCCTCCCCACCCCCCACAACAAACTTAAAGAATTATTCATACCTATTTTTAACAAATTATTCTCAAACACTGAGGGAAACCACTCTCATGGAACAAATATAATCTTAACATATAAACCTTGAAAGTATATAAGAAATAGAATTATAGAAAAAATGATATTAATAAAGTCTTAAAAATACAATCTTGGCAGAAATGACAGCAATTTAAGAAATCATTGATTGTGACAAAGTTTAGTTTATACTAATGTGGAAAGATGGTTTGACATTAGGAAACAAACAATATAGTTAATCATTAAAACCATCCAAAATCACACCATAGTCTCAACAGATAGAACATTAGTTTATGCTTTAAAGTACTACAAGGTATAGAGGAAAAGGGATGTTTTCCTATGATTAAAAAGAATCACTCTAATGCCAAAAGTTAATGTGTGTGTGTGTGTACACATGCAAATATATGTATATTTATGCATATACTTATGTACATTACACACACATACATACATGCATATATGTAATAGAAATATAATAGAAACCTTCCCAATAAATACAGGAATAAAACAAAGATATATCCTTCTCCACTGTTACTTCAAAGTATCCTAAAATTGCAAGCAAAAGCAAAATAATTAATTGGGACAATGAATAGCTTTAGCAAATTTGTGGTCTATAAAATAAATTTACAAAATCGATAGCATTGTAACAAAGAAATAATGAAATATAGGAGGCAATAACAGAAAGGAGTCCTATCCAAAATAACTCCAAAAGGCATGAAATCTTTGGGAGTTCATCTACTACAGCACAGAAATATTTCTATACATTCAATCACAACCCAGTCCTTTAAAAAAAGCCAACTGAAATATAGAAAGGAATATTCTATGCTTATAGCTGTGGTATATCAATGTAATTAAAATGAGAATACCACCAAAGTTAATTTGCAGACTAAATACCATAGCAATCCAACTACAAAAGGTATACTTTACATAAAATAATAATGATGATTATAAGAGCTAACACTTATATACAACTTTAGGCATAAATTACTACAAATCACTCTATAAAATCTTTACAAATTTACAGATATTTACAAAAGATTGTTTTACAAGTATTTCCTTATTTGATCCTAGCAACAACCCTGGGAGGTAGGTGTTATTTTATCCCCATTTTACACATGAAGGAACTGAGGCAGATAATGGTTAAATGATTTGTCCAGGGCTATAAAGCCATTAAGTGTTTGAGGCTGTATTTGAACTCAGGTCTTCCTGAATCAAGGAGTGTACTACCTAGCTGCATCTAATTTGATAGAAACAGTTTTAAAATTATAAAGGAATAAAAGGTCTAGAAAATCGATAGAAATAACAGAAAGTAGAAATGAAAGCCCAAACTACATTATGAAGCTGAAATAATCAAAATCATTCAGAACTAATTAAAAATAGCAATGAAATAGATCAATAGAGCAGGTTAGAAAATGAAGAATTTTTTTAAAATGGAAATTTAAAAAATCCAATGTTTGATAAACCAGAAGAGATAAATGACCTAGGAAAGAAATCTCCATTTGATAACTGCTGTGGAAACTGGAAAGCAGTTGGGGATAAGTTAGGCGTCAGTCACTATTTTACAACATATTCCACAAAGCATTCAAAATGGAAAGGTGATGAATATTGAGTATCATAACAAAGATTAGAAATAAATCATATACCTCTCAGAGCTATAGAAAGGGGATCAGTAAAGAAATGAAGAAGTAATTACAAAAGATAAAATGGACAATTTTGATTAAATAAAATTGAAAAGCTTTTGTACAAACAATTAACACAGCTAGAATAAGGAGAGTGGTTGAATGGAAACATAGAAAACAATCTTTCATAGCCAATACAAGTTATAGAAATGAATAATACCAAAAGCCATTTGCTAATGTAGAAGTGGTCAAAGAATACAAACAAATGGTTCTCAAAAGAATTTCAAAGTATTAACAACTGTGTGAAAGAATGTTTCATATAACTAAAACAAGAGAAATTCAAGTAAAAACAATTCAGAGGTTTCCCTTCACACCCTGAAAATCAGCAAAGATGAGAAAACGCAGGGATAAACAATGTTGCGGGAGCTGTGGAGATACAAAAACACCAATACATTTTGGTGGAGCTGTGACTTGATACAAGCATTCTGGAAAGCAATTTGTAATTAAGAAAACAGTTACTCAGATAAGACAGCATCCTATAATTTAAGAGTTGCAGCTAAAGCTGTTAATGCTAATTTCTTAGGGGACAATTTATGTCTCCAAAAATTTTCACAATAAAAGAGAGATAGAGCAGATCAATGAATGGAGATGCAATAAAAAAAAAATTAAATCAACAAATCAAATTCCCCAGCTAAATACCAAATTAGACATTCTCAAAATTTTTAAAGAGATTAACAAAATTGGGGTAAATGGACTTCATAAATAAAAATAGGGGCTATTTTAAAAAGACTAACAAAATAGCTTCTTTAATTAAGAGAAACAACATTTTATGTATTGAAAACTTAAAGATTCCAACAATTATAATTAAATTATCAGAAACTATTTTGTTCAATTACCTCCTAACAAAAGTGAGGACTTGGATGATTTGGATGTTTAGTTACAGAATTATAAAATAGCCAGGTTAGGAGAACAAAAGATTGTACAAGTAATTCAATATTATAAAGCAGAAATTAAAAAACAACAAATGAACTTTCAAAATTGGAGTAAAGAAACAAAATATTTGTAAGTAAATCCTCTCAAATTTTCAAAGACCAATTTATTCCAATTTTAAATAAATAGTATTATAGAAATAGGAAAAGTACTGATCATTCTAGAACCTTTCTATTATACAAACATGGTTTTCATACATAAGCCAACAACAGAAAAAGCAAAGGGAAAAAAACTATAGAGCACTATCCCTGATGAACATTAATGAAAAAATGTTAGATGAAATATTGGTACAGAAGATAAACAACATCTTTAAAATATTACTTAATATAAGCAACATGGTTGTGTACTAGGAATTCAAGACTGATTCAATATTAAGAAAACTATAAGCATAATTGATTATATTAATAAAAATAATGACAATAACCACATAACTTATTTAATAGATATTGAAAATGCTTTTTATAAAATACACACACCTTTCTGTTTAAAAAAAGAGGAAAGCATAGGAGTTTGCTTTCTATGATAAGTTGAATCTTTAAAAAAAATAGCAAAGAGCGCTAATATTATAAAAAATGGAGAAAGCCTAAGCACATTTCCAGTAAGACTGAAATAAAGCAAAGATATTCCCCATCTACCACTACTACTTGATATGGTTTTATAAACCCTAGTCATAACAATAAGATAAAAAAGAAGGAAATGAGAGAATAAGCTTAGGCAAAGAGTAAAATCTATCATATTTTACAAATATTTTGATTTGTCTAAAAACCCTAAAAGAGTCAACTGAAAAATAGTTAAAGCAGCTAATAATTTTAGCAAGTTTGCAGGATATAAAAAAATTTCACATTTTATCAGAATTTCTCAGGTTTAAAAAAAATCCAGTAAGAAGATAATAAAAAAATCCATTTAAAATAATTACAGAATCAGTAAAATATTTAGGAATCTATCTACCAAGAACCCCAAAGGAACTATAGGAATACAACTACAAAATGCTCTTTGAGGAAAGACAGTCTTAAATTAGTGATGAAATATAAATTTGTCATGCTTGGATGCTGCCAATGGAATAAAAAATGGTGATGCTATTTAAATTGGTATCCTTACTTATGCCATACCAATTGAACCACCAACGGGTCATTTTAGAAAGATGTAAAATAGCAACAAAATACCTATAGAGGTACAGAAGATCAAGAATCTCAAAGGAAATATTAAGGAAGGAAGTACGTCTGGCAATATCAGATGTCAAACTATACTACAAAGCAATTATCATGAATATAGTGATTAAAAGCAGAGAGGTTAATTAGTGGAAGACATTAGGTATACAATATACAAAAGTAAATGAACCTGAACTTAGATAAAGATCATGATTTTCAAAAATTGGTGAATAAAATGAAAAATAGTCATGCAGAAATTAGGTTGAGCTAATCATCTCCCACCATATTCTAAGGCATGCCACAAATCAATATCTGACTCAAATGTAAAAGGTCACATTATAAGCAAATATGAGAAGCAAAAAATAAAATACATTTTTTTCATTTATGGATAGGAAAGAATTTAGGATCAAGCAAAAGATAAAGAAGACCACCAAAAATAAATTGATTGAATTAAAAAATAAATTAAATTGTCAAATATAAAAATTGATGAAATGTAGAATACATAAAATTGAAAAACCTTTTCAAAAAACATCAATGCAGCAAAAAATAGAAGGGAAACAGGTAACTAGGGTTGAAGGAGATCTCTGAAGCAAGTTACCGTGAATATGCCTTGATATCCATAATATATAAAGAACTGAATTAGCTTTATAAAAAAAAGATTTATTCCCTTATAAACAAATGACCAACAGATATGAACAGTTTTCAGAGGAAGAAAGCTATGCTATTAATGATCATACTTTTCAATTCTCAAAATCATTAATAGTTAGAGAATTCTAACTTAAAGCTACTCTGAAGTTTCACTTTGTATGCATCATACTGGCAAAGATGAAAAAATTAGAAAATGATAATTGATGAAAGGACAACTGGAAAACAGACACATTAATATACTGTTGGAGTTATGAATTGGTCTACCCATTCTGGAAAGTAATTTGTAAGTACGCCTGAAAATTGATTAAACAGTTCATTAATTTCAACTCAGGAAAGCCATTACTAAACAAGTACCCCAAGAAAAATCAAAGAAAAAGGACTTATATCTATAAACATATTTGTAGAATTTTTTTGTTACAGTAAAGATTTAGAAACGAAAGGAATTAACCTCTCAATTAGGGAATATCTGAACAAGTCATGGCATATGAATGTAAAAGAACATTACTTTGCAGAAACTGATGGAAGGCATTGTTGCAGAGAAATCTGGGAAGATTTGTATGAGTTGATATAAACCGAAGTAAATAGGATTACTAAAACAATTTTTATAATAACAAAATCAAAAAGATCATCACCTTAGAAAGGCTTATAAATTCTGATCAATGTTATGACCAAATATGATTCCAGGAGACTGAAGTAGATGTAAGATGCAAAATAGAATGTACATTTTCTGACTTGTACAATATGGAAATTTGTTTTACTTGACATGGATATTTGTTACAATATTGTTTTTTTAATGGGCATATGTAGGTTGAAGGAATTAGTGGCTAGGCATAGTGTAATCAAAATTTTAACAAAGGAAAAAAGAAAAGAAGGTCAATGAAGCATTTTTTAAGCAATAAAAAGAGGAGAAAAGTCAGAAAGAATCATGGCCAAGAAAAGCTTTGAAAGCTACATATTAAATGTATTATATACTTAAAGAGAAAAGCAAGCCATACATAACAGAGATTTGTCTTTTCCTGTATAATTCTCTTTTCTTGTCCTACTATATGCATGAGAGTTCTCATTTTATTTGGTATTTGTTAAATTCTAAAATAAGGAACTTTCTAAAGTATATCATCCAAGTTCTCATGACCTTAGAATTCTGGAAGTCCAGAAGACATATGACATTTATCTATGCAGAGGGACTATTTTGTTAAATAATCAAGTGAGAAGAGTCCTCTCTCTGCTTATTATGGCAACATGAGATCTTTTTAAATGGAATTACTTGAGAAGAAAAAATAAATTCTCACAATCATATTGTTCAGTCACTCTTCAAAATGAAGATTTGAAGCAATGGAAAGGTAATCCAGAAGCAAAAACACACACTCTGAAAAAAGAGACACTGGTCATTTGGAATTTTTATATTGATGAAATGCGTTTCATAATTGCTCAGTTCCTTTCTGTGTGGCCATATGTGTGTCTGTCATAATGCAGTGTTAAGGTGACTGAATCCTTTGGTGAACGGGTGACGAATCTCTTGAAGATGACAAGGCCGTGTGAAAGTTATTTTTAGAGAAGGCTTAAAACGTAGTTTTTAATTGATCAACCATGCTGGTTCCCTGGGAGAGAAATTTGCAGTTTTACTTAAAGAAATTGCGTATGTGTGCTCACCCTTATACACATGAGTGTATGCCAAGGACAAAGAGCAAAAAGAATGATTCTATTCTATGGATTTATGGCCTACAAGATTTCATTTTTAATCCCAAAGCTGCAAGAATCACAAAGATGAGTTATATGAACATAAAAGTATCCCAAAAATGGCACAAAAAACCCCAACCTTCTGTAGTTTAAAATAGCCAGGCTGATCCTTTTTCAGTGCTCTTCCCTTAGTGTTTATTAAGATTTTTTCATGCAAGGAAAAACTAAGGAGAAATATGAAAAATAAGAAAATTAAGAGTCCTACTTACAGTTAACTTGCAAATATTCTCACAAATTCCAATTCTAACAAATTTCAAGAGGGGATTTTTTAGTCAACTATCCAGCTTCTGGGAATATAGGAAAATTGAAATGAAAGAGTGAAGAACATATATATAGATTATGATGTATTGCTACAAAGTCCTATAAAATGTTTTTTAAAATTCAAGAATTGCTCAAGAAAATTCTGAAATTAAATTTCCTCTGCTTTAGCTAAATCTCTGGCCCTAAATCTTTATAAGGAGCAAGGATAGAAGGAAAGTATGCATGCATGTGTGTGTGTGTGTGTGTGTGTGTGTGTGAGTGTGTGTGTGTGTGTGTTTAAAAGTATATACATTGCACCTAAAATCAATGGACTGCATAATATCAATTAATTATCAGAAAATTAGGCAATTACATCTAAACTGATATGTCTGCACTCTATTTAATGGATTATTTATTTTATTGGTAGCTACAGACCTTATTACGGATTCTTAGCATCCCTAATAGAAGCTGAGTCAAAAGGGCACTTTAAATAAGAAACAATATTCCAAGAGAAATAAAAATAGAGACATCTGGCCAAATTAATCTGGTTAGGCAGAAAGCTCTCTGATGAACTCAAATTTAAAACAACAGAATATAAGATAGAAGGAAAATCATATAACCAAGGATGAATACAAAAATGGTCCATAAGACTATTGTTGGAAAGGTGAAACTGAGAATAAACTGGGGCTTGGAAAAAATGCTAGCAGCAGCAACAATTAGAAAAAAATTAAGTTATTGTCAGGAAAGGAAGAAGAAAAAGAAAGAACAGAACTACCGAATTAATCAATCAATCAATAAACATCTATTAGGTGCCTACTATGTTCCAGTCATTCCACTCAGCACTGGATATTAGGCAGCTAGGTACTTAATATTTGTGAGACCTTGGACTAGTCACTTAATTTCTCTGTTTCAATTTACTCCTCTATAAAACAGAGAATAATATTAGCATCTGCCTCACAAGATTGTTGTTAGAATTAAATGAGACAATTTAAGTAAAGTGCTTTGCAAACTTTTAAATACTACATACATGCTATTTGTTATTATTACTGTTTGAAAACAGTAGAAAGTAACTGGAGGTAGTGAGAGGGCAGATCTGTTTTCTCTTGTCTTAATTAAAGAAGGATATTACCTTTCAAACTGGAAGGTTAAACAAAGAGATCATAGATTTAAAGCTGGAAGGGAACATCTAGGAGGCCATCAAACCAAACCCCTACATTTACAGACGAGAAGTATTAAGCACAGGAAGGAGGAGCAACTTGCCCAGAGTCAAAGGTGGTTAAGGCAAGATTGACAATAATATCTTTGAGGGTAGCTTTATATCCAGTATTCCTTGCTGTTTTATTGAAGCTCAAGAGAGGTGGGAAATGTTAAGAAAGACTGTTGAGTTCAATTCCTGAGACATGGACAAATGATATGTCAATTTACTGAAAGGGTTTGCAGATATGATCTTAGAGACAAGAAATCAGAGGATAGTGAGATACTGCAAACTAAAGATGGATAAATATTGTTCTATTTTTGATAAGGAGAAGATTGAATTATGGAAAACTATAGTCTGGTGAAACTAATGGCAATTACTGGCAAAAATACAATACAATATAATGGCTACTGTAAAGAGCTCTATTTGCTAGCTACACCATCATCGTCACTGTGGTCAAATTTCATCATCATTATAACTATGATTTCTAATATTAGGATAATCTTCCAAATTGCTGTTTGTGGACATAGCTATGACATACATTTCATGGATATGTGTATTTAAATACATCTTAGTTTAATGCATGTATGTGTATATACACACATAAAAATGGACAACAAATCTTAAATATCAAATCTATAAAATCCAAAAGAAATTTATTAACATGTTGGACACTAAATATCCAGCAGTACTTCAAAAATCGATAGCTAGCCCAACAACAGAATTAAAAGGAAACCAAAAATATGTACTTAAAAGTAATATTATACAGCTGGCCGAGATGGAGTTTAACCAATTTAAATAGCCTGCTGCTGTCTCTGAGTCATTTTGGTACTAGACTAAGAACAAGAAACAAACTGGCTACTCCCATGTCATAAAAAGGCCCATCACCCTTAAAGGCTGTCAAACATGTTGATATTTCCTATTTCAAGTCCCTGCAAAAGAATCATAAGCATTCTCTTGCCAGATGTACTTGCCAGATGTAAAATCGCCTCATAACCTGAATAAAGGAAGGCAAAAAGAAATAGAAAATCAGTGATGTAAACATTTATTCTGATAAAAAATTCAAGACATCTATATTTAAAGTGATGAGAAGTTAAAGAATTTTCTTTCTTTTTTCCTTTTACTTTTGAAGGAGTATTGGAGGGGATTTACCTTGGTTTTCTCTTTCTTGTCATTTCCACTGCCCTTCCCCCTCAGGGGTGCTATGAACTGCTTCCAAACTCTGAGGCCTCCTCATGTTTCCAAGCTTTCCATTGTTCTGCCCCTCCCCCCCTACATCACCATTCTGGAAGGCCTGTGGTTCCCAGCAAAGCCATTGAGGAAAAGTGAGTCCTGACAGGGCTACAGCCAGTCAGGTCATTTGTGGTTCCAAATAACTCGAACTGAACAAGGAAAACAAGTCACATGAGGAAACTTTTTTGTAATGTTTCAATGTGATAGAGACACATGCAATTTACTGCTTAAAGAGATATTTATCCAGATGGAGAAGAACTCACAGGAATGGTATAAAGAGACTTCCCTATACTGGGAAACCCTCTTGTAAAGATTTCCCATGTACCCTATTTATCAATTAAAGCCTGTCCTAATACACAAGTACATGTTTCCCCCTTCTATCATTTCCTCACCGGCAACACTCTCTCTTCCCCCTCCCAATGCTTTGTAAATCCTTATAAGAGGGCTATTGTTTTTATTATGTTGGAACTCAAGCCTCTGAATATTGCACTTAACCAAGTTTTGTGAGATTAAAAGTATAAAAGTTCAGCAAATTTCTTCATGAAGTGTACAGTCAAAATGAGTCCAGGAAAGAGAGAAATATAAATAGGAAATGAGAAATGTAGCTAGGAAATTTTTTTTTAGCATTAACAAAAAAAAAGTAAAAGATAGGAAGACCCATCCATAACTCCTGCCCCACAATCTTATCACTGAATTTTTTGCAGACGACCTTTCATCTAAAGTAATCTCACCTCCCTTTGAAGTGGTTTCCTCCTCTGCTTCTCTGTCTCTCTCTGTCTCTGTATCTCTGTCTCTCTCTGTCTCTGTGTCTCCATCTCGCTGTCTCTGCCTCTCTCTGTCTCTCTCTTTCTCTCTGTCTCTCCCTCTTTCTCTCTCCTGTCTCTCTCTCCTGTCCTCTCCTTTCCTCTTCCTCCTCCTTCTCCTCCTCTTCCCCCTGTTCTCCAAGACTCCTTGGGAGTCACTGTTTTCAGGGCCTACTTCAAAACTGTACTCCTCAGAGCCAGACTCTCTTCTACTTAGCACATCCTCTGCATTTATACAACTATTTTCTTATTTATATGTAGTTTCATGTATTTAACTCTGGATTTGTGATCATGCATTCACTCTCTTGGCTCCCTCTGTAGCACCTTAGGTTAGTGTCATGCCCAGTGTAGGCATCCAAGCATGCTACCTTCTTAGCTAATAAATAATTATTTTAGCAGTCCAGAATCAGGATGCCTAGGGCAGAGTGTATCTGGAACTAGCAAACAATGGAGCAAATAAAGAAATCAAAGAAGGTGCCTAAGTTAGCCACACATACTCTGGTATTATAATTTTTTCTTTTGCAAACTCATAGAGAAGGAAGGTAAAACT